>NW_008236924.1:2498796-2527966 GCF_000691975.1 Corvus brachyrhynchos | reverse complement strand
AAATCGTTCACTATGAAGAGGACAAGTCAGTGCCCACAGTACTTGATCTCACCCTGCTCCTGAGATCACAGAGGAAATGATGCAGAGAAGGCAATGTTTTCCCACACCTCAGGAACAATTTCAGTGGGGCGCATAAATCTGTGTCCTGTTCCACCCAATAACAAGCCAGAGGGTCTTTTTGAACTACAAGAGACTGAGCACACCTAAAGACTGTTCCAACAAGCTACAAAGGCAGCACACAAGTGGTTTTCTGTGCACCAGAAGCCTGTCTCTGCTGCTGCCTTGTATTGTTCCTTCTAAATGGAAACCATTCTGAAGCACAGTTTGTATGCCCTTGATGCACTCCATAGTACTGCAGCTTTCTGGGCAAAATCCATTCCTTGCACAGGGTGAAGACCATGCCCAAGACCTGTTTCTACCTTAGTCTGGTGGGCTTTCCACAACTCTAAATGGGGATGACAGCTCTGGCGGTCAAGCTCTGACGGATCTAGCGCAGGCAATTTAAAAAGTCAGTGCTCCCAACAACTCTCCCCCAAACAATTAGAGGCAAACATGTGCCTGCATTTCAATGCCTTCAGCGTGGAGGTTGGCATATCAATGTGAGCCCACCTTCAGACAAACACTGAGCTCACCCTGAAGGGCCAGCGTGGCTCTGGCTCCTGGCAGTAGCCAGGGACCGATCGCTGCTAGCCCCATCCCTTGAGCCCATCTTTTCATACTCTCAGCCCCCTGCCATTCAGGGTGTTTGCTGCTTCTGCAGGATTTCTTGGCCAGGCTATTTTGCGAGAGTTTTGGTGCTGGTGCACATAGTGGGCAGTTGTGTTTGCAGGTGCCTCCCTGCATTGAGAGTCTGTGTGTATGTTCCTGCAAACCACCACACAGGGAAGCCCAGCACGGGGATGATTTTCTGCACAGAAATTTGCATCTACCAACGTGAGCAGCTTTCCCAGCTTCTCCTTCCTCAGACCCGCTTTGGTGTTCCAAGTGAGTGGTTTTTGCCTCTTTTCCTGCAAGTGAACGTTGCTTTTCCTCAGAAACACTGGGGAACAATTAGAGCAATGAGAAAATGGTAAAAATAACACAAACCCATCACATTCCTCACGGCACTGACAGCCAGAGTGCTGTGTGGTATGGCAGAGAGCAGAAACATAACGTGTTTAAAAACCAAACAGGTGAGCACTATCTGTTCTTTAAATCACTCATAACCACTCTCACTTTGCTAGAAATATTTTGGGAAGCTGGAACACCTCCATGGCCCTGTGAGCGCGTTTAACAGCACTCGGTAATTTGTCACATGGGAAGGCAATCACTGTTGTGCTGGTTTTGTCTGGAGTAGAGCTAATGTACTTCATAGTAGCTACTGTAAGGCTGTGGTTTGGATTTGTGCTGGAAGCAGTGTTGATAATTCAGGATGTTTTGTTAGGGCTGAGCAGGGTTTACACAGAGCCAAGACCTTTTCTCCTCCTCAGCCCATGGTTCAGGAGGCTGGGGGTGCATGGGAAGCTGGGAGGGGACACAGCCAGGACAGCTGACCCCAGCTGACCCAAGGGATATCCCAGGCCGTGTGGTGTCATGCTCAGCTGGGGGGACAAGAAGGAAAGGGGGTACTTTCAGAGTGATGGCATTTTTCTTCCCAAGTCCCTGTTATGTCTGATAGAGCCTGGCTTTCCTGGAGATGTCTGAGCCTGCCTGCCCACAGGAAGTGGAGAAGGGATTCCCTGTTTTGCTTTGCATGTGTGCACATCTTTTGCTTTGTCTATTAACCTGTCTTTACCCCATTTCCTCCCTTCCACACTTCTGATTGTCTCCCCCACCCCACTGCGTGGGGCTGAGCTGCCAGCTGGGGTTAAACCTCAACTGTATTTTTTGTACTGTTTCATTTGTAGCAGCACTGCGGTACAAAAACATTCAAACATTGCTAGGTTAAAGTATGTGTTCTCCCAGTGGTAATTAGTACAAGAAAATCAGGCTAAACATATTAATTTGAGTTGGCTTTTTCATTCTCTTCCTGTAGTTTTACACTTCACAGTCGCAATAATTGTAGCCCTTATGAACAATTATGTAAAATTATGTAAAATGCAATATGATCAAGGTATTAGACTATCATTATCTCAGCTGTAAATGCATGAATCGTTACTTCACAGTACCTAAAACCCCCAGAATTTTCTGTCAGTTTGAGTTTAGGGGCCTTTTTTTGTCTTTTGGATGTTGATGACAATTAAATGACACCCTGATAAATAAAAAAGGAAAAAAGCCAGCGTAGTTATTATGAGCCCTTATTAGGAAGCAAAAGAGTGGTTTTCATGTTTTGCCATGTAGTTAATTGTCTGGCTTGTAACTTAGCTAGAGAGTCTTTTCTGAAGCAGGAATCCAGGCAGGGCTGGGGTGGATGTGAGGGGACCCTTTGGAGATCAGCCTGGCAGGCAGAAAAGATTTGGCAGACTGGAAAAGGGCTTGACTTGATGTTTATTGAGTGACCCGTTGAATGCATGACAGTCACAGAGAGCTCACAAACAGCAGAAGGATCCTGAAGGACTTTAGATATGAATGAAGACAGAAGTTTCTCTCTTTTGGCCCTGTTGCTTTGCATCCTGGGGTGCAGTGATGCCTGTTTTCTCTTGGGCATAAAAAATAGAAATTATTTTTAAAATATCTTTGTATTATATGTGTGTCTATATAAACCTCCATCATTTAAAAACAGGTTTCTTTTTTTTTTTTTTTGTAGAGAGGTCAACCAGCTTTATATTAGTGCAAAGATACATCCTACTCCTTCAACCTGACCTTAAAGTCAACAGGACTGTAGAGAGATCAGGAGTCTCAGCATCACAGTCAGATGCCAGGATGTGTATTAATTTCCCTCTGTGCTGAAGGAGAGCTATTCCCACTCACTTTGGAGGAGTTAAATTAGTATGCTGGGGGAAGGAACACCATGACCTGTTTTTTTCTCTTTCCTATGGATGTGTGTGGTGATTTGAATGCGAGACAAAACTGGGGATTGCTCAGGAAATTCTCATATAATTGACTCTCTCCTAAAGCTTGCAAGAACCATGAAGATCATATTACGGCGTTACAGAAAATAACAGAGCCTTGAAATTAGGTGGAAAAGCCATAGAGAGAAATGGGGCTAAGCCAGCTTCTATGGAAATTATTTACCATTGTCTCTTTTATGCTGAAAACAGAACAGAGATAAAGCACTAACAAATATGGGAAGAAGTGTCTCATGTGTTGAAAGTTGAATAACCATTATGAATTGGTCAAAAAAATGAAACAATTATTTACATGCAAGCCTGGAAGAGAGACATTCTTGCCTTGGATGGTAAAGCTAATGGGCTGGATTTATCCTTCTCATTGCTCCTACATCCCATCCCTCCTCCTGATCAGACCTGCAGTAACACACATGGACTTGCTGGCACTACTGATCCATCCAACACCTGTGGCACCAAAACTGAACAACTACTTCACTTAAGGGGACATTGGACCCAAAATAACAAGTGAAGTATTTATCTTCCCTGTGAGGGTGGTGAGGCCCTGGCACAGGTTGCCCAGAGAAGCTGTGGCTGCCCCATCCCTGAAGTGTCCAAGGCCAGGTTGGATGGGGCTTGGAGCAACCTGGGATAGGGTGAGGTGTCTTTGCCCATGGCAGGGGGGTTGGAACAAGATGGTTTTTAAGATCCCTTTCAATCCAAACCATTCTGTGATTCTATGAAATGGCAAAGAAGTAAAAATGTTTCATCAAGGAAAGGATACCACAAGTGTTCCCCTTCTCTAGCTCAAAATACAACAGTTTTGACTCCCTAACAGGTTGTTATGGAGAGCTGGGGCTTTTAAGGAAATTACAGGGAAAAGCTAATGCCCCTTTTTCCCATTCATGGAATCAAGCCCCGATTTCAATGGCAGGTACTGAGAGCAGGACTCAAATAATTCTTTAATCTAAAGGGATAGTGCTCAATATCTCCATTTGGAGCAGAAAACTGTCTCCTGGTTTAGGTTTTTGCCTACAGGGAGCAGTAATAGGGCTGTTTGTGTCTGGAGTCAGGCTGCAAATGCCCAAGTTTGCAGTAATTATGTAACTGGCAAAGCCAAGCCTGTTAAACTTTAGATCAGCATTAAAAAATGCAAGAGGAAGTTATCTACCTAATTGCCTGGAAAAAACTATGCCCCTCCATTTGCAAGAATGAGACAATATTAATTGTCTCTTAATAACACAAGATTGTTGTTCAAGAGCCTTGTTGGACTTTATTTTTTCCTTGAAAAGAAGAAAAAAAAAAATAAAGGAAAGTGTGCAAGGGGAGAAGCTAATATAAGTAGAAGTGAAATGTTAATGTTATTTCATTAAATGATTTGTGAAGAACGAGATAAGAGATTGACATTCTCAAAGAATAATTTCTTTAAATACCTTGTGCTCAAGATTCCCCTCTAGGCAACTTTTCATCTTTCTTCATTAAAAAAAATAGCATTAAATTTTATTAAAAAGAGTCCCAATTAAGCTGGTAACTTGCTTCAAAGAGCATCCAGGCTTAGGGGGATATGTTAAACGTTAACAGTGATGGGAAGATTCACCCGTAGAGCTGATTTTAAAAACAGCATCTTTCTGACTGGTACAATTTGGCTTGCACACCCTTAAGGCATTCTCCCAGACCTACTGATACTTATTTTGGGAAGCAGCACATAAATTCTTGGCTTTAAGGTCAAGTAGATGGCAAAGTTGGCTGTAACAAATGCAAACTTTTCCTGATAGCTTTGGAAGATGTCAAAAACCAATTTCTAAAATGAGTATTTTTCTTGGATCCCAAATTGCTCCGATTTAAGGGTGGCATCACACACATCTGGGGCAAACCCTGTGAATTTAGCTTGCCTTGTTGTTTAAGTGGAGTTGGCAATAAACACAACGCCTCAAAAATAATGCACAGAGTCTTGGCTGGAGACAGCTCACAGGAAGAAAGGTGTTGGTCCCATCTTAATTCTCACAGTCAAAACCAATAGGAAAGCAAATACATTATGTTGTTTTCAGAGGAATACTCGGAGTATGTGGCTTGAAAACAAAAGACAGAAGTCACCAAGGACCCTCGTAGCCTGGTGCTTGGGAAAAGGGCTGGATGGGTGCAGGGTGCTCCTGAGAACACCAGCAACCCCTGGGAGAGGTGAGAAGCTGTCTGGTGACAGGGGCAAAGCTGCAGAACATGTAGTGCTGAGAGGAGTGGAAAAGTGCCTTCAGATCCTACATGGCATGAAGTGAGTGCCTGGCCTGGCCAAAGGCTCTCTTGCTGGTGCCTGACTGTGGGAAAGGGATGACCAACACTCCACCTTCATCACTTTATGTTCCAGGGAGGAAGAGCGAGATATAAATACAAATGTCATGAACCCATTCAGAAGATTTAGTAAGCCACAGTCTGAACTCTGTGGAAAACCTGAGGGGGAAAATGGAAGGGGAAAAATTCAGAGAAAACCACTTGCTATGAATCTTGTACAGTGACAATAGATAAATAGGACAGGAAGAAAAAACTGCAGTACTCCCAGGTCCCTGCTGATCCCAGGGGAAACAGAGAATGGGAAGAGGAGTGAAGGACAGGTCTTCCACTTGAGAAAACCATCTTAAATCCAGACTTCTCCTACCCTTTCTTGTTCCTGTGGCAGATCTCCTCTCCGAACAATGCTGCACAAGGAGATTATTTATGCAGCCATCCAAATGTCACATTCATATTTAGACACTGATATAGTCCTTTGCTTTACACTCACATCCTGCATTTCCTTCGGTTCTAATCAAGTGCTAATTTCACATTCATTCTTCATAGCCACGTTTAGACAAGACACCCAGTGGTGCATACTTGGGGGGGTCTATTATTATTATTATTATTTATTTTTTATCAGAGTATGTCATTGCCAGGTAAAAGATGTGCTGCCTGCAATGTAATTTTATATGCTGGATAACACTTGCATTGACTGGGAGGCACACAAGTCAATTGCATATTGTATTGCAGATTATTTTATATTTATTATTTGCTGTCAAAGTGATTTTGAAAACCAATGCTTATGTGCTGTGTGTACTTTACTATAAATAGGGGGGCTCCTGGAGAAGGTACAGGGAACAGGATAAATTTAATTTGACAATTCTGTCAGAGGTAACCTCCACTTCTTTCCAATCTGCCACTTGCAACAAACAAGCCAAACTGGTGTTGAATGCAGAGAAAAAGAGCTGGAGAGGCTCAGTAGTAAATATTTCAGTGGACAGATACAGGAAGGTTTGCTTCACCAGTTTAGGAAGGTGCACAGTAGGAATATATTTTCCTAAGAAAATGATTAATAGCCCCCTTGAGATAATGCCTCCTCTTTTTCAGCTCCTTTTTCCCCCCCTTGTTTAATTCCTCTTACAGGAGTAAGGTTTAAAATGATACTTTTCTCCCTCTTTCAATGAGACAGCACATCTCACAAGGGAAAAATCAATTCTAAGTGGGAATTGTGTATATTGCAACATTTATATACAATAATTCTCCCCTCCTCTCCCTTGTACACATCTTCATCAGGGACAAATAATGGAGCCAATTTGCTGGGAGCACAATGTGGCAGCAGCTTTGCCTGTTCTGCCCCAAGGCTGGCTGAGCAAATTTACCTCTTCTCAGGCAACAGGAGGCTGCTGAGAAGTTCTTATCAGCCCAGGACGTACAGGAGCTGATAAGGGGAAGGAGAGCAGAACAACATTCCCTGGAAGTGGTCTAAAATGTTGTACTGGTGCAATTATGAGTGATGTTATGGTCTGTCTAACTATGTTACTTCTGTTCCTGGGGCCTTCTCACTCCCTTCCCTGAGAGCTGGCACTGCCATCCAAGTGACTGTGGGCTGTGTGCTAAGCCAGGTGGATCCAACCCGAATGGAAACCAGGGAGAACTTGTTTCTCCAGCTTCACTTCCTCGCCCTTCCATGTCTACACATGCGCATTTTTTAAATGAAATAAACCCATTAAACTGGTTTTTACAAGTGAGGTGCCATGAGCACACGTGTTCTGGATGGAGAAGCCAGGAGATCATATTTGATGGGGACCAAAAAGCCAAGGAACACCCTTTTATCCTCCCCTTCTTCTGCAAAATTGTTGCTGCTACACTCACCTGCCCTGGTTCAGGGACTGGCAGGGACTAGGACATACCCTGTGTGACAGCAGAGCTTCTGGAGGGGGTGGCTGGAGGAAAAAGCAATTACATTTTATGTTCTATCTTCCCCTCTGCTTTCTTTTCATTATCCTATAAACCTTAACAGGGAATAATCAAGAGAGGCTCCCTGGCTGTACTGCAAGTTTACTGAGGTCAAAGCTGCTTGAACTTGCAACTTTACCTTAACTATCCTGTCAAGACAACACATGGGCCTGCTCTCCAAATTGATTACATAAATCTTCAGCACAACTGTTAATCACACTCCTTATTCCATCTTATCTTTCACCAAAGATAAAGCATAGTGACTTGGCTGTTTATCATAGTGTTGGCGTGGTGTTATCTGCCTTGAAACTTCAGACTCCCCCCTGCCCAGAGGTGTGACAATAAATAGGAATCAGAATCACATTTTTATAGATAAACTACGATTTTGCTGAAAAGTCTCTGTAACACAGAAAAAATAGAAAAAGGCCATTATTATGCTTATTTGGCAAAGATCTCTTGTCAGCAGTTGCTTAATATATGCCCTAATTTAGGTAATGTTTTTATTGAATGATCAGGACTCAATTTCTCAAGCCATGAACAATTACAAATGAACTCTATTTCTTATTTCTAGGGTTACCCCTGCACTAAGCCCAAGTTGACAACCCCAAATCCTTCCAAGCTGTTCTCTGTAAAAGAGAGGAAAAGGGAATTTAAAATTAAAAACCAGCCACTGTTTCTAGCCACAATAATAGATATCCTCTTAATGCTCCCGGGAGGCTTAACAACAAGAAAAAAATCACTTTTCTGAAGGACATGGTGACAGAAGAAACTGAAAATTATGTGGACCTTCAGTGCCTAGGGAATGAACCATAATATTAAAAAAGTAGGCATCTACCTCTCATGGTGGGATGTGCTTTATATTTATCAGCTTCTGGCTTGTTGTTGGCCTCAAAGGATGAACCCACCATTAACCTCAAGCAGTGTCTTTTAATTTGCCTGAGTTCCTGACATGGCTCCTGGATGCTTTCATGATGATCTTCAGCAAGAGCTTTTCTAGAAGAAAAGCCATAAAGAGACGTGTTGTTTCTGCCTGAAGGGCCCTTGGGAGCTGGAGGGGAGGGCAAAGCAGGTGGTGGTGTCAGTAATGCTCCAAAGCCTGAAGAAAACCTTGCAGCAGAAGCATCACCTTTTGTGCACCCCTTCCCTTCACAGCATCTCTGGTTTTCTAATGTGCATTTCCTTCATTGTACTTTTATTTTGCTTTCTGCATAATGATGAAAATGCAGGGCTGGGTTTGCATTATCTGTTTTTTTACATGATATCTATAATTGACTTCTGGAGCACGATGGCGTTCACTGAGTGAATTGATTTAAAATTGCTGTAATAATATTGCAAAATTCCTTTATTAGTGCCAGAGTACATCAAGAAGAATCAGTGAGATTGCCATCTAGGATAATAAACACTTAGAGGCAAGTGCAAGCAGCCCACAAAAAGTAGCAATTTTGTTCTCTTTCATTCTGTTTCTCCAACAGCCGCTGGCCCACCATCACCACAAATTAGATGGCACCTACAGGAGTCATCTGGAAGGATCTGTTTTTCATACATAGCATAAGTATTTGAAGAATATGAGAGAGAGAAGGGATGGGAGGAAACAGAACCACCAGTACAGTGAACTGAGCTGGTAGTTCCTCATTATGTGCTAATGTTGGGAAGAAGGGGTTGATTCTCCCTCTCTTTATATCAGCATAAATTCAGAATCACTTGAATGACTCAGAGAACAAGTCAGGACGCTGAGCTGAATGGTCAAGCCTTAAATCCCATTACCAGGACACAATCCAAGAGATCCTTTCAAAGAATTCCAGGCCATCATTGATTTGACTTCAGAAGGATTTGGACTGGACCCATTTTCTCACAAAGCAGGAGGAACAAGGCTTAGACACCTCCCATGGTGTGTATGCAGGCAGCCCTGCCTGGCTGATCTGCTGAGATCAGCCCACAGACTATTGAAAAACAAAGCATCCATTCCCTGAAGACTCTGTGCCATGATCACTGTTTGAACCACTAAACAAAGCTGGCACCAGGAAACAGTTGTTATTATTATAAGCCTTATTATGTAAGTGTTCCTTATGTTTTAATTTTTGACTTCCAGATGAAATATTTCAAGGATATTTTACTGGATATTTTCCATGAGAATTAAAGCTGTGCATAGCTGTGCTATTTTAACTGCCCTGCTTGGTCCAGACTGTTTGCAGAACTATCACAGAGGCTCTCCAAGCTACTGTGTTTCGCTGAGCTTCCAAATTAAATTACAACACATCACACACACCTAAATGACACATCCCATACTCAGATCATACACAACTGAAAAAAAATCACTTGTTAGCATAATTAATGCAATTATAGTCAGCAAATTTCAGATTCACTGGTGACTCAAACCTCAAACAAAGGAGTATTTTTAGAACTACATAAATCCCATGGGATCCATTTACTCCTAGAAACCAGGATGTATTGATATCTATCACATCCCTGGTAACTAAACCATACCAGGTCCCTCCATTGCAGTGATAACTGGTGGGTGTCTGTCTGAGGGGGGCTGCCCTACCTCCTTCACTTAGGGAGGCTTATTGCTATAGCAACAACTACATCCTGTGATTTGCTTGCTACAAACACCCGCAAAAAATATTCTGAAATGATCCATGCAAAAAACAACTGTTCCTTTGACCTGACACAATTAATGTGTTCAAATCTGAATTATTTCTGCTGCAGGTTAAGCATTCTGAATTCAAATGACTCATATGCAAAAAGAAGAAGTCCCACTGTGCTTTGGATTGAGGAGGGAAGCCCTTATTTTGAGCTCTTACTGTCCTCTGTGCCAAGTCTGAACTTCACCAGAGTCAGAAATAGGAAACACCTTGGTCTGGGTGGTGGGAGAGACCACTCAGACAGAGAAAGGAGCAGGGCTTTTCCACTCAGGCCCCAATCACAGAGCACAGCCATCCCTTCCTGATATTATTCCTGCCTTAGCATTTCCTTGCCCAAGGCTTAGAAGTCACAGGGACAAGATGTGACCCTTCTGTTTGGAAGGGAAGGGGTAATTCTGTAATCACTCGCTGCTCTCCTACTCAAAATTTTAAAAAAGAGGAAAGTTGGCACTGTCCAAATGACCAGCAGCCCAGTCTCACCATGTGAGTGACCTTGAATGGGGTTGCTCAGTTTAATCTCTGCATTCCCAGTGTTGCTGTCTGAGGGCATCCAAATGGGACAGCAGTCTTAAGCCAGATATTAGCAGCACCATCAAAGTGTTTGTCAAACGAGAGAAATGAAAAGATATAATTCCTCCTTCCCTCTCTTCCCTACAGTATCCCAGTGCAAGAAATGAGGAAGTAAAATTTGGAAGAAGACATGGGGCAGGACTGGGCATTCCATATTCCCCTCCTCCCCTCCCCGGAGGGAGAGAACAGACCCCTCACAAAGCAGAGTAACAAAATTTCGCTTTACTTTTTAGATTACCTGTGAGTCAAGAAAGGAAAGAAGGCAGAGCAGGCTGGTGGGGAGCAAAGCTGAGAAGAAAGATCTGTGCTATAGAAGGCATTTTTATCTTTTTATCATTTTCTCTTGATACTGCAGATCTCTCTTGTTAAGTACTTCCTCTTCATGTCTTCTAATATCTACTGACAACTGAGGTGAATGAACCAACAACCATTTATTCTACTCCTAAAGGAGTGACAGTAATGAAATTCAAGGAGCAAAAGCTACCAGCATTGCCAGTTCTGGCCTCAGCAGAAGCAGAATCTTCCAGTGACCAGGACAGGTCTTTTAAAAGCAGCATGTAATGGGGAATGTGACAGTAGCCTGATGATCTCATGGAAATTTCCTCTTTCCCATGTAAATATTACTTCTTAGTCCACATTTCCAGCATCAGAGCACTTAAGTAATAATGTCCCTGTCTCAGCTGAGAAACTCAGTGTGTGTTTCCCAACTGGAGTTTGTGTATTTCTGAGAATTTACATATGAGGCAACTACCAGCAGTGAGGCTAAATGTAAGTACGGTGTCTCTGTGGAGGGATTCGCAACCAAGCTCTTCACACTGTTGCTGAATAAAGAACTGTCTTTATCCTCCCACCAAAAGGCTTCTTGCTAACTGAGCATCTTTCAAACGGTTTAAAAATGGAATTGTAAATTCAGCACAGAAACTAAAAATGTCATACAGCCTTGATTTCCTTCCATGCAAATAAACATTAAACAAGAGAAGCAACTTCATGTGTTAAAGTTTGAAAGTTGTCAACTCCTGCAAGAAATCGCCCCTTTCACCACTTCCATTCAAAGCAAGATGGCATCAATTTGGAATATGAATGATCTATTGCAGAGAATCTGGTTCAGAGCCTCATAAAGGCAAATGCATCACTCTGACCCATCTGTTCTATGGACATAATCTTTTAATTGCAAACATAGGGTCACATCCCAATAAATCAGCCATGCTGCAGTGAAGGTGCCTACATTTATGCCAGCTGAACATTTACCCAGGACTGCCTACAATCATTTCTCAGTAGAGTTTAGGGACAGAAAGAACAAGGAGTTTGCTATCAACCCCATTTTTCCTCACAGTGACTCATATTTATTTAACCTAACACTCTGCATGGGTGAAATCCAAGTCTTACTCCCATAAACTCAAAACTTCCATGGACCACAACTTCACCCTATACATATGGCATAAGGCAACAAAGATATTTGGGATGAATGGCAGGCCATGTAAACACTAAGGAGAAATATATATCAAGTCACAGACGAAATGCCATAGGATCTGTTCCAGGCTTGCAGAGCCGAGCGTGCGGAATCTGAGCATCGTTAGTCTCAAAATAAAGGTAAATTATTAGAAAGGATAGAAGGAAGAAAGCATCTCCATGATTCCCACTTCCCCAAATGGCACAGGCACAGATGATCTCATTAGCTCATCTGTGTAATTTACACTTCTAATATGGCTGAGGAATAAAACAAATATGCAGAAATAAGCAACAGGACGGGGACAGAAGAGGGGGAAACCTCACAGCCCTCTCTCATCTAAGCACCTTCTTTCCTTGCCAAATATTATACTCCCTTCCTGGGAACCCCTCCAAGTTTGTGTCTCCAGATGCCACATCGCAGCAGGCTGCCTGGAATCCCTCCTACCCACCTCCACATCACTCATGCTGAACAGGCAGGGCAAACACAGGGTGAAGGGAGCATTTTATCCTTATTTATTTCCAGATGGAAAATTGAGCTGAGGAAAGAGCCAACAAAGAAAAACAACCCAACAAAACAAGCAACTAAAACAAAACAACTAAAACAAAACCCACCCTTAACCATCTTGATAACAGACTCTCATTTGGGAAAAAAATTGAAATACAAGTCACAGGTTGAAGTTTGGAAGTGTCAACACCTAGGATGTGTTTTCTTCTGTTAACTTGGGGTTCTGGCAGGTAACTTACAGAAGAGGCATGAGGGAATCCCTCTTTACAAGCAAATATGGAAGTAATGATCAAAACCACCTGCAACTGAAGCTGAATGGGATTCACTCTTCACTGACTATTTGGGCATCCTGGCTAACTGAGAGCATTCATTCAAGCCAGGACCATGGAACTGTAGGCTCCTATCAGGGCACCAATCTTAAATACATAAGTATTTAGTACCAGTCTTAAATGCTGAGTACCTGACGGTCTATGGAAGAAGTTTAGGCAGAGATCTACGAGCTGGGGCCCAACATATGAGTTGGTGAAGTTGAATGAGGTGAATCCCCTCTTCCCCAGGGGCAAGGCCTGAACAATCAGTACATCATTCTCCTCCTCTCTTTGGAGGAAATTTAGCATGACTCTTGCCCAGTTTGGGGCCTGAACTTAGGAGGGCCAGAGCTGGGCCAAGGAACTGGTGGCTTCCTGGAAGCAAAATAATCCACAGTTAACAAAGAAACATGTTAATCTTTAGCATTTTTGACACTTAAAAAAAGAACCTGACTTAAATACAGATAAATCTGGTTGAAGAAGTAAATGCAACCAGACCTAATTAGAGAAGTGAACCGGTGTAACACAGCCTCCTTTCATCCTCTTCCTACATATCTCCCAAGACCACTGCTATCCCATCTATGTCTCTCTACCTATTTTTCATTTTCAAATGTACTTTAATGACTGCAAGTAGGTCTGTAGTCCAGAAATAGAAGTCTCAAAGCACAGAGAGGATTATGTTCCCATCCACCTTACAGGGCAGGTTGGAGTAGAGTCCACACCCAAATTACCTGAGTATTAGATGAGACCTCTACGCCATATTTCATTTTAGTCCCCTTTTAGGTGCTATTTTACAGCACCCAGCTGGCCTTTGGTCCCAGTAAGAAACACTCTCATATCTGATTCTCTCCATCCTTCTCTACTTTTCTCTCCCCTCTGCTTCCTTTGCACAAGGAACGGTTGGTAAAAATTTATTTTGGGTGGGATTTTGAGGCCTGCATCCCATTAAATTTAATGGGAACTGAGCATCTAAATCCCTTAGGCAGCTTGAAAATTCCAGCCTCCATTACTAATGCTCTTCTCATTATAACAAGATTTGTACATGACAGCTCGAGAGCTCTGACTCTGCTTTCAGTGATGTGGCTCTGTGCGGTGCCGCTGACGGCACCCAGTGTAGGCTGCCCTGCTCACGGCTCATCTTGTCACAAGCTCTGCTAACACGAGACCAGAAAGCAGCCTGTAATTCCATTAGGATGGCTGAACTTTCTCGTAGGGGCCTTTCCACGAGGCAAAGATAATGCTGAGCAAATCTGCTTTTGTTATGATTGTCTGAGAACCATTAAATTTTAATTGCGGTCATCAGTTTCTGGTGTGCAGCCTGCAGGAGGAAGGACATGGCTGTGGTGCTCAGCTGCATCATCATATCAAGAGTTTTTTGAGGGACATTATAGACTGCTGGGCTGTCAAAATGGCCAGATTCCACCACATTACGTTTTTCGTCAGCATTCTGCTTAATTTACTGAAATGATAATTTACCAAGATGGCGTGACTGGAAAGAGAATGGCTTTTTAAAATGTCCTGCACATCCTGCAGGTCTTCATTGGTAAGGTGCTTAACCATGCTGGTGATAATCACACCTGACAGGACAACCATTCTCATTCTCATCAGAGATTTTTCTGTCCCCTTTCATGTCACTCTGGTCCAATCATGCTGTGGAATTAAAAGGGCTTGAAAACCTTTAGAAAACCTGGGGAAAAGCAAAGAGCAGTTGGAATGTCCAGATAAAACCTTACCATCTTGTACACACACTGAGGAGAATGGGACTCTTGGAAAGAGACAGTTTCTCTATGCTAAACTAGGGTTGCTCAGCACCTTGGTTTTTGTTTCCATTGTTCTTCTCAGGTGTCACATGTACCTGTCTCCTGTGCACAGGATGTGTGTGTGACTGGCTTTGAACTCCAGCAATCGGATCTTTAAAGTTATACTGGTGCCTGCTGTTGAAGGTCTCAATTCTCAGAGAAGTCAGCTGAAATTGTCCTTAGGGTACCTGAGACTGTATTCACAGTATGAGGGACAGATTCATAATTGACTTTTTTTTTTTTTTTTTTTTTTTCCTTTCTTTACCCATTACTGCTACAGCTGATATTGGAGCCAAGGACTTCAGGATCTCCTTGTGCAGTTATGAAATTATTGGAATAAACTGTATCAGGACCTTTGGCCAGGTACCTGTGGCAGTGTTCACAACAAAGGTCTGGGTGTGCATTTTGCTGGATTCTATGTCCTGCTTTGATAACAGATTACCTGCCCTTGCCTGAATACTCCCTACCTTTGTCTCCTCAGCTTACCAAGATTCTGGGGCAAGGTGAAAAGGCAGAAAATGATGTCTCTGTCTCCTCCATGCCTCAGCTACAGATTTAGGCAGTGAGTTTGCTGGGCTTTCTGCACACAGAGCCAGAATGCCCACACTTCAGTACTCCTCACATAAACCTCAATCTTCTGCCCTTGAACTAGGACATACCTTTCTTTGAATTTATTTTTCAGTTTTCAAGGAAGGCTCCTGGGGAAAAAAGACCTCTATAATTCCACTGGTCCCATGAAAAAAAAAAAAGAGCTGTCCTTTAAGGGAAGTCAATCCTTTTTCCAGGGGTCTTCTGGAACTGCTACTGTAAGAGGCTTTAGAAAGAAGTAGGCAGGTTTGCTCCAGTGCTGCAGCACTGAGTTGTAAGATAAGGCAGTAGGCAGGCTGGGAGAGGGCTGAGACAAAAATTAGCTGGACTCTGAAAATACACTTGCTAACCCCAGTGATGAAAAGACACCAACACTTCATCCTTAAAACCCATGAAGGAGAGGGGACCAGCTCTAGCTGGTACCTTCTCATGCTCTATACAAAGCTGGGTAGACAAACTAGCTGGGGATCCCTGTGCTGGTCCAGCTCCTTGCCAAGGTAATGGTCCTGCCCCTCATCTGTGCTGCTTGGCTGCCCCTCAGCAGCGCTTCTCCATGGGCAATGCTCAAGGCAGAGCTAAGCAAACTGCTGGAATTCACAGCCCCTGGAGCCAAATGCAACCATCCTGCTTGAGAACTGAAAACATTTAGGCACTTTGCATTGCAGCTTATCCTTGCTGCCTTGTTGGCCAAATTATTCCTTCTGTTGGTGATAGGAGGGACCCACAGCAATCTCTGCAGGTCTCAGCTGTGCTGGGTGGAAGCTGTGGATCCCACTGTGTGGCCAGAGTTGTGCTGACCTCTCTGCTGCCCTTCACTGGGCTTCTGCTCAGAAGTGCAGAACATCCAGGTGTTGTTGCCATGCTGGAAAACTCATAACTTTAGACAAACCTGGATCAGGTTGTTTAAGATGAGTTAAACTTTGATTTTCTAGCAAGAGCGAGCTCAAAACCCCACAAAATCCCTGCTTACATGTTTCACTTTAACTAGACAGATAATTATTTTTATCTGCAGCTACCATACACCATTTATTTAGGCAAAACCATTCTTGGACTTCAGATGGAGTTTTGTCTCCAATAAACAACAAAATGGCTCTCTAGCTACATTAATATTAGGCTGTCACTAGTTAGATAAGGCTGATACATTGGTGCTTCTGTGCCAGCAAGGGACAGTCTCTGGCCAGCATTGTTTGCTTTAAAATGCAGAAACTTCAGTCCCTCAGTCCCCAACTTTTCATCAGGAAATATATGAGCAGTGGGTTGGGGAATGGAGCCCAGAGAAAGATGTAAGGCTAAAGGTAAGGAAGGCAAGTAAGGATGTTAAAGCACATTCAGATTAATGCAGAACAAGATGTTCTGAGCATTTAAAAGTGTGGGATTCTCTGCTAGCATACTGCAGAGAACTAGGAGGCATTTCAGGGGAGTTAAACAAGGAAAAATGGATCTACAGCTGGGTGTTTCCTTGGCTCCAGAGACCCACACAGTATTTTAGGAACTGTCTCCCTGGGGTGGTACCTGGGAATGCAGCAGCAGGTCATCTGAAGCAGCTCTCTGTGCAAACCCCTTGTTTGCTCTAGCAGCCTGAGGAAAACTAAGAATCTTCTCCATGATGTGTACATGGCTTCACGGGCTGCATGACAAAATTCCAAGTAATTAAAGAGCTGATAAAAATGCTGTTAAAACAGCCAATATCTCGTCAGGACACTTCAGATAAGCTGATCGTTGCATCTTCAGAACAATGATGCCTTCTTTGAAGACAGAGATGAAAAACAAGATGAGTCGCTGCTATATCTGATATGAGATGAACAGAAAGCTGTATGATGTTATTAGAGATATGAATGACACTGCAGTTATGGCTACTGGAATTGTAGTAGGAAGGCTTTAATGTTCTAGATGGAAATAGGAAAACAAATGCTGCTTCTTACAGAGAGCCTCAGATACCTGATAATGGTTATCAACACATTTCTTTGCTGGATGGACTCTGGGTAAAGAAGATGCTTAGTATTTGACTTTAGGGGAGCAATAAATTCAGATAGGAACTCTACTTATAAGAAGTTACTTTGTTGTAAGTGGATTCACATGAGTCTATTTTCCTCAAGTTAAAAGCAAATTTAAGGAAAAATCTGTAAGCAGTGTTTCTCCAAAAGGGAAAATTGAAAAATTTCTAGATTAATATTTAATGGAATTATCTGAAATGAAAAGCTAAGTGACCAAACTGTGGAAGCACCGAATATCTTTAAGCTATAGTTTCAACCATTACCTGGAACTGAACTAGGAAATAATTCTTCTCTTTTTCTCAGTGCTGGGAGCAGCACTGACAGGTTAACCTGGGCATTTGGTGAAAGTTTAGAGGCCAGTGAGAAAAAGTCCAATGGAGAACCACAATAAAAACAAAAGTTCTGAAAAAGCATGAGAAAAGCATGAAAATAAGTCTCAAGGGGCTTACATAAAAGCAAAGGAGATTTTAGTTAGAGACTCAGGAAAATTCTCCAGCGTGAAAGTAGTGAAATACTGAGCTAAACTCTTAGGTGATGGAAATCCCCATGCAGTAAGTTCTGAAGAACAGATCAGGCAGACAGACCTTAGGAGCAGTTAATTACATGTTCACCTCCTTTGAGGCAGAGAGATGGATTAGATGATCTCCCAAGGTCCCTTCCACCCTTGTAATTCCTATTTCCTCTCTGTTGCATCTCCTGCTTTTTCACTTCTTTAATGAGGCAGAGGACAGAGACAGTGCAAGGGGGTATTTCAGGTGCTTATCCAGCAGGATGAAGGACACAGCAAGCAGAACTAACTGAAATCTGGAGTCCAAAGGAAAATTAACTTATGACTGACATCTTGGGCAGGAGAACAGAGAATATATCTCGCATCCTGTCCTGACTGCCCTTAACATCTCCCCTGAGCTGGGTAATTCTCAGTAACATCTTTGAGGAAAAGAATTCATAAGCTACAGGCAACTTGGAGCTGGTTTGAACTACAACACAAATAAAACACTGCTGTGTTTAAATTTTTTCTATCCCTTTACTCTTTACATTTTCCCCTGATTCTTAAAGACTGGTATTTTCTCTGCCATATCCTGCAAAAGAAACACTCGTCATGAAAACAGGAATTTAAAATATAGGGCATTTGCTATAATCTACTTTCTTAAAATTAGTAATTATCGAGGCGAGTATGGTGCTTTTCCAAGGCAGTGTCTGGTGTTACTAGACTGATTCATTCATACCATGCTATTATTGGGCCTTAAATCTCTGTATCTCAGGCTGTTTGTTAAAAATAAAGTGCTTCAGCGTAAGGGGGAGTGAACCAACTGGGATGATTCAGCCCACTCAGGGTGCTATATACTTCTTATCTGCTCCATCAGTACCTCTGAACTGTAGTTCCCAAAGCAATCAAGCCTCAGTCTTCAATGCCAATCTTACATCTGTCAAGGGAAGGGATAAGAAGGGCTTTACACCGATTTGTGTCCTCAATAATCCCCATTCCACAGCTGCTTGTTTCTACAAGAGGGTGGAGGGTGAAGCCTGTGGTGTGTTAATTCCTGCAGGGTTATATATGGCTGCACAGCAACTGTTTGCCATAAAGCAGCATCAACCATGTGTTATTCCCTTCTATCACCACGGTGTTCTTTACCTTGGGTGTTGTGATGATATACAGCACGTTGGATCCCTTCTCTGGCCGGTGAGCTGTATACTGCAGCCCCCAGGCAGGCACTTGCAACACTGCTCTCTGTTTTTTGGCTCTCCAGACCGAGGCCCAGACTGTCCAGAATGAAAATACCAAGCAGTAAACCACTTGCTGGAGTTTTGTGCTGTCATCAGTTCCCCTCTCTCTTCTCCACAGCTACTACTACATGCAGCAAGATATGAGCTAACAGCTAGATTTCATTATGAAATGCTTTCTTACTTGTTCCCCTAAAATAAATAAAAATAAAATGTAAGCAATCCTATTTTCAGTAAGAGAAAAGGCTGCTGCCATGCTGGTGTGGTGTATAATGGAATACAGTAGCACCATATTTCATTATGATTCAGTGTGTTTTCATTTTAGTTGCCAGGGATTCAAAGGCTTAACATGAATTCTAAATTAAGATTAGTATTCCAAATAAAATATTTTTGAAATATGTGTATTTCCCATTTCATTCTAATGAGCTTCAGCTAATGCATAGCAGTGCTTGTGGGTGTAATTTGAGCTCGGGAGTGACACAGTGAAATGTAGCCCTTTGGGACCATCTGGGCACATAAAAATGAGGGGCACAGACATCTGGGTCAGCAATTCCGCTCAGCATGGGCCCCACAGCCATCAGAGCTCTAACACAGGAGGCCTGGCACAGCTGCAGGTTTCCTCAGCCTCTGCCTTCTACGGGGCTTCCCAGGATAAGAGTTTGCACATGAGGATGCTCTGTCACACATAAGGAGTGAGTGGTGTGAAATGGACAGTGTTTCCCCACCATCTGCTCAAGTAGCACAAAGCAGGAGGGAACCACACCACCATGTTTCACTGTAGCCACTCAACTTGGTAGGTTTTAGGAAAACTGACAGAATCACTCCTTCCCCACTCTGGAGGTGACCACTCCATCATCCCAACACCACCAGCAGCTGCAGCACTGCCCTCAGTTCATTCCTTTGAATTACTGCAGCAATTAATCAGGCTCACATCGTTTGCTTTTTCCTGCCTTGAGATTTCTACCTTATCAGTCCACAGCTGCCACACAAAGGGACAAACTTCTCCTTTAACCCTGCTCCAGGCCCACCTGCATCACCCTGCTCCCAGCACGGTCAGGGTTTCCCACAAGGCAACAAAATAAGCACAGGACAAGCAGGATCTCAGGTTTGTAAGAAAGATTCATCCCCCTCATGGCATCGAGGGCAAGCACCTGCAGGTCTCACCTCTCCTCCAGCACTCCACAATGTCACATCTTTGCTGAACAGTAAGAAAAAAAAATATTCAAAATTCAGCCCATATTGGGACCACCCATGGCAAGAAGAATGACTAATGCCCAGAGTTATGAAGTAGCCATGACTTTCTTGACAGCGTTACTCCCAGAGGATCCTTTTTGTATTCCTCTGCTGTTTGCCTTTTCTCTCCTCATTTTTTAAGACTGTATAAAATGCTTACTGAGTGGACTTGTGGCCCACAGCTGAAGGATGATGTATTTGTAGCTAATGGTCTTTTTAAAGAACTACCTAGAAAAGAGGTGATAGCACTAAGCAGCAAGTAGCTCTGTAATTAGCGAGTATCATATGAGTACAAGACTGATATTCTAGGGCCAGGAAAATGCTGGAAGGAGAGCAAGTGGGGAAGACAACATGCAAAGGAAAAGAAGAGGTAATCTGGAGGCTGGTGGGTAAAAAAAGAAGTATCTGGGCAGATCTCAGTGATGTACAATATCCATGATGCCATGGCTGTGGCCAGTGAGGCACAAGAGAAATGGCCAGGCCAGTCGTGACTCCTGGAAATAGGGCACATCCATAAACCGACAGGCATCTCCCATAGCTCAGTTAGTCACTTGATCCCTTACACAAGGGGACAATAAATTGAAGTGCCTTATCACTAAGCTTATGATAGAGCAGAAAATCCTGTGACATTAACTACTTAAACCACTGGAATGAAAAATCTGGGCAACACTTCATAGCTGCTGGGAGGTTCCTGGAATGTCACAAGCTTAGGGGTTAACTCAAGAAAACTAAAGGGACTTAAGAGTGGCCTATAAAGATGAGAAAATGCAAATTCACAAGTCTGTGTCCTGGTATAAATAAAGAGCAGGATTTTGACCTGTGTATTTTGGACTGAGGAAACATCTCCCCAGCTCTCCACATTCCCTGACAGACCTCTGAGACCACAGAGAGAGAACACAAGCAATTTCCTAAGCTTCAAAAAATAATATCTGCCCCAAAAATCACTGCACATGCGTACCAGTTTAGGCTAAAACAGCAACCTGGCTGCAGCCAGCAGTTCTGATAGACTGTGGTCCTGTTGGCTTTTTGGCCGTGTTATGCAATGGACAATATTTAATTAGACCCATCCTACTGTACTGAAAAGCAAATTACAGGCTTGTCTAGATTACTGTAGATAGGCACCCAGACATGAGATAATTAGTCTGCTGTAAGGCATGTTTCAAGTCTGTTCTGCCACTTGTCCCTTGTCACCCAAGGACACCAACTCTGAGATCTGCATCCCCTCTAAAATGGTCTCATACCTGGTGTTGTACAGGCAGCCTGGAAAAAAAGCTGCACCCAAGTTCTGGGTACAGGAAGTTATTAAAATAAATGCTGAGAAAATTAATGTGCTTTTTAAGAAGACATCATATTTTAACACAGAATTTGTTCCCTGAGCCTCCAGAACAGATCTGGTTGATCCAATGACAGGGTGTCAATTCTCTGTTATTTTGTGCTGTAATAATTATGTTTCCCTGTGTGTTAGCCCACCACACACTAATGGAAGCTTACAGATTCTGGGCAAAAGTGAGTTCAGATCACTCTGATTTCTACTTTCTGGTCATTTTTAGATGTTTTCTTACTGTTCATGCTGAAAAACACTGATTTGAACGGCTGAAAATATTTTCTCAAAACAATCTTTTTTTCAGAAACAGAAGTGATTCATTGTTATAAATTGGCATCTAATGTCTTCAGGGTGTTTATAACTACAAAGTCTAGACCTAATCTCTCTTTTTAGAGATTGTTTTCAAGTTAAGCATTAAAAAGAATTAACTAGAAACTTGAGAACAGTTATCAGCTTTCGCTCTTTTTCTGGGGAGCTCTCAGAAAATTAACACATTTTCATTCTTATTATTTTTCTCATTAGTATTTTAAAAAAAAGTCTTTGAAATAGACTGCAAAATTTTTCTCTTTTTATTTTTGGTGGAAAACAGAACTTCCAGCCACCTCTGGGGAAGCAAACTGTCTTGTTCAATGTGAAGCATGGACAGGGAGGAGGACAAACAGGGGAGCTTTTATCATATGGTGAATTCTACGTGCCCATTCTTTAGTCTCCCACATTATCCACAGATTTCTCGAGCTAATTAATCAGTAACATAATTTATTCTTGGCTTAACTTCACTGGCATTATACCAGAGACTGTATTCAGCCCCACTGTGCAACAAAAATTGCGCATTAACTTGCTCAGATTTGGTATGAGAAAGATCTACTCTTACTACATTGCTAGATATACTCTTATTACACTGACAAACTTTTACTGCAATGACAGAAGCCCCAACTTCTTTTCTTCCTAGCACAACAATATATACACTCATTCCAAAGCTGCCACCTTCCATTTGGAGATATGTGCTCCCAAAGTATGGCATTTCTATAGTTATTAGAACTAAAGGGTAATTTTCCACTCGAGTATAGCAGCAAAGACAGAAATTCCAACCTGGAAGTGGCCACAATGCCATTCACTCTCTTCTATCTCACCATGTTCCCTTCATCCCGGGAGAACCCTGGTGTTCTCCCTCTCTTCTGGTACATTTGATAATGATGTACTACAGCGCTGAAGGACTGGAACACCGCACACCAAAAGTGGCTGCTGGAAATGCTCTTTTAAATGTTTTTAGGTAATGTGTATTATTCAAGCAAAAGGCACTTCAGTGTTCCATTTCGCATGAAAACGTCTTGTTTTAGCCAGAACAGGCAAAACTCTCTAGTTTCCATTACTAAGGTTCAACTCTGGAGCACAATTTCCAGTATATGAGCTGAGGCACCTGTTCTTTTGCAGCTGTAGACCAGCACTACACAGATTTTATGATCAGTTATTCTGAATCAAAACCTAGGGACACGTGAACACCAAAAGCCTCCAAGCCTATCTTCAGTTTTAATAGGAATCTGAATATTCAACATTTGAACATGTGCTGATGTTATAGTATGAAGTTTTCACAGTTCTATGGAAAATTTAACCAAAAATCTTTTCATCTATTTATACTTGCATTGAATAGTTCTTCTACCAAACCTGCTTTGGCCATTGTGTTTACACTTGAACCTTGAGAAACAGAATAAACAGTGTCTGTGCTGCTCAGTCTTTAGCTGTAGTCAGGAATGGGAAGGAAATCCATGATTCCTGGAACTGCAGGCGATTCAGTACTTTGTTCCTTTACACCCACTCCCAGAAGAGTTACAGTGAGTGTCCAAGCCTGGCTTGTTTGGATGCTCAGCCGAGGTCCAGAGAGGTGCTATCAAAACAAATCTGCTCTCACCTTCTCCTCAGACCTTGCTGTGGGAGTCTTTTGGACACAGAGTCTGTGTTGGCTTTTCCTCTTGTGTTTCCCTGTATATTGGTTTATGCACCTGCTGCTAAGGCCTCCCTTGTTCTTTTGCCTGGAAAATCCTTGACTTTGAAGGATAAGAAAAACACCCTGCTATGAAGGACACTGAAGAAATCCGCAGTGCTTTTTTGGGGCTTTGGTAGGTATAACTGACCTAGATATCACAAGCAGCAGGAGGAGCAAATTGCAAATAACTCTCTCTCCTGCTATATAAAATTATTCCACACAACAGAAAACTAAGGGATCTGAAAGTTGAGGGAAGATTTATAAGGGTAGATGTGGGAATATTCTCTTTCCACTTGCCCAGCTGTGGATTTGTGATGTGCACAGCTGTGTCCTCTTTTTCACTGTTTGAACTGCTGTCTCTATAGCACAAGTCCCCTGCCTTCTTTTTCCTCCTAAAATCCTTGCTTCAGCTGGCTGTTTCTTATTAAGCTTCCCTCAGAGATATATATATTTTTAAGATATTAAAATAAAGAAAGAAAAACTAAAAGAGGCCATGTGTCTGTGCACAGGCATGTGTGTGTGTGGCAGTCTGTCTCAAAAATAGTCTTTCCTTTCCCCTTTTGTTTTTTAATGTTTGCATAGAGAAAAAAAAATCCCTTTGCCATTCCATAGGCTTATAGCTCTGAACAAATGTTGCAATTATGCTTCTCAAAAGCAGATAAATGACAGGTGAAATAAATTAAACTCACTTAGACAAGGCAAGTTCAGAATATCTGTAATCAGCTGAAATTGCTTCAATGAGTCCCCCCCTTTGGTTTGAAAGCTCAGAAATCATGATCACGCGGGCTTTTTCAGCGCATTGTAATTAAGCTCCAATTTGTGACTTCTCACAAGTCACGTTTTTAACTTTTATGTCTGCTAAAAGGATGCAGCCAACAGTGAGATTATTCATTCATACCTTTGTATCACTGGTCCTAGTCACCTAAAAACATAAAAAGTACCTCAGGAATGTGAGGGATACTCAGGATTGCTCCCAAGGCCAGCACTGGTACATCGAGCATGGGGTCAAATCTTTGCAATACTTTTAAGTGGTTCAATTTCACGCACAAAAGATATTTCAGGGGCCCTGCTGGGACAATTACAGCAGCTCCAAGCAAATATTTCAATCATGCCCCTCCCCAGAAGCTCTGCAGATATTTTGAGCCTGCACAGACGGTGTGACCAGCCAGGCTCCCCGGCCAACGGGGCTGAGGATGCAGAGAAGGCTCCTCTGCCTTTCCTGTGCCTCCCTTCAAAAGCAACCCCAGAGGGGCCAAGGGGTTCCTCTGCAAACCCTGCCAGACCTTTAAGAGGGGATGCTGTGTGAAGGCAGAGTAGGTATCGCTGCCGAAGTATCAGAGGGTAGAGCTTGCTCTGGTAAAACAAGAAAAGCAGTTGCTGATGAGCCTGTACCATTTTTTTTCTGGCAAGTCACTGAGAATAAGCATGGTGAAGCAGTTTAAAACAGGCTTTAATTATCTCTCCAGCACTTCCATTATGCAATTTAGCCAAGGCACTGTGATTCAGCCCATTTTGCTTTCCTGTAGTCTATTACCCATGAGTTCACAGAGCTTCTCTTTCATCCTTCCCTCTGTCTCCTCTCCCCTTTCCCTCTTATTTCCTCAAGAATGAAAATTCCCAGAGGACTGTAACTATGCAAGACCTCTGAAAGGTACATTCCCAGGAGTTCAAGGCAACACTGCATCTCCTCAAGTCCAGCACTGGAGAATTTTAAGCTCTATTAGTGGGTCAAGTGGCTGATAAGCTCAATTTGCCATCCCAGCAGACAGGTTTGTGCCCTAAGCTAACATCACAGGCAAATTCAACTCCCAGGCTCTGCTTCCACCTGTGAACTGAGATACACTGTCAGAGCTCTTCCAGCAGGAAAAGTTTGGCAGGCAGTTTTACATCCTCCATGTAAAGTCTTAAGTATTTCCAACAAACCCATATACTTATAAACTTAATTAGTCCACCAACAAGTTGTAGAATCTTTAAAGTTAACTACAGATGATACATATTTGATGCAAACCATTGTAACTTGATAATAAAAAGATTAGTTATAGTGCTCTAAAAATGTTATGTCAGGTTTTTACAGCGGATCATTAATATTGAAAAATGTAGCTATGTTTTTATACTGCGTTGACTGACAAAAACAACCAGAATGCAAAGGAGACCAGAAAGTTTCTTTAATCTCTATTAATGGATCTTAAATTGAAGCATTTAGAGGGATATCTTCTTAAAGGCTATAAAATACTCCTGCAGTCCATAGTACTCCTTATGAATAGGTTAGTAATCACCAGAGACCTCAAGGTCAAAATGCACTATAACCATTGCGTGGGTAGCTGCTATGGTTCAAAAGAAGATAAGATCTGACATCAGGAACAAAATAAATATCTATTTTATAATGTTTTTGTAGTAAACTTTGAATGGCATTCCAAAGCCAGGAGTAAAACACACCAGCCTCACTGGGTAGAGGATGGATAGGTACAATGTTTACTGACCAGCTGCAGAAAATGTAAACAGACAGGACCACTGGCAATTATGACTTTTTTAAGGTTGTGTGGACATAGTGACAGGCATCAGGATTTCCACACACAGGAGCCCTCAGGAGAGCAAATCCAAGTTAAATTTTGAAATCGACGTTTTAACCAGAACTGTGGCCAGTTGAAGTTCTGGTTAGGAATGGCTGTACTGGAATTCATCTTTCTCTCTCTGCAGATGAATTACACCAAATTTATTCAAAGCCACTCATAGTAATGAACTGGGAAACCAACATGGAGCTTCACTGGCTTAAGTTAATTCATGGGTGTAACTATTTCTGACACAATCTGAGCATCTCCAGGTTGCCCAGGGCTCACCAGGGTGCTTCCCACCCTGCCCTCTCTTCCCTTGTACCACTGCACATCTAACCTGCATTTTACTTTTCCTGGAATATCCACAGGAGACTTATGGAGCCCCCAAGCCTATGATTTGCATTTTTCTGCACTATTAATAACAATGTGCTGAAACCATAAAAGACCTATTGATGCCCTGATGGATTGCGAGAAAATGGAAAGTGAATTTCTTTTCAAAGCTGCATTTTAAATCAGCTCATTACACATATTGTTTTATTTTCTTTTACACTGCATGACATCAGCATCCTCTATTTGCTATTCACTGGAGGTTAAAACATCCAAATGTGTCCTGTTTCCAGGCCCACAGTCCAAGTTGTGATTTGGTTAAGCAAGATGGGCCAGATTTTATCCTGGAAAAAATCCATTCAAAATCAGGAAAATTATTCATCCCAACAGATAATTTGGCTTGGAAATGATATTTTCTTTTAAAGTAATTTAGCAGAGGCCTGTGCAAATCCAAGGAAATTCACACTATGAGAGTTTTAATGCAAGATCAAAATAAAGTTCGTATTTTTCCCAAGAGGCTCCTCATTTTCATTTGCACCAAACTCCTAAATATATTTGTTACAGATAACTCTGTTGATTGTGATTTTCTCTTTCTTTTCTTTTGCAGGCTTTTTTCCCCCAAAGTCTAAGACAGGGAAATAAGCAGGGGCAGACCTGCACAAATGGCATTTTCCTCATTATTTTATCTTGTTCAGCTTAGAAAGAGGATTTGGGGTATTGGAGAAGCTGAAATTTGAGTGGGGAGCCTGCACTGGGTGTGCATCTGGGATGGACTGGGGAAGGGATGGGTGTGGGGTAGCACTGACCAGTGAGACCCTTTGGAAGGCAGGACCTGGTGCTGGTGCCTGGCCATGACGTGTCTGCAGAGCTCTCGGGGGGGGAGGACGAGGGGAAGTACAGAATTTAATAACTTGGGAAGTCTTTGTATTAAGAAGGGATAGGTGCAGGGAATTGTGGAATCAAATCCTGAAGCAGTGTCAGGAAGCTGGAGAAAATCCTTCCAGTCTCTTAAGCCAGAAGATCCTCTGGTTTATTTTCTCTCTTGATTTTGAGCTACTTCAAGGTTTCAGATGGAGGAAATTGTGGGGACTGGATTAAGTACCACTTAAGTAGTTGGCTTTCCCTCTTGAACCATGAGCATTAGATGGTCAATGTAGAAATATTTCCTAGTCAGGGCTATTTGCAAGTTCAAAATGCCAGCAATTGGTGAGCCTAAACTATCGATAACAAATAAACATTTACTTTTTAAATAAGACCCAAGAAGCCTTTATCTTGAGGAGTCCAGGAGCAGAGTCAGAAACACATGGCTTAACAGATTTCACAAGATAACCCCACAGAGGGATGAGAAGTTACCACACCTGAATTATCATATCTACAGCACTAAGAGATCCTGCTATAATTTAAAATAGAAAAACCTCAGAAAAGCAGAGTCACCTGTCAGGTGTGGGATACAAATACAAGAGCACAAGAAAAACTGCAGTGTATATAACAGTGAATGAATATTGGTGATTCCACAGAAAAAATCCTAATGGCACTAATAGGATCACTTTATACCTTCTCCTGATGCTGTGTCACTCTGGTTACTGTAGTTCTCCAAGGGGCTATCCAGAGCAACACACCCAAACTGGAAACTTCAATATTTCCATTTCTCATACAGCTACACTTATGAGAAAAGCTCTGATAGTTCATACTTTATGTCCCTACTGCCATTTCTTCTTTCCAGCTTTCATGTTTCTTGAGATAAGTGGTTTTGTCGCTCTCCTTAAAATGAATTACACGTGGTAAATACAGTCAGTGTGCTCTGATCTTGGCTTGGAGAAAGCTTCTTGGCCTGGTTAAAAAACCCCACAGCATTTAAAAGCTTACACTTTAAGATTTAAGGTGAATATAAACAGCTGGCTGACTCCTAGTCTTGGGCTTTATGTCAGTGCAGACATGGCTGAAATTATCTTTAGGAATGAGACTTCTGTTCCTGAGCTCCTTTAAAAAATGTGACTTCCTTGCCCATGAACAGTATATCTGCTACGGTGATGGAGATGCTTTAAATCTGTGTGAAGGAATGGAGCTGTTTGGGGCACTGAGGCTGGGCTGCTTCACTCCACAGCTAATCAGAGAAGGAAGAGACTGAGAGCTGTGTGCTCAGGGCATCCCAGAAGTGCAGCCCTAAGAAACCACTTTGTGTTTGCAAACGAGATGTTTACAAACAATAATGAAAATTTGGTCTATTTACCCACCTCCCTTTGCAGAGCAGCAGCTCAGGTGCTGGGGGGCCGTCACTTCTCATTACCCAGGAAGGGCCATGGAAACGTCAGCTCCTCTCACCTGCTCTAACAACCTCAGCCAGACAGCCTAACATGAGCAAATAAAAGGATGTATCTGCTCCCTCCATTCCTGGCACTGTACAAAAGCAGCAGCACCAGTTTTCTGTACTCCTTCAATTACACCAGTGGGAAATGTCTTCATAAACCTCTTCAAGATCAGTCTTTGTTAACTGCTGTCCCTTTAATTCAGCATTTCTGCTGCATTTAGCTTCACCTTTTCATGGTTTGCTTTATTTTAATTAATTTCACTAGGTATAAATCTCCCTCCCTCCGCCTTTTTCTTTCTTGTTTTCCAAAACACCAGTCTTCCCTTTCCCTTGCATTTTCATAAAACATAAAATCATCAGCATGGAAGAACTCCCAGTATTTTGCTGGGGAAAAAAGTTATTTAGCATGGTACCCAAAAGTAACAGTTTTTTATTCTCAAAGCACATGCATGAAATGCCCAAGTCTGCTTCTGCCACAGCAAAACATATGCCACTTTTAATCAAGCTAACTGCCTGTTTATTAAACTAAACTCCCAAACCAATCTGAGGATGAGAGGGAGGAAAATAAATTTAAAAATTAAACAAAAACTTGACACCAAGTTTACTGTGCCACCTAATAAAACTGCAGTGAGCTGCCCAAGTGTATGGAAAAAGGGCAGCACTTGGGATTCAGCAGGCAAGATG
>NW_008236924.1:2482785-2498769 GCF_000691975.1 Corvus brachyrhynchos | reverse complement strand
CAGCAGGAGAGATGATCTCTGCCTCCCAAAGATGCCTGCTGACACTGTCTCTGTGACTCTCTGAAGATGGAGGTGGCTCCTTTTAGATATTGCCTCATGCTGTTACTTCCACCTCTTTGGCTCATGAAGCTGCTTTCAGCAGCTTCCTTTAAAGCTGCTGCTCAATTCTAACTGCAGCCAAAGGTAGCTGGGTTTCCAGAGAGAACCAGCACTTCAAGGAGCCCTGGAAGGAGCTGTACAGAGCACGTGGGGAAAACCTGCTGACAATGAGCCAAGTTTCTTGTTCAAATACTACATGCAGTTCCAGGCCCCTCTGCAATTATAAGTCTGCATTAAAGACATGGGCTTGAGTTCACAAAACGTCTTCTGCAATTTGTGTGGTTTCAACAGCTCCCTTATGCCCTTTCCAAGCTTCAGTCACAACCACATCCAGCAGGCGCAGGTAGGAAAGTGGTGGGACTTCACAGTGCCCTAAAGTTGTGATTGATCTTCCCCCTCCATGTCCATTCAGCTCCCACAATGATTCCAAAGGCAGAGGCATTAACAGCTGTAAGTGTTCATTAAAAGCACCGGGCCCCATGCTGGAGCCAGCATAAGGGAACAGCGTGTGGCACCACATCGACACCTATTTAGTTTTACAGTCCTATCAGACCTACCCAGCACAATGGTGCAGCTCAGCAGAAGGAGCTGAAATGTCTCATTGAGTTAATGCTTATCCCTGTGCTCTGAGCTCACCTTTCAGAACTCAGCATCCAACCCACAGAGCCGGACTCCACGTGTCACTCTGGAGAGGTGGCACACAGCTGGCTGCACGGAGGCAGTTACCAGGGAAACTTTGCTGTTGAAGAGAAGGATTTGCAGTGGCTCAGAATTGGGGATGGAGGGAGAATAAAGTGCCTTGGGCATCGCTTGGACAGCACGGGGAGCTCCTCAGCCTCCAGGCAGCGAAGGATTGAAGTGATCAGCAGAGACATCCCTGTCCTTTGCAGTCTGTGAGCAGCAAAAGATTGCAAGGAGTAACAAGGACATTGGAGCTGTTAGTAGGCTGAACTCACACCCTTGGACAGTGAGAAATTGTCGTGATTAGCCAGTCAGAATGATTAACATTTCACAGGGTGAACTGAGATCCATGGGCAGGGAGATGTAATGATTAAGTAGGTCGTGTCCAGCACCTCGTGAGGGGGAGGCTCAGATTCATGGGCAGCAAGACCGTTATTAACGTGGCAACATCAATAGTTATTAACCTGCTGCATCGGTGTTGTTCACAGAATGAACTTCACTTCACAGGGAGAGGCAGGGAGAAAACAATTAACAACAGAACTTAGCCATGCTCTGAGGGTGAATTAAGATGTATGGACAGAAAGTGGATTAATGCAGCTGCATCAGCGTTGACCGCAGTGTGAGCAGCCTCACAGGCAGAAGACTCAGATTAACGTGATCTTGTCATGTCAACTTGCTGGATGGCTCCTTGTCAGGAGGGCTTGGGCAGTGGCTGTGCCTCCAGAAGTCAAGGTTAAATGTTACCCAACTTGGCAACCGGTGAAATCAAGCCAAAAGGGGAAGCAATTATCTAGTCTAGACAGAGCCTCACATCTGTACAAATGTTTTGATGTCAGTTGGCTGGTGCCAGATACATCAATTAGTTTGCAGAGAAGCAACATTAGAAACCATGTCCTCTGTCTGGGCTCCAACACAAGAGGCTTACGGGTTTTCACAAAGGGTTAATAAAACTCAGGATTCGAGACAAGTTTCAGTACTTTGCAAATTTCCTATGTTAGCATGGAGGCAACAGGTAAGAGTCACATACCAACAGGATTTACACTTCACATGGTGCAGTGTGACATAAAATGTCCAGCAGCTACAGAGGTAGTGCCAGGCACACAAAGTACACGGATAAAACTGATTAAACTGATAACCTTGCAAGCTAAACCTCTCTTTCGCAGGACAGAAGCAGCACCATAATTGGTTGCCAGGGACACTGGTACAGCTGGGATTTTGGGAAAGGAGTGGGGGAAAGTCAGTCACTCTGTAACTGCAGAATTTCCCTTTCTGAGGGAAGCCTGGATCTGTGCCCCAGTTTCTGAAAAGCTGGGGACCAGTCAATACCAGTATGTCCTACCTGTCTGGTCTATTTTACACTTCTCTGAGCCCCTAGGTGTACTTAAAAAATTTCTAGATGCATTTGCAACACACTGGTAATGTTAGAAACAGCAAAGCAGTGAGCAAGAGCTGCTCTGAAATAGCCAGAAAGAGACTTTCCTGGGCAATTCTTTTGGCCACTGTGATGATTAGTCAAACTCCTAATTCAGTATTTCAGCCAGTTCTATACCAGACCAATTCCTAAGGCCTGCAAATGACCAAGCTACCCTTAATTCAGAATTGAGGACAATGATCTCAGAGGTGGCAAACTACTACATGCTCCTATTTCGAGACCAGAAGGAATGCTAAGAAAACAAAATCAGCAGGGGATCGAAGTGTCAGGAAAAGCTGACTCCTAGGGGTTAGGTACAATGCAATTCTGTGTACAAACAGCCAGCTAATTATTTCTTACTGCATATCAGCTAAGGCTGACCTGATTAAAATCATAAGTCAGCCAATGGCTCTGTTTTTATGCTGTGAGAATCCATGTCTGTGTTTGCATATTAATTAAGATACGCTAAGTAATCAAAAATGTTTGCTAGGAAAAAGAAAATAGATTGTAACCTGACAGAAGCAAACACAGGAGCACAGGTACATCAACTTTTCCAAAAACTTCCTCTGTTTACAATGTTGCCTTTGAAATGATATGTAGTTTCCAACCACTTGTGAATTCCTTCCATCAGGTTTTAAGGGAAAATCTCTCTGTCATTTGTATCCCACGACTTGTTTCCACTTGGTGGGAAAATAGCATGAAGGCTGTCAGGCTAGAAAGCTGCATAACTTCATAAGTGCCAGCATATTTTTTGGCTCTTCTTCCCCATGTGCTGTGCAATATCAGATTAATGTCACTGTTCAGCTAAGCTTGGAGCATTGATGTTGAAACATTAAAGCTATTTCATCAATACCAGGTTTGGAGAGAGGTCATTTATGGTCATTAGAAAATAAGAGAATTTATTCTGGACATCAGAGGAATCCCCATGAGTCCTAGAGATCATGCTGCAATCCCTATAATACCATTAATATAATGACCTCTTTCTTCTTTATTAGAATTTTACAGCTAAGGAGGATGTAAGGAAAACTATCAAATCAGTGGAGTCCAGCACCCTACAGTCACTCCTGTCACAGAGTCCATATGCTGTTCTCTGTTGGTTTTCCTGTGTGAGAAACAACATTCATTAACCCACATGGCTGAGCCTTTCCTCTTAGCAGCCACCGGATGCTACAGGACTGATATCTCCAGCAGGATGCTGGAACTCCCTGCCCCAGATATGGTGCACAGAGCAGCTGCAAATTTTATTTTCTGAAACATTTGTTTTCTACTTTATTTTATCCTCTCGTTATGCTAATCCAACAAGGAGCACTTCAGCTTTGGGGCATTTTTTGCCCATATTGTTCCAAGCCAGAGCTCAGAGGGCTGAAGCTGGGATCACATCATGCCTGCAGCCCTGTCACAAGGCCTGAAAATGTTCCTCACCAGGAATTCAGAAGAATCTTTTTACCAGTCCAAAGGGACGGGGTGAAAGATCTGTTGCCACCCACACCCCAAACGTGAACATTTTGTTGTGCCACTTTCTTTTCCCCATTTTCACATCAACCCAGAGGCATCACTAAACCTGCTGCCTCTCGGCTGCTTTCTCTTCTCTGCCCCCACAGCAAGAGGCGAATTCCAGTGTCACCTAAGCCACATAAAGCTGCCGTCAGCTGGGTTATGCTCCAGGGCCCCTTCACTGTGATGTGCCCAAAAGAGATTTATGCAAAAATTTCTGCTAATACAGGCAGGAGGCAAATAGACTGCATCTGTCTGTCTGCAAGCAAGAGGAGCTGCTACATTTGGGTGATGTTGCTGCAAAAGCAACATCACAAAGACAGATGGGTTGAGCTGGCAGCAAGTATCAAATCCCAGAAAGTGATGATTTCCCAGCTAAAAAGGAAGTGCCCACCCTCTTGACAGAATAACCTGCCCAGAATCAGCTGGTTGTCCCTGCAACACAGTTTCTGGGATACCAATGGCCTGCAGGGTAATTTTGGACTGAGTAATGACATTGCCTCTGCACAGGGTGAGGCTCCTTGTTTAGAAACGACTTGATTCTGCCAGGAGGTTTCAGATAGAAAAAGGTCCATGAAGATCAAAAAGAATACGTTTCAGGTTTGGAATCCAGCTGCTGTGCTTTAGGGAATGCCCACTAAAGGGAATACCATTGTATGTTATGTACAGACATAGAATTAGCACCTTGAAATGAGTTTTACCCATTAAAAAAAAGTGTTTAAATCTTAAAATTTCCTCTTCCCCTTAGCATGGATGCTTGAGTTGTCCTGCAGATAGCACTACTTCTGTTTTCCAGTTCCTGTCTTTAGAAGTCTCACTAAGGCAAGTAAGGGACCCATTCCAAACAACCCAATAAAAATGGCAGATAAAATATCAGACACGCGGAAGTTAAGAAACTTGCAATCTCTTCAAGGACATTTTGTGCACAGGAAAAAAAAAAAAGAAAGAGGAGGAAAAAGAGACAGGCTAAATCCATCAGTTAATTATTCACTGTGAATTATTTACTCAGATGCAGTTAATTAAGAAACACTTTTAACGTGAACATTTTTCTGTCCCCTGAAAATGCAGTTATATTTGAAATATTCCCAAAGGCACAATTCTGAGACAGGTGCAGGAGGACCTAAGCCCCACAGCTGGTGCTTCTATCCAGCCAGATGTGATCCAGCTCTGGGATAAAAACCAAACAACTCCAATGGCATTGCAATGGCTGAGCTAAGGTGCTTAGGCTCCCAAATCTGGATACAGTCTTGCCCAGGTGAATCTTGCCAGGTTCAATGCTTGAACTGGCTTATACCTGAGCAGGTGAGACCTCAAGCAGGGAGAGACAGTTACAGATGAATCTGCTGGGGTAAAGGTATATGAAATTTCTTGGAAGAGGAAACGCCTTGTTATACCTGGCACGTAAGACCTTGGACGGCTATTCCTTGCTTAGAGCTGGGAATTGCTCCTGCAGCACAAATTAACTGCTGCTACAGCAGCAGAGAACCCAAGGAAAGGCAATCATACCAAATGTTTGCATGTTTCAACAAGAAGCCTCTAGTTACTGCCCACATGGGAGGTGTTTATATCACTTTCCTTAGTCTACTCCTTTGCATTGTGTCTAGCTTAATTTAAAAAAAAACCCTTCTAACCTCAGCATCTTTTCTCTCTGGGAAGACAAAGCAAGAAAAGCTTGTGAGCAAGGATAATTCTGCCTGTGGAAAAAGCAGAGTTTCCAGGGTGGGAGATGGAAAACCCTCGTGTGCCCTGGTACACGTGCAAGGACTGCACAGCACGAGGACTGTGCTCCCAGGCATTAGTCCAGCTGTGCACAGAGCCTGGGGAATGCACCCTCAGCCATGTGAGAGCAACACTTGTGGGTCATAATTTTGCTCTCTTTGCCTATGCTTTGGTGCAGTAATTTAACTTCCTGGTGGGAATGACATTTGCAGAACACGGTAAGACGGCATCATTTCTAAGTTATGGATTGTTGCTTCTGCCAAGTTTTCTCCTCCTTATGCTTTTCCACCATGTGTTTCTTACACAGCAATTGTACTTTATCACTTAGAGAATGGCGTTGTAAGGTTTCTTTCAAAGCTTCCCCTCAAAAAAGAAAACACAATATTTTGTTCAAGTTATCCTGAAAATATGGTTTCAAGCTGAACATGCTTCGTGGCTGCAGTACAGATCCCATTGATCTCCATCTTTCCCAGGTAGGTAACACACACCATGGGCTTCACACATGTGAAAAAGAGCAGTGCTCTTAAACCTTTGGAGCAAGATCTAAAAACTTCTGTCCCTCCACTACAAAGAGAGCATCAGTTTATTCCCATTTGCCTGGGGAGTGGATGCCTTTGATCTTGTTTAGAAACCAGAAGCTCACTGCAAATGTTGTGGATGATAAGCTACATGGTCGGTGCTTTACATGTGGTGAGAAGAGATGAACATCACAGTCCCTTCTGAAATGAAAAAAAAATTAAATCTATTTAAGGATGAAAAGTTGCATTTACTGGTAACATTTTGCTTTTTCGCTTTACCAATCACTGAAGAAGTTTGTATCAAAGTTTTGTCGAAATCTGAACTAATTTTAAAGGCATCCAAAACCAATCTTCCTTGAACATTTTCTCTTGGTGCCCATCCAGTCACTTCGGTGCATCTGCTCAGCCTGTCAGCTGCAAATAATCTTGGTTGGCAAATTAATTGAATAATGTACATTGCAATCAATTTTTCATAATTCCTCATTTATGCTGTAATTTATATAAATGTTGTATGACTCCCTGGGACTTCCAGCATGCATTTTGGATTACAACCATCACAATAGTACAGAATGACAATACCAAAAGGTGCTATGGGATTCACAATCTGATTTTGGTGACTCTTTTAGATAAATATTTACTTCCTGGATGTCATTTCATTGATGGACCTTGAGCACAGAAACATTTACAGAAAACAAACACAAGAGAATGACAATGGCAACTAAATCAAAATTGACCACAGATTTCAAACAAACATGAAATGATGTTTTCTATTCTTAGAGCTTCTGCTGCTCTGATATGGAGTTGTGGCTCTTCGAAGCTGTGTCACACACACAGATTAACACAGGGTCAAGCTGATAGTTTAATTCCTAGCATAATTTATATTCATGCATAATCTTTGCAAACTGTTTGCTTTTCTTGTCTCTTTTGAAGCCAAGAGGCCAGAAGAAATTATTTGTGTCTGGCAAAAATAGTTTGTCTCAGTGGGGATGCAGTTAATCGCTCAATAGCATAATACCTTTCATAACTTTCAAATTAAATATTAAGCATTTTAACAACATTTTGGCTATTCTGTCACAACCACCCTACTGTAGGTCATAGTAGGGCATCTGTCTTCAAATAGTGCATGCTGTTTATTGCTTATCATCCTCTAAAAGAGTGATTACTGCATTAAACTTGAACATAAAACTACTGGTATTGCTCTACAATCTACACAGCTGGAGAAATTAATCTATTCTGGTTTATGATGAAGGGAAACTAAGGGCCACAGCAGACTCACAAAGGGACTTTGTGGTGGACAATGCACAAAAGCCAGCATTTTTCTGGTTTGCTTTTGCTTCCACCTAAATGTGCCAGTGCTGAACTCACTCACTGCTGTGCCCCTTGTCCCAAGGTTCCCTGTGTTGCATGTGAAATACATGGGAAAGATGAGCCAGAAGGTGTCAAACAGCTTCTTTTAGTTGTTTGCTACTCCTGTGGAGCTCCTATTTTGCCCTTATCATTCTACTCTTTAAGCACCAAACAACACACAAACTAATAGCAATTCATTCACATGCAGTTATTTTACGCAGTCCCAGGGCTAAACACACCAACGCAAAGGTGAAGAGATTTCCAGTGAGGCTGCTCATGCTGAGGTTTCTGATTTATCATTGAAACAGGTGGGATCTGTTAAATGCTTTCCTTTCCCTGCAGGCTCTCATTTAAGGGCTGCACAGACAGTCCATACAGAGTGTTTCAGTCTGAGGCAACTGGGAGCCAGAATTTGCCAAGTCATGGGGCCTATCTGATAGAAAGCTTTCTACTAGTTAAAATCTCCCTTATTTCATGAAAACACCAAAAAACCTTCAGAGGTTCCCATACTACTTGGTTTTTGAGGATGTTTGGGTGATTTTTAATTTTTTTGGGTTATGTTTTTTTCATTCATTAATGCTTTGCACATACTGCATTGTTTTATGTGGTCACTACACTAATGGTACTTACTAATACCTTCAAATTATCAACAACTGCTCCACTGGACTCAAACTCTCCTCTGGTCTAAGCTCTGGCATTGTATAAACAATTCATCCTTTCTCCATGCTCTCTATTAACCAAATGCTTCTGGTGGTGGTCTTTAAAACCATCCTGAATTTAAGCTGCAGCCCATGCCAGTAAGAATCATGCACATCAAAAGCTCTTGGAGCAAAATAAAAAATACTTTACCAATATCACTCCTGCATCCCATGACTGTGGCACAGAAAGCATAAATCTACCACAGGTCCACAGGAGATCTTGCTCGAGTTTCTTTTATTTAGATTTAATAAAGATAACATTAAGTAGGCAAATTACTTCGATTCCCATAAGAAATTATAATAAAGAGTGTGTATTAGGATAAAAACACTAACTGCCAAAATTTACTAGGACTTCTTTTGTGGGAATAAATGGCTCTGTCTTATTGCCTTAAAAATAAATGCACAAATTGTTAAGCATCTGAAGTTACTATTAGATCTTATGCCACAGAAAAGGAGAATGAAAAATTATTTCTCTCTACTGGCTATACACTAGACACAAATCTAAGAAACAGTGTTTATATCTTGAAGGAGTGTTAAAAATGGTATTTTCTTTTACTCATATGCTTACAGAATGCTTAAATGCTGACAGGAGGAGAAGCAGCTACTGGCCAGTGCAAAAAGACAGCAGGTAAATTTTCTCTGCATCTTAGAGTCTTTCAGACCTCAGCCCTGAATACCACAAGTCTTTTCTGCTTCAATCCCACACCACCATGCATTTTTTAAGAACACACCTTCGGTCTGCCTGGAATAAATTAGTGTAACCTGGACGTGGCTTCCCAGTTTCCTCTTCCTGACTGCAGTGTTCAGGGGCTGCCTGGTGCTCTGGGGGGATGGCTGGAGAAAGAGAGAGCTGATCAGCTGGACCCGAGCTGCATCCAGCATTTGCAGTGAGACGACTCTGGGGGAAAAGATTCTTGGAGGACTTCAGAAACTTGTCCCCATCCCTTTCTCCTCCCAGGCAAACCACCACCTGCAGCCCAGCAGCCTGGACACCCTCACAGCACCTTCTCCATCCACCATGGAGGCAGACTCTGAGAGCTGCTCCCGGCCAGTTGGCAATTAATTTGAAGCAGATCCTGTAAATCTGTTGTTTGAAAGTTTGGTGGCTAATTTGCATCCAGAGGCTATAATATCCCTGATCACAGTATTGTGACAGTTTCCTCTTAAAATTCCTCAAGCTTTAATTGAGAATAATCAGCGGTGGAAGTTGTTCTAACAGTCCACATTCACTGACGTAAACAAACACAAGACTTGAAAGCTGTGAACGCTTCTGTTTGCATCTGCGGCTCTTTCACCAAAAGGCATGTTGTTGATTCCATTTATTCCAAACACAGCATACATGAATGCTTAATTTGGGAGCCTATAAATAATGAGCATGCTTGATTACTGCAGCAGCATCCAGAAGCAGGCTTGAAGTGGTGTTCCTGAGTCACTAATGCTGTTAGGAATTTCCATGCACCAAGCCCCAGACCTGCACGCTCCCAAGTTCATGGAAAAGTGTGTTCCACCCACTCTGGGATAGCCCCCACTGTAGTTCAGGCACTAATAGCTCTGAACAGCACAAAGCCCCTTTATGAATTATCCTCATTACTGCAATAATCCTTCACAGGCTCCCAACAATGATGTTAAACGCAAGGTGAACTTAGTGCAATAGGAAGCAACAGAGGAAGAGCGATGCCTTTATCAATTTTCTTGATAGAGAACAGAACATGGTTGAGATTTAGGGGGTATTTGGCTAATGTAAAGCATTTTTCATGATCGATAACAGTGAGGGATGCGCAGCTTGTTACCACTGTTCTGAGTGACAGGCACCTGAAACACATCCCTTTCCTGATGTCTTTCTCAGGAAGAGACAAGTAGTTCTGGCAAACTGTCTGAGAGAGGCAGGCACGTAGCTGAGATGAGATTCACATCCTTTTATCTTCGCAATCTCTCTAGATCTGTGGAATGGCAGAATGTCACGTACAAAAACCAGGAAGCCTTGGACATATAGGGCAGGACCAACGTGTACCTCTCAGCTCACGGTCTCTTTCTGCTTCCCACCAGTTTTCCTCATTGTGAAATTATAAAATTAGATGTGACTCCTCAGCGGAGGTGAATGTACCACCAGCTCATTTTCCTATGCTCTGGAATCTACCAAAATTCCTGGGTGTTAACCTCATGCTACTGAGCTTGGCTGATCAATTCCTCACCCAAGCCAGTCACCGTCATCCCACTCACTAAGAGGAGACTGGCACTGGAGGGAGGAACGGGATGAGCTCCCAGCAAGCTGCAACAGCATCAACTGTCCACAAATCCAACTGTGATCAAATAATACTTTCTGCTTAACTCAGCCGTGTTGAGGAGGTAACAGGCACAGGGAATCACAGCAGAGCTCAGCAGCTCAAAAGATGTAAATTCCTGCATTGCTGATAATACTTGGCTCACTGAGAGGCTTCTTCCGAGAACCTTTGGGGATTTGAAGAAGATGCTGTCACAAAGCTGCGAACAGGGGTATCAACTGTGCACACTGAGGTTAGAGGTGAAGGACCCATCGTGTGCTCTAACAAGTCCTTCTCCTGCAGGTGTAATTTCTACTCCACTGTTTTCTAAATTTAACCCACAAATTTCACAGCCCAGCAGTGTTTTTCCCCCTCCTCCTGCCCCAGGCCAGCTGCTGGGCACAGGGCAGCTGCCACATTTGAGCCAGGTCTGTCTATCTCTGCTCACAAGAGACTGGCAGCAGCACAGGGGAGATGCTGTCAAGGTTGTCCCTTCACTTCCCCGTGCCCTTACTCCAAAAGTAGGTCGATCAGCATCGCTGCCAAAGTCTTAATTGTACTTGCTCAGGACTGGATACATTTCAGGCCCCCGGGTATCTCCACTGCTTACCTCACCAATTAAACCTAAATACAAATCTTTGCTTCTAGCTGCCTTTCCCTCATCCCTTGACCTCTCTCCACTTCTCCCTCTAGAAACAAGGCAGTAAACAGATATTTACTTGCATTCCTGATTTTTAAAGCTCTGCAACCTATTTTTTAACACACAGATCGTCAGCAGTTTAGAACAGTTTTAGGAATGACATAAAAATACTTCCCTTTTTTCCCTCTGGACCCACACAAACACCTCCTGCTGCTCAGACACTCAAGTACAGCAGAGGCCAGATGGCACCCAGGCCTGGAGCAAAAGGCACTGACTTTCTCTAAGGAGATAAAACCAATGACTTCCCTCTGACATTTGAAGACAGTCATGGGGACACGGCAGAGGAGAAAGATACAAAGTGCAGACCTGCCTTAGCGAAAATAAATAAATAAATAAATAAATAAAATTACCCAGAAGGGGTTTCTTCTTGCAGCCTGGTAGAGTTTATATATCCCTTCTGGAGCCGAAGGGCAGAGATGAAAATCCTTCTTCTCTGATACCTTATCCCTTTTGGCTGAGTGTCTTTGCGTTTCAAGACACACCGGGTAAAGAGAGGCAAAAATCAAATTTGTTATCTGGGGGAGATAGGAAGGCAGACAGAGAAATTACAGGGAGGAGAGGCATGACCATGGAGTTGAATGAGACCTTTCTTGTCTTGTCCCAGGATTGCCCCAGGGTGGGCAGGCAGCGGAGAGGAAGCGTGGAGAGCATGACTCCAAAAGTCAAAGGGAATGACTGGGAATGACTGACGACTCTGCAGAACAGAAGTAATCACAGTAGACAGGGCTGTCATATTTTATCTGTGCAGAGACTTTTAATTTTGAGAGATCTCTTGCCAGTCATGTTTTTAAAGGCGTCCCAAAACTGCACCACAGTGACCTTGGAGCTCGTTTATGTGGAGCTCTCTCAAAGCACCTCTAAAGAAAGCCAAAACCTCAATTTTTTGTAGTTTTCTGAAATTGCCACATCAGAAAGACAAGTCTGGGGGAGTAATAGCTACAGGTTTTCGTGCAGTCTTTCAATTAAAATTTAATAGGACATTTATAGTCTCTAACATGAAATTAATGAAATGGCTTCAAATGCAAATCCTGGGTGGTAAAAATTCCTCAACACTTATGTCTCTGAATCTGCTAGCCGGAACACAATGAAAATATTTTTAATCATCTGTACAGGTTTATCTAAGAAACTAAGAATAAGTTTTAGAATTCAAGGGTGTTTGTACAGAAATTTGCTGAACTGTAACAGTTTCTTCATGTTTAAGGAAGAGTGTAAACTGTGTTTAGTTTCACTAGATTTCTAAATTCCTCAGACTGAGTTCTGACACCAGAACTCCTTTGTACATCCAAGAGGCACAAATAAATGAGACAAAAATGTACATAGATCTTATAAATTCCTATATAGGTGTGAATGTGCTGTATCCAGCAAGATGAATGGTAAGGTCTGGTACCTGGCAGCATCAAAAACAGTAACAAAATTCCCCTTCACTGGTTTTGTTTTGGTGTGCAGAGCATGTAAGCAAGACCCAAACCGTTTATCAGTATTAAAGAAAACAAAGGAAAATTGCAATTCCAGGAGGAAATTGTGTGGTGCCATTCTTCAGCTGTGAGCTGAGAAATCATAACTTCCATTGCCGACAATCCATAAAACTCACTGTCAAGCACTCAATGTCCAGGAGGCATAAGAAGTGTCAAGAAATGCTTTATGCTGTTGCTAACACACTACAAAAGGCTTGATTAAACTAGAGAACAGGCTGGCACTGTCCAGAAAGGAACTGGGAGGAGACCGTAGTGATAGCAAGAAAAAGAGCTTTGATTTGTACAGAATAGGATGGATTAAAAAAGGCATCCACAGGCTGAAGTTCTCACAATCTAGGGATCCAGACAGACAGATGGACTGAGCAGGAGCTTCCAGTGATTGCTTCCAGCCAGCTGCCTGATGGAAAGGCTCAGGCTGTCAAAAAGAGAGAGGGATAAGAGAGGTCGTGTTTCCCAGCACTGCTCCAGCCTTGTCCCTCAATTAGATGCAGTGGGTTGAAGCACGTTTCCTTGCTGATCTGTGATTTGAACAAGAATAGCCTCAGGACATCTTTAGCTTGTGCTTGGGTTCCCACAAGCCCAAGAAACTGTAAGGGCAGAGAGGAATTGCTGGAGGATGCGTGTGTGCTTTTCCTACAACCGTGTCCTTTGTTTCCTGTGCATCTGGGAAGAAGGGGGAACGTGCAGCCCTGCATCACCCGGTGCTTCCCCTTGGCTCCAGGAAATCCCAGAAATGTATCAGCTCTGTGCTACAGGAATGGCGTCAAAGATCTGCAATGCAATGGAGAATGAGGCCTCCAGCCAGGAGGGATGTGGGCAAGCCAGCTAGGATGGAGCACAGTCACCAGGGAGGATTTTAAGGAAAGTTGTAAATGAGGACAGAATCACTGGAACAATGCTGGTAATGTTTTACTGTTTTGCAAAAGCTCCAGGGACAGACAAGAGAATCCTTCTGATGAAAAAAGGACTTTAAAAATATGAACAAAACAAAATGATCCGTGTTTGGGGGCTACAAGTACTTTTAGTCTCTCAAATCTGATTAGAACCAGGAAAACACTGAGCTAGAATCAGAAAACATTGCACATCTTTCAGGAACCATTACCTTCATGTGTCCAGAATAGATTAAAGAAACTCAATTAAATCTGAAAAATCTGAAATGCTCAGATAAAATATTTTTGAATGCTAAGTGGAATCTGTGAAGCTCCATTGCCTTAACCTTTGCTAATAAGCTGCTCAGTAAACTTCATGAAAACATATTTTATGTACTGATAGCATCTCAAAGTATGAAAGGTTTTGCAGTTGTTCAGCAATCAGTTACCAGCTGGATTATGGTCCACTAATGCTGTTAGATTTCTGCAAGACAGAAGGCAGCTTTTCAACCATTTGTTATTTTAATGATGAGGAATCTCACCATAAGCCTTGTTAAAACTTCATTTAATCCATTACAGAAGAAACAAAGACATTTAGAAGTGAACATAAAAAAATTTTCAATCTATCAGAGCAGAAATTACAGGGTTTAGGGAAGCTCTTAAGGAGCATCCACGGAATAAAATGGCTCTGCTAATTAAAGGGCTGTATCTTTTCAGGTTTGACATTTAGGGACTGTCTTCAACAGGGACTGAACTACTCTGCATGATAGCACTCATAATGACAAAGTGAAAAAGGGAGAACCTTTACAAAGTTGCAACCATCTATTCCAAATATCACCCAAACATTTGCAATGGTGTTTTTTATTGAGTTTTCTTCCCAAAAACATCTCAGAGGGAGCAGAGGGTGCAACCTCCCTGCCCCTAGATCCTGGGGAAATCCTTCCTTGCAGAGATGATTTCTTTGGTTCAGCAGCAGGAACAGCACCCAGGACAGAACCCAGTGAGAGGCACATGTGTTTCAAATCTTGACTGTCCTGCTGGGAGAGGTGAAACCAGTTCAACAGCTCCATCAGGCACAGCCCAAGCACCCTGTCCCAATGTCCTAAGCCTTGGAATGTGTCACCTGGGGCAAGCAGTGACAGCTCTGCTCCCTCACCACTGCTCTCCTAATTTACAAAGCACTGCTGCAGGTCTGGAAGAGGCATTTCCAAGGGGTCCTCAAAAGAGAAGCAGCACTATTCCCTGGACTCCCTGGTCCTTCTTTAGGATGCCCCATTCCAGGGACGGGTTGTCTCCCACACACCAACTGAGAAAAACCCCACTGTGCTACAATATCCTGGTTTTATAATCTCCAGAAAATATCAATATATTACCTGAATGAACATTTATTTCATGGCTAATACATTAGGGGTAGAAAATGGCTGCTTCTGAGTGCACCAAAAAATGCATTTTCCAAAGGACTAAACACTAACTTCAGTCTTTCAATTACCCTTACAGCTCCCTGCCTGCAGAGCAACACGCCAAAAATTTGCAAACATTAGTTCAACAAACAAGTCTAAGTTTGTACTTAGAGGTGCAGATAAAGTGTTTATCCTCAAAAAGTGAGGTAAAAAACACACTGAAAATGCTGTAATCTCAATTCTGCAAGATTTCCTGGAGAAAGCTTGTTTAGAGGACAGATTTTCATATCCCTGAGGGGAGGACTTGCTGTTCCAAGTGCTGTGATTACCATCCCCTTCACCAGCTCTGATGAAGTTCCCAACTGCTGTTGTAAGATTTAGGCAAAGCTCCTCCTGAGAGTATTTTTCCTGCAAGGATTTCCCCAGAATTGAGCTTATCAGCCAAGTCACCTACTACACCAAGAGAAGGTTCAGGGCTCTCTGTCAGATCTTGATCCCGTTTAAATTAATGATAAGGAAGAGGGCATGGTCTGTAATACCTATCTGCTTTCTTCTCTTTGAGGGAGATGAAAAACATTGGCTAAAGTTGTAGCTGTCTTGAAAGTCCAAGTGCCAAGAAATTATAAATAAATAAATATGTTTTTAATTTTGAATAGAGCACATTAAATGTTAAATATCCCAATTCTCTGTATTAAAAAAGGACTTGTGCTGCTTTGGAGTCTTCTGAATCGTTTGATGTAAAAATATTCTCCAACTCCCACACTCTTCCATACCAAATCAGAAGTTTATCAGGTGTCCAGCTGGTTTGAGACCTTCTGCCTTCAGCTGAGTTTCCTACAGAAACAAGGCTTCTGCAAACATGCTGTTTGTCTGTCTTATTCTAGTAACTTTTGAAACAAGTTGCATGAGCTGTTTCTCAAATAATTACTTTTTAAAAAGTTTCTTTCCCCCCAAGTCTGCAAAATATTAACATTTGATATCGCTCTTGCAAGAATCTGCTGAAATGGTAAATTAAGTGCCATCTAAAATGGCTAGGGAGTTTTTGATAAGAGAGTGATTTTGAATGAGAAGATGGATACTTAATTCAAAGTCAATTAAAAATGGAATTATAAAGTATCTAGATGAGAATCACATAATGGATATCAGCAGCACAAAGTCTATAAAGTAAAATCAACCCTGAAATTCTTCCAAAGGGTCAGCAAAGTCTTGAAAACCATCTTCACCAAAAACTTTGACTTTTTTAAAGCCTTTCCTGAAGCTTTTCATAAGACTTCATTAATTAAACTAAGCAGTCATGGACTTGGAAGCAGGA
>NW_008236924.1:2455561-2482765 GCF_000691975.1 Corvus brachyrhynchos | reverse complement strand
TCCTAACTAAAGCACAAGGTTTAAGAACTGGCCATTTTTCATTGTACCATAATATTAATAGGAGTTGTCCCAGCCTTCTGTAATAAGATTGGCTGGATATAATTTTTAGAATACATAGTTTTACAGATGAGATTCTGCTCTTTGTCTAACATAATAAAGGGAGATATTTTTTAAGGAACTAAATCTGCTTACGCCCAAAATAATCAAGAATAAAATTTAACCCAGACAGTCCAGCAGACCAAGCAAGAGATGAAAGGTAGAAGCTCTTATCTCTTCAACAAGACAGAGCCCTCGGGGTGGCTGCAGAATAGTGTGTGTATATGAAAATATTTTCTTTGAAACTACCAAAATCTATTTCAAACAGCACTTGAAGTTAGTGATAACTCACGATTTTCCTTTCTCCAAGACTGCATCCTATTTTCTCAGAGAGTCCCATCAGTTAATTAAACATGTCCAAAGATGCCCACCCATACAGACCACCAGCAAGAGGACTGCAGAGGGATGAAAGCCCACAGCTCCTCTCCGTTACTTAACTGATCTACAGATGTCAGATCAAGCCCTCACTCTTCCAGCTGATGGGAAGAAAAATGGTCTAAACTAATTTTCATTTAAATTTCTTAATGCAGCGCACCAGTTGTTTGTCACATCCTGACACGCTGTCATGTTGTTTTACAACGTGATGTACTGCAACATGATATGAAGTGAGCATATTTCATTTAGAGAAATGCCCTAATGCCTTTAGACTTGAGGAGTAGACAGGTAGCACCATCATTTCTTAGCACCTGATGTAGATTTACTGGAACACCCCACAGGGCTTTCAAACTATTCTAGAAATCAATGCTGTGCTTACCTTGTGCACTCCAGAGGGGCAGAACGTTCAGACCCACCCTGCCAAATGCAAAAGGCACTTGGCCATGACAGGAATTGCACCAATGCAATTTCTGTTTAGAAGAATCAAAAAATAAACTTTACTAAAGTATTTGTAAAGTTTCTGTCTTGCCTTTCTTACTGGAACACAAGGAGGTTTATTTTGCCTGCACAATCCTTTTTATGCATTTATAGTGGAAGGAGCTACTCATATTTATTATAGCAGGAATATATTATAATGCAGACGTCATATTTTCATTTTTGAAAACTCCAAGAGAAGTCCCTAAACTTCAAAGAAAGGGGCCCATATTTTTCCAAGAATCCCCAAATAAATCCCTGAAGTGCAGGTAAAACTCCACAGTTGATTATCTACAATCTATGTGATGACCAGAAGGGGCTGCCCTGTCTCTCTCCCTGCTCACTCTCAGTAACAAGCAGCTCGTACCCTTCACTTCTCCAGGGTTAGCTGCACACTGACTGAAAGCTAAATTTATTTTGCAGAGCTTGTTTTTAGTTACATCACACAGACACAACTCACTGTGAGACTGCATTAATATTAAAGCTATAGGGAAAGGAGGGGGGAGATGCATGGCTGGCAGCAGGGGAAGGCAGGAGGACTTTGCTCTCACTGCTATCTGCTGCAGAAACTGAAATTCACAAGCACAAGGCTGAAATTACACATATTTTATTCCCAAGTAGTACCCAAGGAAAATGCATGCATTATATGCATTGTCTGCAACTCTGAAGAGTGCACTTGTGAAGGATATTTCAAATTTCAGGCCCTTTCTAATTCCTGTGATTCACTAACTGGACTCATCTCTCATCAGCTCTGTTGCTGTTATGCAGGAAGCTGACAGGTAATGAAAGAATATTCTCTTACTTGTGCCACAAATAGTATTTAAGGCTTAAAAATAAGATTCTTAAAATATCCCCCGAGCTTTGACCGTAGTCTGAGGACAGCCATAGTACAAGCAGTGCTCCCTAATTTGTACAGCCCACAACAGGGCTTCCCACTTAATCCAGGAAGATTAATTTCACAAAAGCTAATTGATTAACTAAAACAGTTGCACGTGGTCCTGGGGATCTCTGGATCTATAAAGTTCACAATTTCACTGAAGTAGGCAATAACTGAATATCAAAAAGATTGGCTTCAACGACAACCCCCAGCCCTGCCAACAGCAACGTTTACAAAGGTGACCAGCAAGTAGAAAGTTTCTTGATGTTCTGGATAAAACAGCCCATCACTCTCCCATTCCTAAACCCATCACAATGTAATCCAAAGCAAGTGGATTAATTCTTTTGATTGGCATGACCTACTATAGATCTTGGAAAACATTTCAAGCAATACTGATAAACACTCCCCCATGACTACAATCTAATCAGTGTCTGCTGCTGGACAGGAGATGAGCAGGATGTGCTGGAGGAGGACCTCCAAAGGCAAGAGGAGAGGCCCTCTACGTTAGCTCCACTGAGAAGCCCAAGTCATAGAATTGTGTAGGTTGGAAAAGTGTTTTAAAATCATCAAGTCCAAGCCAGCACCAGTGAACCAGAAGTAAATCCAGGAGATCCCTTTGCAAGCAGGGAGGATTTCATAGTCAAGAGCCACAGAATCACAGAATGGTTTTTGTTACAGAGTAAAAGGTGAAATACAGCAAAACTTCACCAGCAGAACACGTTTTACCTGTGCAAGTAATGCTAGGTATGGGCTCTGGAAGGAGCACAGGGCAGTGTCATGCCCCAAGCCAACGCTCTAAGCACACACCCTGGGGACTGACATTCACTCAGCCACACGCCTGCCCGTAGGCACTCTGAGCTACCAGATCAGTGTCTCACCAGGGCTCTCCCAACAGCATAACCAGGAAAGTTAACTGCATCTCTGAGACACGAACCAAAGAATAACTCTGTCTCCACCTCAGCTGCTCTCACATGCCTGTCCCTTCCAATCCTGAGAGGCAGATTTCTCCGCCTGAGAGCTCCTGACAGTGCCAGCCGCCCGGACGGTGCACAGTACTAGTTTGGTGACATATTCTTGCCATCACCTGCAGCAATGCCCTGTTCCCCCAGCAGCTGCAGGATTTGACTGTAGCTGACAGTAAACTGTAACATCTAATGGACTTGTGCGGAGCGTCTGAGGAATTCTGTCATGTGTCAGCGCCGCTCATGTTAAGAGATCCATTAGGAGTGCAATGATCTGAGGAAAGGTCAGCTGTCACAGCTGGTACCAGAAGTGTCACCTTTGTTTAAAGGGATTTTGCACCCAACTCCCTAGTTAACTAGATGGCGCTGATATCCTTGTCCTAAAGCCAGAGATGTGTCACCTCCGACTGGCACACATGTACCGATGTCATTTGCTGCAGCTAAGCCCTTTTCGAATGGGCATTATCAAATACCAGTGGCAGTGTCACCACCCCTGACACTTCTTTTGAGAAGTGCTTGGACTTCTTCAGCTGTGCACCAGAGCCGTGATAGCAGAGAGCTCTGCAGCTGAACCAGCAAAGCAGCACAGGAGGCATTTTGTGAATTTTTAGATAGGAAACAAATCCTACTGCCCAGTGTCCCGTTGCTGGGTCTCTGACAGGAAACAATAGCTCTGCTCGCACTCAGGACAGGCCAGCAGGAGGCACTAAGCATAGCGAATTAAATCAGAAATAACTGCCAAAAAAAAAAAAAAAAGAAAAAAAGCTGAGTTACAGAATGGAAAACAGGATTAGAAGCAAGGCAGAATCACCATGGTGTAATTACTGTTCCGGTGGATGGACTCTCATGGTAATCCGATTCAGCCTGAAGTTTGCTTCTCCAGGACTATGACTTGCCAGAAAACTGCTCTGAGCTTTGGAAAGAGCTAATGCAGAATTGATTCACTCTCAGCTGATGAAGCCAAGGTATTAATAACAAATACAGCTCCTATGCTAAACTTGCAGGGTAAAATTCCAGCCTGACTGATCTCAGCACCGACACTGTGACTGCCCTCAGTGAGGCAGCTGTCCCTTGGTCATTACCTCTTATATTCTTTTATATTATGCATGTTACGAAAGCATTTGTGTTTCAGAGTCATCTTGCAACTGTTTGCTACTCTAAAAACCTGGTATTTTTTAAATATCTGAGACACACCAAAATAATCAACTTCAGGAGAGGTGAAGATACTCTTTGTGTCTGGTTACTGCTCTACTTGGATTCTTTAGGCAGTAACTAGGCTTGTATGATAGCTAACACTGCTCATCTGTTTGAGTAACAGTGAAATGAAGCCTTAAATAAACTATTTGAAGCCACAGCAGTGGGTTGTTAAGTAGCCAGGGAGTGCTGACATACCACTTTTATATTTTTCAGTCCTTTGAACTAATTCTGTAAATTATAAAAACAAATTCAAGACTTGGGTACCGTGTCAGAATGGGCTGCATCTGTAGTGAACTGCTTTGTGATAGGGATTGAATAGGGTTTAATCTGCTCAAAGTCGGTTTTATTGTGGTGTGATCCAGACAAGTGACCCTGACACTCTTGAAATAGGCATGGCATTAACTGTGATTGTCACCCAACCGCTGGCTCAATGACACCAGAACTCAGATTTCCTCTACAAGAGTGTCAAAGTGAGAAGCTGATCTATAGTTTTTCAATGGTGGTATGTGGCAAAAGTTAAACAAAAAAAAAAAAAATTGTGATTCTCAGGCACAAGGCAGAACATGCACTATGACAAAACTGAAAATCTGGTTGGAACAAGGGTACAGAAAGAGAAGTTAGTGAAGGAAACACAAGAAAGGACCAGTTGTTATTTTGTAGCTATCCAGATAAATCCATGCTGATTTTCACTATAGTCCCACAAAGACACTTTAGTCCTTGTTTTCCTCTTTTGTCATCCGCAATGAAGGTAAACTGCAATTCAGGGTGATTACATCTAATAGGAAACATGTAAGTAATGAAGTTTTTGGGGCCTTAAGTTTTTGGTGGCTTCAGGACTCAGATTCTGTAGTCTCGTGACCCTGGACACTTAGGGGAGAGATCTCAGTCTTGGCACACAACCAGAAAGGTGAAGGACCACATCTTCCTGGGAGTGGGAAAAGAAGCTCCAAACAATTTTATCCTTGAGGAAATAACTATTTTGGCCATAAATTTTGTACCTTGTATTTAAAAACTATGCATTTAGACAGTATGTTCTAGTAGAAGTGGACAGCTCAGTAAAACCAGGATGCTTATTTCTGCCAAACTTAGGGACAGAGGTTTCACTGCTTTGATAAGAGAGCACAAGTCTGTCAAACTGAACGTAAATGAAAATCCCTCTAATCTAAAACAGTAAACATACAGGTGGAAAGTTTTGTGGCCCTGAATTTCAGGCTGTTTTCCTACTAACAGGGGTTGGGAAGTTAAAAAAATAAAAATCACTTGTCACTTTTATTCACTACTGAACACATTCAATATCAACCTCTTCCACACATGCAGCTCTTCTCTATCAAAAAAATTATAGGGCAGTTGCTCAGAAGTGGTAGTATTTGATGGTTTTTGCTACTGAATATATTTCTGTATTTCATGTAACTGTATTTCATGAAACAGCCCCAAAAGGATTCTGTGAAAGTTCTCAATTCTTATTGAATTCTGTAATGTTTTTGAAAAAGGCAAATTTCAGAGGCAGAAGTCAATGTTTCAGAAGGTAGATCATTAAGGACTAGAACATGTACACTTCTATTCATAAATGATCCGGAAAAAGAGATGAATAGTGAAAAGACAAAGTTTTGCAGGCGATACAAAATCATTCCGGATAATCAAATCTAAAGCAGACCATAAAGGGCTGCATAAGGAACTTGCACTACTCAGGAACTGGATGATGAAATGGAAGAGGAAATCCAGTTTTGCTGATGAGAGGATTGAGTGCTGGGAAAAGCACCTATTCATGCCAATCAATAGGCTCTGCATTGGCTACTGCCATTCAGTGTATGGATGCTGGAGCCTTTGGTTAGCTCCCAGTGAAACTCAGACCAACCCCCAACAATAAGTACAGTGGCCAGAAAACCACGAGGGATTGTTAGGAAAGTTTAAAGAAACAAATGCAGGGCACCATTAATGCACCTGGATGAGGCAAAAGAGAACAAGGAAGTTTCCTAAAGGATGCCTGTGCCTTTATGGAGGACAGGTCTAGCAGGACCAATAAATACAGTGATGCAAAAGCACCAAGCTTGGGCCCCAGTCAGGAGCAGATGGAAGGAGAAGGATTGCTTCACACATGCCCTGCTGCCTATATTCCCTTCCTAAAGATATATTCTGGTTATTCTCTTCAATGCTGCAGAGGGAACCCATGGCCACATGGACCCTCCCCTTCCAACTACGGCCAACGTCACAGTGTGAGGGAAACCTCAAAATGTGTCAGCAAACCATGGGAAGTAAACACCTGTAGTTCAAAGCCAACCAAGAAGCCCTTTCTGAGCTGAGCAGAAGGTGTTGGTGCTTGGAACTTCTGAAATAAACCAATCACTTCTCCATTGCTCCCTAAATGTGTTTTGTTGGAGGGGCAGGACAGGAAGAGTTTGTCTTTTCAGCTCTTCTGAGATACGCATTCAAATATGAGGTCACTGGAATTGGAAAACCAAATTTCATTCTTGATTGATTTTTTCAGTAGATGGAAATGCTCATCTAATTGTTTTTTACTGTTTGACCTTTCTATTTCGTTTGGTTAATCTCCATGATGATGAAATAGCATTCATGATATTCACACAGAGTAACTGTTGAAGGCTAGAGCATGAATGCTGATTTTTTATGATGTTCTGCTACTGTGGACACCAGAGAAACAAAACCAGAGAGCAATAGCAACTTCAGCTTTTGGTGCTTCTGAGAGACTAATTAAATTTAGTTTCCTTGTAGGTCATGATTAGTCAGGGGGTGCCAGTGCGGGTTGTGTATGGAAATCCACCTTTTGGACCACACCAGCACCACTGAAGCTGAACAAAAAAAAGGGGGAAAACCCTCAAAATAATAATTTCCTTGGCAAATGTTATCAAGTCCTTCTCAACTCTCCCAAAAACATGACAGTTTAATGAACATCCTCAAGGGACAGGGTGTGAAGGGCAGAACCTTCCCAGCAGTAAGGCTGGGACTGAGCCGTGTCCTTCACCTTCTGCCCAACAGCTTCTGGAGGTGTTTTTGCCTGGTCTCCCATTCACTTTACACACGTGACATCACACACACTGTCACTGCCTACTGCCTGTGCTTGCATTCTGGGTACCCCTGAAGGCTAAAGGACATGTCCTGTCCTGATCCTGGGAAGATTTCAAACTGAAAAACGGTGAATATTTCACTTTGCATGAAAAATCGCCCACTCCATAGTAGGAAGCATTTGGCAGGGATCAAGTGTACTTAAAGAGATACCTCTCAAAAACTACTTTGCAACAGATGCAGATTCTAACAGGAATCCTCCATTTTGCAGGCAGCAGCATCACTCAGCAATCTGTTATTAACAGAAGAGCCATCATCCTGGTGGTCGTGTTGGTCTGCATGTCCCTGACATGACCCTGGTTTGTCCCACAGTCCAAAGATTTCCTCAATATCTATAAGCTTTATGATGAAATACCTTACATCCAGCAGAAATTTGGCCCACGTAGCATAGGTCATCAGCATGAAAAGGAAAAAGCAAATTATTAACCACTCCAGTCTGATTTGGGTTAAGAATTTCCTTACTGGTTATCAGACAACTTCTGGCATCCCACAGGGGCGAAATTTTAAGTTCTAAAGACCTTGTGCCAGTTTTTAGGCTTTCCTGCAGCCTTTTGTGAAGAAATCAGCTTGGTTTCAGAGGAAACAATTCTCTTTGCTGCCTCTGCCCACAGAGAGGACAAAAACCAGGCTGCAGTCATTTGGCACCTTCTCTACTCCTTTGTGCAAAAGGTCAAAAACACTGCAGAAACATCAGTTGTCTGTGCTGGCCCTCAGAACCACCTTGCTGGGCTGAATAATCCTCCCACTGGAGCACAATGCCTGGGCCTCCATACATCAGCGTTTTCAGTTCATCACCTGCAACAATTATGGTACAAAGTCACCTCCTGTCCATTTACTCCACTGTGGTTTGCTCACAGCATGCAACAGGGTGGAGGTCCCACCTCAGGCACATGCCATGGTGAGATCGAGCCCTCCCACTCACCTTTTCCCCTTGGAACAGCAGAGCTCTGGGATTTGTTAAACCAGACTTGCAGAGTGGTTTGGCCCCATTATGCAAGGAAGATGCACAAGAACTAAAAAGAGGGAGAGAGAGGCAGAGTTCCTTAGGGACCAGCATGTTCAACAATCCCTTCAAACCACCACAAACCTCATTTGCTAAGCCCCATAGGCTCTCATTAAATTTCTTTGTCCAAATATTTGCCTTCATAAATTCACCCAGGAGCATGTTGTTCTGCGTTTCAGCCAGCCAGAATGCCACTGGGGCATTGAGCAAGTGCTGAGATTTTCCTGGCACCCACTTTTAAGCTCCTTTTGGTCAGTAACTCTGCTCTGCTTCTGTGAATAACCACCACAGAGTAACTAATTTCACATACTAAGGTTACGTTTCCCCCAGTTCCTTTTTTTCTCAACTACTTAACAAATCAATTCTTTCTGAGAAACCTCAGATCATACTCAAGAGGATAACAATTATGTGCCACCATGCTCTGGCAGAATGAAGTCAGTCACAGTTGAGGTAGAAAATTACTTTCTGCACTTTCAAAACAGGGAAAAAAAATAAGGGAAATGCAGAAGAAAGGGATATTTTGTATAGATAACCACACCTATTTCTTTTAGACTAAGATCAAACAGCAAAACCGACAGTTCAGCACCTCGTTTTTCTTCCTTCTTTTTTTTTTTAAGTTACCCCTCAGGGTAACTTAAACCTCTGTGTGGCTCTGATCTCTGTGTGGCCTGGACACCCTTGTACACAGACCACTGCAAGCTCAGAGCCCCAGTGCATTTCTCCTTGTTCTGAAAAGAACACCTGGGAAAGCCTGCAGCTTTGAAACTCATCAAGTACATGCTAACTGCTTGGGTTGGCTGGACTCCTGTGTCTAATCCAGCTGGAGTAGACAAAAAGGGCATCTTAACCCCATACTACCCTTCCCTGGGCAATGAATGATACTGACAGGGCAAAATTAAGGCAAAAGGCATTTGGTTTTGTCTTTATTTTCTTCTCATTTTGTTCTAAAATGGTCTGGAGGCTACACAGGAAGAGAAATGAAAGGAGGAAAAAGCCAGGGGTTACTTTCAGCTTCCTCTTCTTCGTGGAGGTGACTGTGCTGCAGTTTTCAGCAGACTCTCAGTTTTTTTGCTAGGGTAACAGCAGTGTGGGAAGCTGAATGGAAGTTATTTCTGGGTAAAAAAGCAGCTTCCCCGAGCAGAAGCAGCTAGAACACGTGATGTGCCCTGCTGAGCCCCCAGGTTCCCCCTGGAATCCCACCAGCATCTCTGGCACTTGGTCCAGCTGAGAGATAAGGCTGTGAAATGCAGCTGCCACAGAGAGGCAGACAGGGATTCCCTCAGTGTTTGGGAACCTGAAGGAGTACAGAGCCAGCTGAAAGGATGAGTATTTCTCTTGTCATGCAGAAATGACATCCAGCACTGAGAACGTGAAAACTGCACCATCTTCTCTCTCAGAAGGAGCCTCATGGCCTGCTTTCCCCAGGTTTGTCAGAGGTGCAGCGATCTCATAGGTATTGAGTTCCTCCAAATTTGTGGGAAAAAAGGCATCCTGCTACTGGAATGAGATACAGAGAGAAGAGGAAGGCCATCAGTGTTGCAGCCCTCAGGCACCCCTATTTTTTTGGGTGTATTCATACAATACCAGAAATTAAACTGGAAGGGATGAAAGGCATGTTTTAGCTCTATCTAGTGTTCTAGAGAAACTGATAATGAAGTTTTTAAGTACAAAAAAGAAAAACAATCTTGCCATCTTCTGATTTTTTTTCCCCTGCCCTATTCCCTTCTATATGCATCCCCTCTCTCCAGCACTCTTATCTAATCAATCCTGCTCTGCCAGTCTAATGCACATAATTTTCTCTTAGGGTGCATTTCTATCACTCAGGCATCAGAGGCTCATCTATATATATATATATAAAAAAAACAAACTGACAGATGCCATGCATTTCAAAAAATGTCCCCTCACATACTTCTTCAAAAGCCCAAGATACTGAAATGCCCAAGAAATTGATAGAGTACCAGAAATCAACTCTAATATGCTTGACACATCTGTTGATTTTAATTGAACTGTCTGTATCTTCAGGCAATTTCATTATTCTCCCAAGAGCTGGGGAGTTAAATGAAAGACAAACCTCGTTAACCTCTGACCATGAAAATCAATAATTCTCAATAAAATTTAGGCTCATTTGTTTCCAAAGGACCCCATGTCCTGACTCTACTATCACATGCTCCAGAGCTAATCAGCTATGGAACATCATATTTTTCCAGATAATTTTTTGCCAACTTAGCTACAAAGTCTTTACCTAAAGCCACAGGAATCCTTGCATGTGTATGAAATACAATTTCTCTCCAGATCATGTGGTGCTGTGAGCTGACAGTATCCAGCCTGTGCTGTATTCATAGCTACTCCAGAGTGACAGTGCAAACACTTCAAAGAGCACCACGCTTATTTTTAGTTATGTTTAGGGTCATTGATTCTTCTTCACCCACAGAGCTGATTCCAGCAAGTTCATGTTACACACTTTATCTCACCCAATTCTGCATCTACTGAATGCAAAAGCACATTCCTGTTTTGAATAAAAATGCTGGTTTTCTCAGCACAAAGAGATGAATATGGGCTTGTTTCTGTGGACGCACCAAAAGCAAAGGGTGAAAAAAATGTTTAATGCTTCTTCTAGTGCCCCTTCTGCCAACAGAAAACAGGAACAACTGTGGCACTCTGCTAATGAACTGCTTAAGCCGTTAGATTCCTCCAAGTGGCTGAGGGAGGATATTTGTGCAGATTCTGCCTATACAACAGGAGGAAATCCACTCCTTACCTCAGCAGAGCGTAAAATATGGAATTTTCAGACCAGAAGTTGGTGTTCTGCAGAAAGAGCAAATATGACATTGTGACAAATATTGATGAAAAAAGCAGATCAGTGAAGGAAAGAATAAAGCAGTTCCCCCAAATACAATGCGCAAATCCCCACTGGAATTCTACCAATGTTACAGGAACACCAGCTTACAGCAGAGCTATCGGATAAATGCAAAAATTGATGTTTCTAACTCCTGGGCTAGGTTGAATACTAGATTATAATTCTTCAGAAATAAAATTAATAAAGAAAATATTAGCAATAAGAACATTTCCAGGTCCTTGCAGAGCAAGACTCTCCAATTGTTTTCTTTAAGAAGGGGAGCCCCTGAAAATTGGTCAAGCACATCAAGAAAAGGGAAGAAATTGTGAAGAAAAAAAGAATCTCAGTGGAATACCATATCCACTCTCAGAGAACACGCTGTGCACAAGCAGAGCCAGCCTGGCAGTCTGGATGACTGAGCATTCCAAGTCCACCCTTGAGATCTGCAGATGCTGGCAGGTCAGAAAACAGCAAACCCAAAATATGTCCCACAGCACACCCCCACATCACTCATAGCCACAGCATCCCCAAAGCACTGACTCCTCTGGATGAACTAAAATCTTTATAAAGGAAGTGAAAAAATAAAAGAAGCAAAACCATAAATCAGTTCCACAAGGATAAATATTAACAGAAAGGACAGCATTGACAGCATTTAGGTTTTGCTCCTCTCTGAACAAAAACTCCCACTATGATTCTGGAGTACCCCGGCAGGTCCAGACCTCCATCCCCAGCCTTCCTGGATGGAAAACCAGTCCTTGCTGACCATGTCAGTCTTGGCTGCTCTGTGGAGAGCTCAGGGGAAGGCACTGAATGTGATAATATGTCAAAGGAGATGTTTTGCCATAGACATTGGACCAAAATGCCTATTCCCATTAAAATTCACTTCACACCAGCCAGCCTTTGGCTGCTTCATCTCTGCCCAATTCCCTCTGCCAAAGAAGTCCCTCACCTAACTTCCACCCTCGTCTAAGTGAGACACTTCCTCAGGTTAATCAGCCCAGTTAGAATGGTTCTTTTGCTGACTGAGAGCCTTGGTGAAAACCAAATAAATTATATTAAAGGTCAGGGGAAGTTGCAGCCACCTTACAGCAAATTCCTCCAAACACGGCTGAGCATTTTGCAGAAACTTAATGAGAAATAATCAGCTGGCTCCTCTGACAGCTCAGTTTGGGGAGTAAAACACTGCCTATCATGTAGGTCGGGAAGGTAGATAGCAAAAGGTACACGATGAGATCCTGCTTTTGGTGACTCAGCACAGAGACTTGGGAAAGAGCAGAGTTTGCAGAACAGCAGGAAAACCACACCATGGCTCAACTTTCTAAAAGTTACAAGAGGCAGCTGACTATTGATCCCTTTTCTCACTGCTTTTGAGTGGAAATCATCAAAAAGTTATATCACACATGCTAAAAATTATGATGAAGGGGTGTCCCACAGGGAAGCATCACAGAGTAAATATTTATCACCAGGAAGAAGAAAGCAATGAACTCTCAGAACTAAAATTAAATACAATGGAACACTGTTCAATATTAGATAAGAAAAATCAAAAATATAAGACATTGGATTTAGATTAGATATAAGATTTTTCTGTGTTAGGTGAAAACTCAAAGAAGAGATTAGCTGGATTTGCCATCAGGAATGTAATTTCCACAAACAAAAAGAAAAGACTGCATCTTTCAAGAAAAGGATAAGAATGGTTATCAGAAATCTGCCATGTAGCAAGAAAAAAAAAAAAAAAGACCGGTATTTTGGATCTGGATTTTTTGTTCCTTTTCCAAAAGAGCACAACCCATGCCGTCACCCAAAGGACAACAAGTTCTTGTTCCTTTCTAGATAACATGAATACTGGTAATTGCATTTCCAGCTTCATTTTTCTTCTGAGAAGATTCCCACTTTTCAGATTTGAAATGAAAATGCTTTCAACACCAGGCAGTGCATTCTATTGAATACCCACATCAAGTCCAATCAAACCAACTGACCTCACATCATTTTCCCAAACACTTGTGATGTTTTCATTGCACTGTTCATAACAGGATTTTTTACTGCAAGATTCATAGCAACTGACTGAAGTCTTTGGCAGTGGAGCAGTGATTGCATGGCAATTACTCTACAAATATTATCCATAAATGCTCCATATCACAGGAAGCACTTCACTAACACTGTGCTTGAGAAACTCAGGTGATACCAAATAATGTTTCCCACTGACAGCTTAGCACAAAACCACTTGGAGCTTGAAAAGCAGCAGCTTGTCCTCCTAATCACTGTAAATCAAGCAGATCTCTGGTTTTCCTTCCAAAACTTTTGCTCAAGGGATCCTATGGACAAAGCAAAGTACTGAGAATTCAGTCTGGAGGTTCCAGCAGGAGTGCTATTGCCTGAGTATCTGGGATCTGTGTTCAGCTGATACAAAGGTTAGCATAACACATTAATGTTTGTAAAACCATTTGACAAGCTATATCCGTCTCAGCAGTGGTGCTGTTACACTCAATTTTGGAGAAGTGCAAGTCAAACCACAATGCTGAGCAGCAATAGAAATAATCATGTTGGTTTAGCCTGATCTAGCATAGTGAGGGCTTCAGGGTGCATAGCCAAGGTTTTCAGCAGTGGGTAATAACTTTGGAGCCTTCTTTATGTGATAGGCAATGTCACACACTTGCATGAGACCCGTTTTCAAAGGCTGCTACACATCAGTCATTGGCTTTTTATAAACCCTACGCTGACTATGCATCCTGCCCATGCTTATACAGACACTAAAATTGTTTATGAAACCTCTGCTGAAACTCTTTTTCCAAATAAATTGTAAAACTTTGTGCAGTCTAAAACAGTAAGAAGAGAAGTGTGATCCAGGCACAACGTTGTGGAAACTGACTGGTTTAGTGCTGCCTGTTTTATTAAAGTGAAGAAAATGTAGGTAGCTAAATATACACCTGTGGCTGTGCTGCACAACACAGCAAAACTGTGTGTTAGTGTCAGCACGCCTTGGTAGCAGCTTTTCCCAAGTTAGATTAATTTAATTTTAAAGAACAAAGCAGCTGGGCATTCATTTTATGACACCAGCCTTCCTTCTTACTTGTGAAGAGTTTATTCTGCTTACTGCCAGCTTTAGCTTTTTTAAAAAAAATTATACATAGAAGTTTGTGATGGTGTATAGGAGCAAAATGCCCTAAATATAATTTTTCATATGTCACCAATTTCTAAAACAGAAGAGGGTTGTTTTTGCAGTAACTCAGGAAAGTACTAAACGTGTGCTTGATGTGTAATCCCTTCAGGTACAGTAATTAAGGTGTTTAAGTGATTTGTTCGATGGGGATGGACATTCAATGAGAACACAAATGTACAAATCATGGGAGTTGTGATTTTCCATTGAAAATAAAATCAACGACAAGGGATTTTTCCTTCCAAACTTCACATAAAAATACAAATTTATTAGATCTCGTTTAAAGTTATTGAAGACTATCAAAAGAACATTATTCCAGCATTGATTCAAAACCATGGGGTGCACTATCAGCATAATTAAAATGAAAGTATATTGAGCTATTTTCCTCTCCTGCTTCCATATTATTGTCTAATTGTTCAGAATGTCTGTTTGTTACTGAGGCAAAGTAATTAAGCACAGCACGTTGCAACAAGGGGGATCATAAAGCCAGAGTTGGCTGCATTACCAACACCGGTATCAGCATAGGAAAACATTAAGGAAAGGATCGGGATTGTAATTGAAAATAATTGGATGATCCAGTTCATTTGGCTGACATCAGGACCATTTGAGCGCTCCAGCACTCTGTAGCCCTGGATGCTCACCATTCACCTGTGCTCTTAAAATGGATCTTTCCAAGGGAAACTCTGGAGCAACGTTAAAATCAGCTTGTGAGAAGGGCTGAGCACCACCATTCCCTGTGAATGGTCTGGGGGCTGTGTTTAGGTCACCACCTACAAGAGAGGTCAGACTAAAAGTTTGTAAAATGCCGAAGATTCTTGTGCAGCCAAATCCAGTATCCCTTGAAATCAATGCAGTTCTTTCCTTTCCCAGCAGAAGACAAGGACAGAGATATCTCCAGGGAGAGATACTCTCCTTAGAAGAGATCAGTTACTCACACATCTAAAAGAAAGAACTTGTGGCTCCATGTTTTGTCGACATAGCAATTAAGCTGAGGCCCATATGGAAACACATTTAAAAGCTTAAACAGAACAACTTCATCACTGTCTCTCAGAACCCCAAGTGCCACAGATATCTCAGGCTCTCAGCAAGTTGTGACTGCACAACTCGCTATTTTTTGTAGCTCAACACTTGGCAAAACCAAAACTTATCACTCAGCAAAATTCAAATTTGCAACTCAGCAATATGGAAAAGCCATGTCACAACTTCCAAAAATTACTGAGTCTTACAACCTCCAAAAGAGACTATCACTTCCTAATGATCATCTCACAAAATTGATAGCTTAGCATGGAGAGAAATGTACCTGTTAGCAGAAAACCCTTCACAATCCTGAGAAAGATGGAGCTTCATCATTTGCAGACTGGTGCTACCAGCCAAAACCATGGGAAAGATGCAACTAAAATGCAAATTTAATTAAAAGAATTGTACACCTGGGAAATTTAGAGCACTGTGCAAATCTCTTCAGCAATGCAAATAATTGTGTCCGTAATTGACATTTTTAGTCAAAATATAACAAAAGGCCAGAGAGACAACAGCAGGTGTGAAATTACTAGTCTGGGACTAAACCAGGATGATAGCATCAGCTATGGGAGTACCAGGGGAAAAGGTAAAATAGGAAGGGAAAAAAGAAGAGGCAAAAGAGTTTTCAAACGAGTTTGCTTTAGAGCCTGGACTTGTGCTCAGTGGGACCTGCTCAAGAACTGCTTGAGGATCTTTTAGATTCAGATGAGAACTTGAGGACTGTTGAGTGGCCAGGTTTGAAGACTGAACCTGGCATCGTTTGTTCTAACAGCATCAGCTCGTGTGCTCCCAAAAGCTGCTGCTCCACTCTCACAGGAGTGCCCCCTGCCAGCACGTACTGCAGCATGGGGCACATGGGAGAGACCCCGAGTGGAGACCCTGGAGTGACTCAGTCACAGCTGCTGACCTCTCCAAAGTCAGCTTATCAATCTGCTGAGCTCTCCTCAGATCACAAGTGCTGCTTACTTCTAAATAATTTATGTAGTTCCCAAGCAGAGTGCCTGCACATCTTGTGTTTATAAAATGAGCTTTCCCGTGTGGACAAGCTTAAAACCCCACTGGGACCTCTTCACACCCAGAAGCCTCTACAGTCAAGCAAAGGTTGCAAATAAAGTCAAGTCAGAGCAGTTACATTGAATGAAATACTGATTCAAACGCCCTTGCCTGAAATTCTGCACCAGCCAGGGGAGCAGCAGCTGCATCCCCTGGGCAGGCTGGGACCAGCAGGCTCCCAGCTTTAACTCTGGGCTTCATCAAACCTCTCTTAGCCCTTGCCTATCTTGAAAGGAGTTGGAGATGTTACCTTCAACTGAGACAACACAAACTTCCCTCTGTTCTGGGTGGGAAAAGTATATCCTGGTCCACTTTAACAATACTGAAGGCAGGACTGACGCACCAGGGACCTTGACTGCTGAGACCTGCTGTTGGCTGGCAGGAAGAGGAATGAAACAGCTCTTCAGAAGGAGTTTTAATGTCTTCTGAATTTTATTAGGTGGCAGGGAGGGTCACAGAGGGCAAGGGAAGGGGCCAGGAGGCACAAGGGGATTCAGAGCAGGGAGCAGTGTCAGAGGAGGTGGCTGGAGGTCATAGCAGGGACACAGACTGCACCAAGTGCTGCTGCCCACAGCACTGACCAATAGATGCTGCCACTCTCCATGCCAGGACCATGGCAGCAACAGCTCTGCAACAGCCCCCAGGAGAAAGATCAGTGCTCCCTGTAACGGCTGGAGCGAGTTCCCCGTAAAAGCTGTGTGGGGATCCACTCTGCACCATTCTCTGGGTGTTAGCAGCTATTTACCACTGCCCACTGGGTCCAGCAAATTCCCAGCCACTACATCAGAGCCCGGCTGCTAAAAGGAGTCAAGGTCAGGTTTTATACACTGCCCATGCTGTAAACTCAACTCTGCCTTGCACAAATCACTTAAGTTTGTCATATGTCACAAGCCATGCCACCAAACAAGTGCTATTTCTGCAGGGGTGGTGGAAATAAGGCAGGTTTTGGTTAGCAGTTTCCTGAGAAATCAGTTATTCAGACATCCAGAAGGGTGACAGGCTACTACATTTGTTGTTCTCCATTTTCTCACAGAAGCATTTCAGACACCTCAGCCAACACACATGGCTGCTCCCAGGTCTGGATCTCGAAGCTCAGAGCTCAGGCCAGCTGAGGTACCACCTCTCCCAGCCAAGACACGACTACACAGTAATGGTCAAACCACTAAGATTTGCATGAATACAGAAAAACATCTCTTTTCCTGGGCTCTACATTTGTACAATGGTAACATGGGATCTTGAGATTGGTAACAACCACTTGCATCTTCCAGTCCATCTTCCTGTCACTTGAGGGTTGTTTCTTTGTATTAATTTTTTAATATCTCACCTGGAATAGCTTTAATCATACCAGACACTGAACTGCTGCCCCTTGCCCAGGGAGATCATATCATAACACAAGAATTCTCACTGTCAGAAGTTTGGCTGATATTTGAAACAACTTTTCCTTCGCTTCATTACGTTACTCTCCTTTAAACTTTCTACCTGTAAATAATTCTTCCATCCCCAAAGCTAATATTTGGTAGGTATTTCTAAAACCTTCTTCACTGTATCCCACCACTTAATCACATTCTTTACTCAGATACCTCACTGTATGATCTTAACTTTTCTGTGTAATTTCATTTACTTGCACTCATAAGTACATTGTTGCTCTTCTCTGAGCTCTTTATCAGGAATATGTCAATGAACATGGAGGGAGATACCTGAAATTAGAGGTGTTCTCCACATTAGAGTGTCTCATTGGGAGAGTGCAGTAACACATAAAAAGTAATATGAATTCAGAATAATGGGACTTGTAAGGAATTCATTTTTATTATAAAAGGACAGTGAGCTTTTTATTAGAAGACTGATTCAAAATTTCTTGGAGATGAATCAGCTTAGACAAGCCCTTAAATAAGAGAGATTTCCCATGTTCTGCAGAGTCTGTGGTCAAGTCAGACAGGTTTAACCACGCTGAAGCAGCCAAAAGCTGATTTTTCACATTTAAAAACCTGCTTCAGAGCAGAATTCCACTCGAATGAGATATGACATTTAGACCACCTCAACAAAACTACATCTCTATTTCCTAACTTCTTTTTTTTTAAAATTTACTTTATATAAGTAAATATTTCTTGATCTAGCAGAGAGGTAACCTAGCCCAACACACTATCCAGCCAAGGGGATATCTGAATTCATTTCTCTGCTCTGAATCAAACAGACCCACTGCCTGAACACAAATGTCAAAGGAGCATCTTCACTACCTGGACTATTGGCACATCTGGGGTGAGGTTTGGTGCACAGAAAAAAGGTGCAAGATAACACCCCTGAGACAGAGCCCAAAACTCTGTCACTGGACACAGTCCCCAAGGATTTTTTCTGGGCTGGTGGCAGCTGGAGTTGTGTGAACAGTGGCACAGGCAAACACTGGTTCCTAAAGCAGAAATTTATAGATTGCTTCTCTAAAGATCCCATAGTGCTGTTGTTTACCCAAAGCTGTTGGAATTAACATAAGATTTCAAGACATTTTTGATAAGAGCATCAGCAAATTCTTCCTGAAGGCTTTTTTCTGTTGGATTCAACCACCACAGGTCATGAGTGTTTTCTTAAGAGGAAGTCTGCAATTAGCAGAAGCAACCTTAAACCCCTTGTTTATTTTTAGCTGACCAACGTGCAGAATTTATAACGTATGTCTTCAGAGATTAATTGCCAAAAATAACAAGTAAGCTGAATATTTAAGAATACTCTATAAGACATTGGCAAATACTTTAAGATAATAAACCCTGAAAAGCCAGAAAGAGAAGTTCCCTCCTCCCCAGGAAAAATTGCTGAAATTTCTGCTAATAATTCAGCAATGTCTGCTTTGAATCCTCCACTTTTCAAAGAGCAAGGGTTTGGGTTTTTTTTTCTTTGCTTAACTTCTTTTACATTCTCTTGCTTTCAGCTCTTGTGATGGCCCACACCACCACAGCTACATCAGCTCACTCATGCAATGTCACCTCCTGTTACCAGGCAGTGGGGAGAAAAACCAACATGACACGATGTAACACTACATGGCCCTGCTGAATGTAATGTGGGTTGTCAGAGGATTGTAGTGCAGGCTTTAAAGGGAAGAGGGAATATCTGCTTGGGAATATAGCCAGCGAGGACCATGCCTTAAATGCCTCAGAAGTTTATCCTTCAATAGTCCCCAGAGAACCAGGCTCTTCATTGCTTATGTGAAACTTATGCAGTCTTCAATCTTCCCATCTTCCATATTTCTTTTTTTGCTCTGAGCAAACCAAACACTTCTTTTCCTACTTTGACCCAGCAAGTTCTCACAAGGAATTCCAGGTTCCAGCATCAAGGTCCAGAGGTTCAAACAAGGCATTTCCGTGAAGTCTCCCCTCTAGGGCACTCAATTCAACCATCTCTGACAAGGGAGGCTTGTGACACAGTCTCAGCCACTCCACAGGCTGAGTCCTCAACACAACACCTATTTCTCCCTGCAGCAAATGACAATTACAGGAAATGAAACTAAAGCAATCTAAGGAGCAGCTCCTCTGCCTCTCCACAGGGTCACTCTCGCTCCAGTGACGCCTCATTTGGAGCAAGGTACTGCTCAAGAAGGGAAATGGCCAGGTCTTACTGCTTCCTAATTTGAGGCCATATGTTGTACTGATCACTTGTGGAAAGGTTTGTTTATCCCACGGTGAGGAAACATGCTGAAGTGTAGCCACAGAAGAGAAAGGAAGGTGTTTTAATAAACAGGAGAGCCCTCCAAGCTAATCAACACCTCGAAAGTGCTGTCTGTGATGGTAAGTTAACAAGGCAAGTTGAGAAAATATTTCTGTTAAATGCTGAGTGAAGTCTCTTACATTACTCTTCATACCATGGCCAGTCTGTTAAGAGTAATGAAAACATTTCACCTCCTTCTCATCCCAAGGCTTTGGAATCAGGATAACAGCAAGCCAATTTTCAGTAAAAGCTGGGGGGAAAAAAGGTTGAAAAATGTTCTTGAAAAAAACATTGAGAAAAATGTTCGAATGGCAAAGCTTAGTGCATTTGCAAACCTCATTAAAACCTGGTGCCAAACATATAAGCAGGAACTCTCATGTGCCCCTTTTGCAGAGGGTCCATGGTGCCCTTCAGCAGGGCTGATGTGCTCTGCTCCCCATATCCAATCCCACGGGAGTCACCTGGCTGTGGTCAGGAGCAATTAAAACAGCTTTTCAATACACTTGAGAGCGCTGTATCCTTCAGCTTCAGTCTCACCACCAAGGCTCAGACTCCTGATTTTGACACTGATCCCCTGGCCCATCCAACAAATTGTTCACATTCTGTGCTGATCTGCAGAACAGTAGACTAGAAATGGGAAAGAAGATTAAACAACTGCTCAGTTCTGGAATGGCTTTGCACTGGGAAAGCGTTCAGGACAGAAAATGGTAATCAAAGGCTTTCTATATTCTTCACCCAAATTTAGAGCCAGGTAATGTTTGTAGGAAGGGATTTTTTGTGCTGTGGCCCAGGAAATCTTCTCACTGCCAAAGGGATTGAAACACGTTTAAGAGCTTGAGGAGGTACCTCCTGCTGCACAGCCTTTTAGTCTCATCAGTATTTTGGACCATGATCATCAGGCCATAACGACACCCCCTATTTTATGTGAACACCACAGTAAATGAGAGCCAGGTAATGTTTGTAGGAAGGGATAACATAACTTTTAAGACAGCTCATACAGTTGGAAGTTACACACACACTCTACTTCAGAGTAAGCAAGTCAGAAGCAATTTGTCTGACTAGAGATATTGATTAGCCCAAAAGAGGAAGTAGTTGGGGAACTGAGGTGTAGGGGCAAGAAGTTAGCATGGGAAGAGATGCCTCCCAATGAAAGGAAGTGATAGGTAATTTATCATCTATGGAACATGAGGAGATTAGCGGAGTGAGGGAGAGAAGTTGTAACTGATGGGTGTTTGCCTCCCTCCCTTCCAACTAATTTGGCTTTTATGCAAAAGTTCCATCCTGTCACTTCACCATGTTCATCTTCTTGCCAGCCACAACTAAAAGGTTCATTTGTATAACTAACAAACAAGGAGAAGATAGAAGTAGTTAGCACTACAACTAGTGACAACAGACTGACAGGTACCTACTCCTACCACACACAATCTGGGGTTTAAAATAAATAGTTCTCACATCACTGATGAAGGTGAGAGTAGCTGAAATGCTACTTTCTTAGGTCTTTTGTATTGTCATTTCATAACCCAGTTGCTGAGATCAGATGTTACCTGGTGATCTGTCTTAATACAAAAGCCAAATAGACTAGAGTGTTTTTATGAAAACAAATTAGAGGCAAATAAAATTTTAAATAACTAATATCAGCTGTGACTCTTCCTTGATTTGTTAAAAACAGCTTATGGATGTCTGGCATCAGCTGCAGCCTGGCAAGGTCCTGCACAGAGGCCGGGGCAATTCCACGCACAAATACAACCTGGCAGGAAATGAATTCAGAGCAGCCCTGAGGACAAGGCCCTGGGGTGTTGGTTCATGAGAAACTCACTATGACCTGCTGGAACAAGTCCTAAGGAGACCAAGAAGATGCTCTGAGGGCTGGAGCCCCCCTGCTCTGGAGCCAGGCTGGAAGAGCTGAGGGTGGTCACCTGGAGAAGGCTCCAGGGAGAGCTCAGAGCCCCTTCCAAGGCCTAAAGGGGCTCCAGGAGAGCTGGAGAGGGACTGGGGACAAGGACTCATAGGACAGAACAAGGGGAAATGGTTCAAACTGACAGAGGACAGGTTTAGATAAAATATGAGGAGGAAATTCTTTCCTGTGAGGATGGTAAGGTCCTGGCACAGGTTACCCAGAAAATTTGGGGATACTCCATCACTGAAAATGTTCAAGACCAGGCTTGATGGGGTTCTGAACAACCTGATCGAGTGGAAGGTACCCCTAACCAAGGCAGGGGGCTGGAATTAGATTATTTTTAAGGTTCCTTGCAATGCAAACCAGTCTATGACAGTATTAGTTTTGTCCAAATGATGCTAAATGGTTTTTTTTCCAGCATAGCACCCCACAGCCCCCCACTTAGGAAAGAAAAAGGATTTTCAGTGCCTCAAATGTACAGCAGAGATCCCTTTCCTGCCTTAACTTGCACTTGTGTGCATCTCATATTCGTTTTCTGGTGTTATATTGGGCTGCTGGCAGTCACAGCAGTGTATGAGGCAGCTGCTGCCCCAGGGTTGTGCGATGCAGGTATTTGCCAGACTTCTGTATACTGCAGGCTGCACCAAGAAACCCTCAGACTGCAGTGTGCTGCCTTGTGCAATACTATGAACTTGAAGTAATGAGTACTCTATAACGAATGGGTCAAAGGTGGACTGTTTAAGTGCTTGCACCCCGTTAAAATTACAGAAATACCCACCAATGCCTCATGGTAGTGATGCCTTTTCCTGGTCTTAAAATCAAGAGTCAAACATGGTTAGAAGGGGAAAAGGGATTTTACCTTGGTGTTTATTGTAAGGATCCTTAAGTGTACACGTCCAGGTCAAGTGCACCAAAACGCCCACCACAATGCACACCCCAAAAGATCTGGTATATCATTATAGGTTTTACTAATTAGCAGATCTATCAAAGATTCCCCAATGAGAGGCTCAAGTGAGCCCCCCTCCCCAAGGAACCTTCCCCTGGATGGTTCTATCTTGGTTTACAGAATGTGTTCTGGAGAGGACCTTGGGCTCTGGGGCACACTGATCCCTAACTACAAAGCTTCTAAAAGGTTTAGTCTCTCAGCTTGACAAACAAGTCCAAGAATGTAGGCAAAAAGCACTAGGAATACAGAAGTTGTAGAAAAGGTGTAACAGGGGTATAAAAGAAAAGGCAAAAATCTTCATGGCATCAATAGTTTATCTATAAGGGATACAACATACTATGGTTTCCAGTAGATCAGAAGTCATCTTACAAGATTAATTTTTTTTAAAAAATCATATATCAAAATGCTCTTACATTTTTCTGGCTACTCCAGATTTCCTATAGTAATATCTCAATAATGACAATGTCAGAAGTGGATAAGATTTCTGAAGACAAACAGTGATTTTGGGTGCCTGACAGGAGTCCCTGAAAGAGGTGAATGACTTTTATGTGATGCAGATCCTTCCTCTCTGCAATTTCAGTCTATTAAGCAAAAACATCTCAGGTCACCAATCACCCTTCAAAATCCAGGCTGTTCATCACCACAGCACGTATGTCCATAAAAGGAGGAAGACCTTGAGCATCAAAATTATGTAAATATGCCCAATAAATTTGGTCCTAGGATTTGTTTTTTAAAGTAGGAAAACTGACTATTACTGCCAGCCTCTTTGCTGGGGCTATAAGAGAATGATCATTTTCCTTTGTAATGGTTCTGACATAAAGTGTGTATCAAAAACTGCATACGCTTCATATCCATCCAGCTGTGTTGAGCAATAAACATGATAATTATGCAGATAAGGCTTAAATAAATTCCTATACCTAAGGGCAGCTGAATGCTTTTTTAAGCAAAAGGATAATTAACCCTCCATAGGGCTGAATGAGCACAGACCTTTGCTCCTTCTCAAGGTGGCAAACCTGCATGTTAGCACTTACCAGGCATCTGTCATAGATATAAGTGGGTCAAGGTTCTGCAGAAGAAAGAGCTCCAGGGCTGTTCCTTGTGAGGTTCCAAAAAAGGTCAAGAGCAGCAACATCTACTGGTCTCTGTACCCTGATGCTGGAATTTGAGGTGTGTTTCAGACAAATGTCATGGGAACTGCAGGTAAAGGGAGAGAAGAGCATAGAACACTAGTGGAACTGCTCACTGAAAGACCAAGAGGAGGTCTGGGCTCGGGAGTGAATGAAGTCCCTTGCAGTAAACTGGGAAGCTCAAGGGCTCACAAGCAGGGCCAAGCTGCTGCAGTGTATTGAATTCTCACACCTTGGTTCTCTGCAGTGACTGCTCACATGCACCTGCTTAGCTCCCCACAAAGGTGAAAATGCTTATTTTAAGCTCTTTCATTAGGTTAAGGCTAATGTGTTTTACCTTGGATGTATGACAAGCCAAGCCTCTCTAGAAACTGCTGCTGCTTGAAGAAGCCTGAGATCCACGCTGACAGTGGCTTTGGGCTGGCAGGAGAAGCAAGGCCAGCTCCCCATCTTCTTGCATGGCCAGTCACCATGCAGTGCCTTTGTGGCTGTTCTCACCACCATGTGTGACTACCTCAGTTATAAAATCCTTCAATGCACAGATTCCATGGCCACACAGATGTTATTTTACAAACTGAGAGCTGAACTAAATGGTTTCCCACACTGTTCCATAGAAGATGATGATAATAAATCCTTCATGTCTATATATACTTGCCCTTCTCTCTTCATTCTTCTTGGTCATTTTTTGAACTAAGATTGAGTATCAAAAGGAGTTCAAAATCTTCTCAACCCACAAAGCTTCTGGCTTAAAAGCCAGCATAAGAAACATGGAAATTGTCAAACTGGTTTTTGTGCACTTGAGTTCTAACAGAGCACCTCTCAGCCATGGCAAAATGGTAGAGAAAAGGTCTAAATTGACCCTTCCGTGGTGAGGAACTGGGAGGAGTTACCAGCCTCAGACTTTTCTGCATCGCTGTGATTACCAGACACTGCATTTCCCTTCCATAATGCTTCCTAATGGCTTTTGGAAGCCATCCAAACCTTTTATCCCCACCAAATCACACGGTAACAAACTCCACAGTTCAGTTATGCATGATGTGGAAATAATGCTTCTTCTGAGTCTTTAACCTGCTGTAAGATTCAGATGCTCCCTAGTTCCCTTATTGTGAAAAGCAGTGAATAATCACCCTTCTGCATTGCTTCTCCACTCACAGCCCTACAACTGGCTGCTGCAGCACTGTCCCACCACAGCTCTGCCTGGAGGGACAGTGCTGGTGACAAGTGACAGATGGCAGGAGCTCTAAGCTGGGTCTGCTCTTGAATAACTGAGAATACATAGCTGTGGCTCACATTTAACAAGCCTCCATCATCAGTCCTGCACGAGGGGTAAATATTAAGAATTTCTCTCTGCTCTAAATAAAAAGATTAAAAAAAACCAAAAAAACCCAGACCTGGCTCTGGCCACTGGGTCTCCCCAGGGTTCACCCAAAGCAGCTCTGCTGTGATGTGCTGCTCTCATTTCTGTTCATAATATCCCAACAGAGATGCACAGAGAAGGATGGAGACTTGACCAGACCCTCTGTCTGCATTTTAGGGCCTTACCTACAAAGTTTGAGCACAGATGTAATCATCTTAGACTCCAGAAAGGCAGGTTAAAATGGAAAATTTAATATGGAAAGTTTCCTGTCTCTCCTTGCATTCACTGACGTTTTCAAGAGCTCGTTTCTGCAGACCCCCCCATTGACTTCACCTGTTCTAAGAAAGGTAATCTCCAAAGCCATGTCACTCTGCATAAGGAGCTCAGAACCCAGGAGAGGCTGGAAACCCAGCACAGCCTCGTCTGAGAAGTGTGGGCACGGTTATGATGGTTTCAGAGGGCTGGCTGTCCTGCAGAGTGCCACATCAAGACAAGCAGAATCCCCTTGAAATCCATTTTTCAGAGCTGGATGGTTCTGGCTCAGCCTGAAGGGATGAATCAGACATCCCTGCTGGATCCTGGAGGCAGAAGGGAGAAATGCCTCAGGTAGTCCTTGTGCCAGTCAACCTAAACCTGTAATCATTGGCCAGAGAGATGCTTATTATGAGTGTCATCTTTACAGTTGCTCTGGTTTTACCCTTAGACAAATGTCCTGGGGCTTGCTGGTTCTCCCTGCAAGGTCTGTGAGGTTCACAGACTTTCACTTACAGATAAGAATCTATAATTTAGACAGTTCAGTCTGTGAGAAAACTAAGGTATCCAGAAAAAAAAACATTCAGTCTTTTATCAGCTTCCCCACGAGCAGAGAAGAGCATTTCCCTTGCAAACCCAGGAAAAGGACACCAATGGACTTCATCAGAAGCAGAGCTGAGACATCTCTAGGAACTCTTAGAGAAAGACCATACAGTGGGTCCAGGACCCATTTCAGGAAGAAAAGGAAAGACTGGAAAGAAAAATAACTCCAGGTAGAAGAACTCAGATTAGAGAACACACTATCAGGTCACCTCCAGCTGCATTGGGATCTACCAAAGCTGTCCAGTTCTGGCAAGTAGTACATTGAATAGACTACTTTGGGCTTATCTCCCCACCTGGAAGCTGTTAAACTATATAAATCAGAAGCTTAATTTAAGGCCAGAAATTCTCTCTTTTTTTCTGTAGACTCACTGGTTTCATACATCTCTTTTTGGGTTTCAATCCTCTGCTACAAAGCCACCCTTACCCTCCCACTGCCCCAAATGATCTCGTGGCACTCACACAGAGAATTCGCAGCCAAAACACATTACTTCACAATTTTCTGCATTAAGCTTCCCCTGTGCTCATCTCCCTGGACTCAGGCCATCCTCAATGTCCCCCAACAGCTTTGAGTCATATGCTCCCACCATCTGACCCCCTGGACTCCTCTCCTCCACTAGAGAAGCAGGTTAAACCTGAAGCCAAGTGGAGTTGAACTCCAGCCCTTCCAAAGGGCTCACACTGCCCAGCAACAGATGGTGGAGTGCAACTTCTAACCAGCAGGAAAATGATGTTTTCCCCTCACCAACTGAAATATCAATAAAAAACTGACTCTATATTCCAAATTCAGTCTGAAAGCCGATTCCATTTCTCAGTTCAGAGCTTCAGCCTTTATAATGTCACCGAGCAACTGAAGTCTAAGTAATACCACTCAGTTTCTCTTTTGGTGTCTGAGAAGGATTAGTGAGGACCATGCCAGGTGACTTCACAGCGTGTCCAAAATTCCTGCTTAGGGAAGGAAGTGTTACTGCTTGTTCTCTTCATAGCAGTAATAATGAAATCCCTGTTGCAATAGGAGGAATAAAAACTTTTACTAGTAATGCAAAGAACTAAGTTTTCCGTAAGGAAATATAATCTATTATAAGAATATTTTCATGGAGGTTAATCTGAAAGTTTTTACTTCTAGTCATGATCATTCCTACATTTTCAGAAAATGATAGAGTGGCTTGGATTGGAAAGGACCTTAAAGATCATCTTATTCCAACTCCTTTCC
>NW_008236924.1:2409431-2455486 GCF_000691975.1 Corvus brachyrhynchos | reverse complement strand
AGGAATGCCACTCACTAGACCAGGTTGCTCCAAGCCCCAACCAGCATGGACTTGAACACTTCCAGAGGTGGGGCATCAACAGCTTCTCTGGGCAACCTGCACCAGGGCCTCCCCACCCTCACAGTAAAGCATTTCTTCCTAACATCTAATCTAAATATTCCCTCTTTTAGTGTAAAACTGTTCCCCCTTGCCCTATCACTATCTGGCTGTGCAAAAAGTCACTATCACTCCTTTTTTCCAAGCCCTTTGGACCACACTCATCCTACACTCAGCGAGCGACAGGCAGCTACCATCCAACCCAGCAGCTCATCATCGCTGCTTTCACAGCATGTTATAAAAAATTAAATAATGTGCACACCTCTGGAACTGAAATGTGATGGTAGGAACTGGTTTTGTGTGGGACCAGTGTTTTTCAGGGCTGGTCTTCAGTCAGCACTCACAATCCTTCCTTTATTCCGGCCACTTCCAGAGCAGTTTTGGGATCCTTGGTATACTATGTTTGTTACACATTTAAAAATAACTTCTGCTCTCTGAAGTAGGAGCCAGAAGCTACTGTAACTTAGCAACATGACCAAGTACCAACAGTGCAAAAGAACCCCCTGAGACCCACCTGCTCCCTTGTTGCTCTCATTTATTTGCCAAAAGTTTGTTATTTACTGATAAGCAAAGCAAACAAAGTATTACCCTGACACATATGTTCCACATTTACCCACCAAATTTATTGTTGACAAAGAAGTTCATAAGCAAACAAGAAATTAATAAAGCCCTGTATACACAAGTGAAAGCTGATAAGATCAGTAATATCGCCTGTCAGGCAAGTTAATACAACCAACTTGCTAACTGCATGAGAAATACTGAGGTACAAGAAAGCCATTTGCTTTGAAGGAACTTAATTCCCTACAATCAAATTTGAGTATGGCTCTACCAGTCTAAAGATTTCCTTTTTATGTGGTAACTATCAAAACACATGACCTGTTTTCTTCTGATCATTTGATCTGCAAAAATATAATGTAAGATGGCTTATTCAGGGTTACATCCAAAGTCCAGAAGAAATCAATGATAACTATGAGAAAAAGACAGAGCTTTTTGCACACCAAATCTTTTTCTTGTACATTAATTAGTAATTATGGCTCAGATTTTTTTCAAGTGAGCTATTTCTCCTGCTGACTCTTGCATTTTAGGCTATGGGAAACTGCATCTTCATTCTCAGGGGCAACATTGTTGAAAAATATGAACCCAGAGATAGAATTCTTAAATGAGGTGCTTTTTTTCTGATTTCTAAATACGAAATATGGTAAGCTTCAATTAAAAAAAAAAAAAAAATAACATACAGACAATAAAGCACAGAATTGGAAGTTGAGGGTTTAGGTCCTTACATTATTCCTTTTCTTTTCTGATTTCTAAATACGAAATATGGTAAGCTTAAATTAAAAAATAAATAAATAACATACAGGCAATAAAGCACAGAATTGGAAGTTGAGATTTTAGGTCCTTACATTATATCTTTTCTTTCTTTTTTTCTTTAAACTTCCCCTTAAAAAATGCCAATCTTGTACACAATTCCACCTACCAACCAAGAGGCCATGGAAGGCTGAAAAAGCAATCAAAGCTTTGGTAAGTGATAAATTGTCTTCTGCACTGGCAATTAGGTTGGAGACAGCACTGACTTATTTCTCAAAAGACCACAAAAAATGACCATTAAATGGCTTCTATAGAAAAGGTTTCTGCTGAGGAAGTGGAAGGCTCTTCCACCTTGTGCTGCCTCTAACAAATCTACCCCCTCCATGTGCCACAGTCGTGCATGATGCTGGTTATGGTCCTAGCACACATTTTTCAGAGCATTTCATCTAAAGGCTGACCCTCAGAGCTGCCCTGTTTGGATGGCATCAGCACAGCAAAAGCCCTAGGAGCCAGAGCTGCAGACCCCACCTGCATGTGGGACCCTCAGCTGGCACAGACCTAATGGTTTTGGCTGCCAGCCTGCCCTTCTTGCTCTGAATATCCCAAGTCTGGGGAGAGATGAATTCGAGCAGCCCAGAGGCTACCTAGATCAGTGCACAACCTTGGGAGCAGACACCATCCCTTTCCCATTTGGGTCTTGGGCTCAGGAATACTGAAGAATCTGTCTTAGGCCTGGAAATCAAATCAATCTTGCATGAGCTTGGTGATGTCACCTTTCAGAAAAATTTTGCTTCACTGGGTAACAAACAGTAACTCTACATGAGGTTTTTCTGGTCTCACAGGATCTCGGTGAAGTCTGTGGCATATTTAGTCTCCTCCTGAAGCAGAACACAATGGGCAGTGCTGGGTCTGTGCACTGTCTGTCACAGCACAGGACCAGACACCTTTTAAGACCAGCTCCTGCACAATGAACACTGCAAGGTACGACAGGTTCCTTTATCTCCAGCCTAACAGGTGTCTTTATCTGGGCTGAGCTGACACCAGTCTCCAGGCAGGCATTTAGAAACACCTCACCATTATCTTTCAGTCATGAGCAAGTCCAGCTGCTTCTGAAAGAGAGAAGAAAGAGGAAGCAGCAGCATCCATGGCTCACCCTTCTCCCTGGGAGAGGCCCTCTGGTGCCCCTGATCCATTTGTGTTCCTTCCACTTGCTCTCAGCCATTTCACTCAGGTTTCCTTGCTGCTGAGCTGATGGCCTTACTGGAAAACTGGAGAATATGTGGAAATGAGCTGCAGCCCGATGAGGAACTCTGCATGGGCAGCACCTTCCTTGTCCTCCTGACATTCTCCAGTAACAACACCCCTGGCTGGCCACTAAACACAGCAATCTCCATACCCTTCAGGGAGAGGTAGTGCTACAGCAACCAAATTCACAGCAAAACATCTTTCCTCAGGCTTTTCCATGCATGGCCTCATCTTCTTTCAGTGTTTAAGTTGCTCTCTCTGAGAAGCAAGCAGCAACCCTTGTTGAGTTGAGTGGCCAGACTGAGGGAGGCTCTGAAACTATCCTGCCTCTCTGAGCCATTGTTATCCTCCCTTCAAAACATCCCCCCTGGGCACCACAGGAGTGCTCATATAAATGCTATGCAGCCAAAGGTTAGTTATTTAACCTCCCAAAAGAGGTTAAACACCTCAAGTTTAAAAACCAAACCCAGCTCAAGGTGTTAAATGACCAGCCTGTGGCTGCACAGCAAAGGTGAATACCAGACGTGTCTTCTACCAGCAGCCTATTAACAGGAAAACTGATCTTTTAATTATTAAAACATGTAAATACACATTGTGGTTCCACTGGTTCATAACCAGAAAACACAACTTACCCACTTCTATGACCAATCATTAACTTAAATTCCCTGTGCACACAGAAATACAGTTTCATAGATGGATTATGTTGCAGTTTTCATGTTCTAGTTCTTCTTTTCTTTACCCCTTCTGAATAGGATACCTTAATAACATTCAGAATAAAGGACCTTAAACCTCCAGCAGAGAAGACATCTTTATCTTACCTTAATTTGTACTGCTTGTATCAGAATGACATTTTTAAGATTAAGATGAAGAGATATAAATGTAATCTCTCAGGAGTTAAACCAAGCTACCTGTGGGCCTGATGTTCTTATGGTTTGCCTGAGGAAAAAAAATCTTTCATCCTTATCTATGTATTTCTTTGCTAATTAAAATGCATGGACTGCTTTAAACACTGTTTACCCAAGGGGCCTTCAGCAGTGTTCTTTCACCATTTAAAAAAAAAAAAAAAAATTAAAAAAGAACATACAAGCAATGGAAGGTTTTAAAGATGCCACATACAAAAGCCACTCATTAATATTCCTGAAGAGGGCTATTATCAAAGCAGGATATTAACACTACAGGTCTAGCTATACAAAACAATTGCCAATCTAAACACATGGCAACAAGTGAAATCAGAAGCAGTTGGAGATAGACACGGAGAGTGTTCTCAGATCTCGTCGGCTGTTGCAGAGAGCTGAGCAATTCAATGTCACCATTTGCATTTTTCCCTGGGTATTCCCAACACGATGCAGAAAACCCTGCAGCAGCGAGAGAAAATTATTCAGAGCAAATTGGGTAGGTTTGCAGTGCTGCTAGCAATGATTCTGTTATATTCCAAATTCAATTAGAAAGAGAGGCAGCTAAAACAGCAGCACCTTGCTGATGAGGCAAATCTTTCCCAGGCTGAAGGATAAAGCAGTATTTCCAAAGTCTGTTCATGCAAGAGATCTTACAAAACCTCATGACAACAAACCCAAGTACCACAAGTTCTCCTAATACCCTTTGCTTCTGCTTGCCTCAAATCAGCCCAGAAACATTAATTATGGGTGTGGATCTGCAATTACAAACAAATGAGTGATCAGATGCCTGTGATTTTCTGCTTATCAGCCAGCCTGCCTTCATGGTATTTCAAGATAATGCATTTCAGTCAGTGTTTGCAATAGATTAGGGCCACGCATGTGGTCGGTTCATCGGTACAGCAACAAGCAGGAAATTATGAGGCACAGGAGCTCAAATGCTTGGAATATCAGCAGCTCTGAAAAAAAGTGAGTGCCATGAAAAAGCCATCTTTTGCCCTTGATTATTCTTACTTTCACTCCTGTACCCATTTTACTGATGGGCAGGTTGAGATGACAACAGGTTACTGAATCAAGGCTACCCAGTGTTCCAGAACAGAGGCAGAGACTGGAAAGCTGCACTCCTGCTATTTTCTCCTGGACTTTTCCCTATAAACAGAAACACTCCCACTTCTTTTAGCAGACAGCATTTTTGGCAGACCTGCTTTGCAGTTGACCAATTAGGAACTCTTCCATGGTAAACCACCTTCAGAGATGGCTAAGACTGAAAATAAAATTCTGGCCAATTTTTGAAGGGTCTATATTTCAGTGAGAAGAAGGGAGCACAATCGTTTCTGAAATAACTTCTTAAGATGAGATTCCTCTGGGATAAATACCCACTGCATGTGTGGCTCTAAAATTAGTGATATCATCCACATTAAGATAAATCATCCTTATTACATTGTAGTGCCCTTATGTCTAGAATTCACACATCCTCTAGGAAAAGAGGGTGGTCAAGCAGTGACCAGGCTCCCCAGGGAATGGTCACAGCCCCAAGGCTGCCAGAGCTCCAGGAGCATTTGGATAATGCTCTCAGGCACAGGGTGGGATTTGTTGGGGTGTCTGTGCAGGGTCAGGAGTTGGGCTCAATGATCCTTGTGGGTCCCTTCCAACTCAGGATATTCTGTCATTCTCAGACACTGAACAAATCCAGCTCAGAAAGGCAAGTCTTGCCCCCAGACCTTCTGTTCAAGGCTGCTACACAAACTGAGGGAATATGTCCATATTTTAGCACCCCACTTCTGTCTTGTGTCATGTTCTCCTCTGCAAGGAAAGCAACCTTGGACCACCTTGGGATCCTGAAAACCTGAGAGGAAACCATCCAGTAACTGGAATCTTCTGCCTAGCCATGGGGAACATGAAAAGACTAGAGTCAAAATCGTCCTGTGTGCAAGTAAGGGGAGAGCAGAGATTTGAAAGGACCTGACTTTCAAAAACTGGAATCCATTTTAGCAGCTAGAATTAACTGACAGCACAAATGCAACCACTTCAGCTCTTTACCAAGTGACTAGTGCATACAAATCAAGGATGCTCAGTGTCTAAATGCTAATGTCTTCATAGACTATGCAAGCATAAATTTGCACCCACAACAAGGGGAAGCCACTTCCTTTAAACCTTAACAAACGTGACTGAGAGAAAGGAAAATGAGAAAGGTAACATGAATATTTCAGGGTGTGCATCCTGAAAGCTTTGGTGCAGCTGCACAGCTCCAATTAAATTCAATAGGAGACTCACATCCAAAACCTTGAGACCACTGCTCATTAATATGGGCAGAGCCTTCATGGCCTCCTGAGCATGGTCACACGTGTGTGTGTCCATAGTCACAAAGAGCTTACATTAAAAAGCATTGCAGGTGCTGGAAGATCATCTTTCTTTTTTAGATGACGAGTTGGAGTCTACTAATGACTGTTGATTTGCAAATTTCCAATTATAAAGGACCATTGAGACAAAACTGTCTCTAGCAGGAATCACATAAACTGCCATATTCCCCTCAGACGTGATAAGTGACAATTTTTTGTCTCAATATTTTTGCTCTGAAGATGTTTTCTCTTTCCATAATTTTCAGTAATTTGTGTTATTTCGTGACATGTCTGTGGCATCGTATCTACATATCATTACTTCAAGTTGTCATGTCACATTCCACAAGACTGCTGCTGCCATGTCAAATCATCACAGAGCAGAGCACTTGCTTTTCTTTATCATTAAGGGCAGCTGCTACTCTGTACAAATTGAAACATCAATATACTGCAGAAAGGTTCCAGGCTGCTGGAAACAGTTGCTCCTGAAATTAGTGCACCAAATGCTTATCTTTTTTTTTTTTTTTTCTTGTTCAAAGTGTTAACCTGTATCACTTCAACACAAACAGGAGGCATTTTGTTCAAAGAAACAAAATGAAAGGGGTTCAAATATCCAGAGTCTGGATTTGAATGCCTAAACAGACAAAAAAACTGTGAGAGAAGGTCATATTTTTAGATACCTTTTGTACCTAACAGTGCATGCAGAGATCACAGAAATATCAATTGTAGTCATAGAGGAAGCCTTTGACATATCTGGAAATTTAAGCTTGCATCATTTGCATCCCACTGCAGTGCTTTAACCATAAACCATTCATCCTGGCACAGCTACGAGTTAGATGAAGATAAAAGAGGAAAAGAGAGAAGTCAGTAAGATTACGCACACCAGAGTAATTGTTTATATTTCAATTTTTCCCTGTCAATTGCTCAAGTGGAGTTGAATAAAATAGGACTCAGAAAATAAATCTCTTCTTAGATATCATCAAAAGGGTCATAAATTCCAATTCCCTTAGAAATCTCAGTCTTGGGGCCTTAATTCAGGTCTAGGAGAACTGCAGACACCAAACACTGTAGATTAGCCCCAGTTCAACTTTTGAGTGAATAAAGATGTCAGAAGAGATCAAATACATTATGTTATGCTGTAGAGGCAAGACAATGGTTGAGCCACTGTGCAAAATCATCAGTGCAGGGACCTCGTGAGTACAAGTCCCATTTAACAAGGACATGCTCCAGTGTGCACACAACTTCTCCTGGAGTGTTACAGGCTGCAGAGCGACTGCAGGATGGAGGAAAAGCTGTAATTCCCTCCATCAACATCCCATTCAAAAGCCAAGCAATAGCAGCATCCATGACTGGAAGACAAGTTTTACAAATGCTGCAGACAGAAGAAAAATGAGAGAAAAGAATGAAGTTGCATTTGTTTGCAGGAGCAAACAGGCTAGGAGGGCATAGCTTAAATTTACGTTTGCTCTCTTACTTTTCCATGCCAAAGATACGCAAAGAATAGAGGATGGGGAAAAGCAAGTTTACGGCCACAGTCTCCTTCCAACAGCTTCTCAAAGAAGTCAAATTTAGTTTTACATTGAGTGCTCTGGAGTACTTGGATCACAAGTTCACAAGGGCATGGAAGTAGTTTGCATATAAAATAAACAAGCAAATAAAGCAGAGGGAAACTCATGAAAAGAGAAATTTGGGAAAGCAAAAACAAAGGCAGAGTGATCAGAGGGTAGAAAAGTGTCTTTGACAAGCAGCTTCACCTCTCCCTTTCTCTTCTCCCCTTCCAAGTCCAAAATATGGACCAAACATCATCAAAGTAACAGACACTAATCTGTCATAAAACATTCCTTTTGATTACTGGCAGGGAAAAGAAGGGACCTGCAGCTTTCCTCTGCAGACAGGATTCAAACCCAGCCCTCTGAAGGAGCAGCGACACAGAGCAGGCTCTGCTCCCCATCAGGGGTCCCTGGGTAGCAGCTCTCCTCTGCCCAGGGGCTGGGACATCCCAGTGACACCCAGTGTGGGAGCAGCCATTCTCAAATGGGACACATGCCAACCTGTTTGACCCCAAAAGCTACTGGGAAATAGCTTAGAAAAATTACCAGGAATTTCCTCCACTAGCAAAGAAATTCAAAAGCTACACAGTCTGGGGAGCAAGACAACCCTGCTTCAGCTTTTTTTATTATTGGATTAGAAAAACACTGATTAAAAGTCAGTCTTACATGACAGTTTAAGGTAACCTTCTCTTGCACTCTCTTTCTCAGCAGACAGCAACACTTCCTTTGAAGATAACCATTCATGCATAAAATCACTAATAGAGACCATCTATCTGACAAATGTCTATTCCTTAATAATTTATATCACTTGATCTATTTTCAAAGGTTAGTCTTACATTTAAAATTACAGTTCTGAATAGGTCAGCCTGTTACTTAAAGATAAATTACTCCACCTCTCCATGTTACAGTGTTGTGTTTTGATAATGACAGGCTTTTTATTCCCATGCTTTCCTCTTCCTTCTCAGAATCAGCATAGCAAAGTAGCAGCACAACCCACCTTGCCCTCACCTCCCTGTAGCCCCATTTTGATTCTTTTTGACTAAGGCAGTCTGGACATCAACTCACAATCCTTTACCTGCTTTTAGCAAAGACTTAGGAAAGACTCAGCACTCCAGGATGAAAAGATGGATCAATGATGCGTGATAGGACTAAGCTCAGTCCTGCTGTGTGTGAGCTAAAATGCTGTATAGCCAATGCTATTACCTAGTAATTAAAGGATAATTTCTGCTCTCCTCTAGATAGATAAAGAAAAAAAATGACAATGTTTAAAGAGGAAATGCCAGTGTAATGTTCATGCATTTAACAACTACCCAGAAGATATGCATTGTAAATATACTTGTAACAGAGAAGTTCCTACTGTTTTATATAAGGAAGGATTTTGTGCCGGTAATTTCATACCATTCAGTAGTCTGGAAAGTTACTGGACCACAGACAACTTACTTTTTTCTTTTTTGAACACATGGTATTGGTATTTTTCTATGATTGTGAAGAACTGTCAGGTTATAACAGTTTGTCACATACCTTCTTACAAATACGTTTCTGAACTACTGAGGGTGAAAAGCTCTTCTTGGGCAACCCAGACATCTGCACACCAGATTAGTGCACCCATCTGTTAGCTCAGCAGTAGCAGGAGGGAAGGAAAAAGCAATATTTGGAGTCTGTGGACATTGTGTGTTAGCTGCAGGAGTGGAGGTCTCCAGGAACAGCGTCCAGCAGCAGGAGTGCCAGGAGAGCAGTGACATCCCTCCAGCACAGAGCTGCACTCAAGTCTGATGTGGTCTGAGACAGGACAGAGTCCCACCCTGCACAGACACCATCTGGACAGGGAAATTGAGATGGAAAGCAATTGTCCCAGGGAACTGCTGGGTCTTGTGCCGCAGTACTGTGCGATTTCTCCAAGTTATGCTCCTGATGCAATAGCTCAAGTGGGGTAACTGGCCTTTGCTTTGCAGATAAAAATGAAATGAGAATCTGCATGACCCCTTGAAAACAGACTCAGAGGTCCACTTTGTCTCCCGTGAAGCCAATGCAGTTAATGGAATTGTCCCTATTGTTCCTGGGCCCTGCACCACATTCTCTCTGGAGTTAACCAGGACAAGTTTAGAAATAATACATCCATTTCAAATGTGATTTCCTGAGGCCCCTTCCGAGGTAAATTCATGTATACCATACGTGTTTATGAAGAGCAAGAAGTCAGCAACTCCAACACAGATACTATACAAACAAGCATCAGATTCCAGACACAAATGGCAGCAGTTACCCAGAGGCAAATTATTCACAAACTTTTGTGATAAACAAATCAGTGATACATAAAGAGACCAACCAACCCCAGCTACAAAGATTCCGGATCCTTTTTGCAGACACCAGCCAGGAGAGAAGAACCCAGCCCAGCATATGAACAGGGTCTCAGGACAGAGGAGCTTTTGTGTCACCCATTTAATGCGCAAAATGCAGTGAAGGACTTCTAGAAAATTTTGACACCGCTGTGTGTATTAACAGGGCATCTCCTCTAATGCTCAGACAGTCTGTCCTTTACCTATCCAGGGTGTAAGGACTGACTTTCCTGAGGGATTTGTCTCCTATGTGACTCCTCCTCTGCATCTCCTCACCCTGCAGCCCCCACTTGGAGCGTTGCATTACTGTGGGTGTACCCAGCATCCCAGGAACAAAGAGCTTCCCACTTTACAGAGAGCAAACACAGTTAAGGCAGAACTACAGATCTGTTATTTCAGACCCTGGGCGATAAATGATTCACAAAGAAACAAAGCAGGCTTCAGATGGCCCTAGGGAGACTACCAGAGGTAGAGTAAGAGAAAGAATGGATGAAATGCATATTCTGTATTTGTTTTTAGCCAACTCTATATGAAAGGCCGCAAACTTGGTATATACCATTGCCAGCTCTTCCACGTATCAGCAGAGCCTCTGTTTATTGCAGGGGGATCTACCCCAATGTAGGGTTCAGGAGAGGCAAGAGTGGTGTAGGAAGCTGCAGCCCACAGGGCAGGACTTCACCAGTGCAAAAGATGCTTTCACTCCACTGACAAGTATGAATTGTCATATTCAGTCCACCCATTATTATTTCCTTGTAGATCGTTGTGACATCTAATTCTTACAGGGCTTGTAAAGCATGAAAAACCCTATATCTTCACCACAATCTAAAACATTTAATAAGTTTTAAATTATATGGGTTACCCCACATCACCTTCCCCAGCAAGAAACTAATTCAGACTGCCTTAAGTACAGCCTTTTTAGCAAACTGTGGCCAATTAATCCACCTTTCTTACTTCAGAGTGTAGTCCTGTTCTTGGCATGGAAGGATATAGTAGCTACAGTTAAAAAAACATCAACAACAATGAACCCATACAAACAAAATAATCCCACCCCAAAACCCATTGCATTATACAGCAAGCAACATGTCTATACATCTGTACAAATAAGGGAGTCCTGACTCCAGCCCATACTCTAGCTTCTCTTAGCTAATCTATTTTAGCAAGAGCTGGACAAGACAAAGCCTGATGCCTGCAATCCTCCCAGTCCAGGTGGAGTCTCATTTTTCAGCCAGCAATCCCCTATTTCCTGTATCTAGAGCCTATTCTGATTCTCCCAGCTTGAGGCCCCATTGGCCTTTCCTGTGCCATGACCCTCGCTGTGTGATTATCTACATTTGCTCACTTCTTCTGTGATCATCCAGAGGCCACACTGCAGGATCTTTGTTGCTTTAACATGCACCAAAATCCCATCAGTTCCAGTGCTGTGGCTGGCAGGGCAGGCTCTCATTCCTTAGTCACCCTCTCAAATGCCAAGGCACTGAGTTGCCAGCACTGTCTGATTGCACCCAGAGCCAATTACATCAGCCTTCTGCCAACCTGGGGCTTATCTGCTCCCAGGAATTAATTCCTGTTTTGCTGCAATGCACAACCAAAGTTTTAAGTTCCCTGGCCAATTTATTACAATTGGTCTTTCTGCAGTGCATTTGGTCTTCTTATAATTATCCCACAGAGGCTGTGGTTCTGAGAATTGCTCCGTGCACTCCTCTGCTTCCCCAGTTCCCACACTATGATGGAGAGGCAAATACCTACTTTTCCACCCCCATTCCCTCTTGTACATGTAAATCAAGCAAATTGAAGCAGCGCTCAGTGCTTGGTAGCGTGGCACTGAGGGTGGGAGATGAGCTGACAGGCTGGCAAACATGCAGCTCAGTGTCTTCACTTTGGGAAGTTTATTCACAATAGATTTCCTTTGAGCAAATCACCTTGAGTTGGTTCGTCTGTTCATTTTCTGTTCATCATCTCAGGTAACAGAGCAGCCCAGTGCTGTTCTGAGGGACCTGTGAGAAAACAACTACACGAGGTGCTTTCCCACAGAGCTTTCCTGAATGCCCCCCCATAGGTAATCCTCTCCAAGGGGGATGGGAACCCATCTGGAGGATGGCCTGACATCACCATCAGAGGAAGAAATTCGCTGAGCTCTTCCTTTCACATCTTTTAGCATCTAGATTTACTTGCTATGAAAAGTGGTGGGAACAGTGTTAGGGCATCAGTCCTGCTGGGAGACATGTAGAAAGAAGGAATTTGTAGTGTTTAAAGAAAGGAAAAGACTTCAAGGGATGTCTCTTGAGGCTGACAGTTGGGGTAGGCTGCCTCAGGGCTGCGAGTTAAGGATTTGTGAGAACCAAGCTCCCATTAGTTCCCAGGTTAGCAATCCCTTTTTCTTTCTCTGCAGAAGACAAAAGAGCGGATGGATTCTGAGGTGGTCCTTGGCAGGACCTCCCTGGTAGACAGCAAGGCCAGCTGCCCTGAAGACAGGACTGAGAAATCTACTTTCCCTGAAGTTTCACCAAAAGATGATGGGCTGAACCATGCAAAGTCCTGATGCTGACCCAATTTTACCAAGAACAAAATTTCATTGCCTCTGGTACAGAAGTTTTATTTGCCTACATTACTTAAGTCAAGATTTATAAAGTATCCAAAATTCTCTGAGGGACTGCTAAGCATTACATTTATTTATGCATAAATTACACGTGTGCAGGGTATTTTGGCCGTACCTATTCCCCTTCCTGATCCTTTTCTCAACCTGAGAACAAACCTCTTAGTTTCTAGCCTCCCCAAGGTGTTATGTGGCAAGCTCACCAAGAGTGAGAGTTATTTACCCTGTGGCATTTGAAGTCGCAGACCTAACTGTGTGAAGTCCATAGTAACCCTAAGCATTTTCACAGAGAACCCTATGGCCACGGCAGGCAGGTGCTCCTCAAAGCCCTCAAACAATTACCAGTGTGAGCCATGCCTGTTGCTTTTACTTCCTGGACCATTTCATTTCATGGCTGCACATCACATACGAGCTCCTGGGGAAAGGACCATGCTCACATTTGGGACCTGCTTGTTTCTCTGAGGATGTTTTGATGAAACTGTGTCAGCCATCCCACCTTCAACTGGCCCCCTTTCCACAGATGACCAGTCATCCAAAACACTAGAGAGATTTTGAGCCTCCTTGATCTAAGGGAAGTGGATGGAAAAAGGCAAATGTCACATTTGTGTCACTGACTGAAGCTCTGCTGCCAGGATACATTATTCAGTACCTAACAGACCTCCTGATATAACCCTGAGCTGAACTCTCCTCAAAAGATCAGCCATCCACGGCCTCCCCACAGCAGGGGGAAAGATTTGCTGCCACAAGCCTGGGGTCAGAGAGAGGAATATCCACCCCTGCATGCCCACAGAGCCCATGGAAATGCTTTATATGACAGGCAACACGTCCACTTCTTTTCTTCATGGAGAATTCTCTGCTGTGATCCTGTATCTGTATCTATATAGATAAGGGAGTCCTGACTCCAGGCACTGAAGATAAGTTGGCCTCCTACTCTGCTTGGTAGTCTATGCCAATGAACAACATTAAAACATACTGGTTCTTTTCTCCCAAACATATTATTACTGCTAAAAATATTTGATGCTAACAAGGAGAGAGCAGAAGCAGCTCTATCAGCTCACGCCTTCAATCCTGGTCCTACTTCACATCCTCACAGAGTCGGAGAGAGCAGTAGCAGGGCAGTAGCTGCTCCCTGAGCAGCCCTTCCCTGTGCTCTGAATCTGCAGGTACAGATAGAGCAGGACACGACCATCTCCTGTCACATGCACAGCCTCACCTCCCATCAGTCAGAGGGAAAAGATACTGGCAGGTTCTGATCAGGTTCTGCCCTCCTTGTTCCTCTTAACTGGCTCTCTGCTAGAATCCGTTTTGGGGGTAATGGAAAGGAAAATTGAGTTAGACCTTTTTAAAGGGTTTGCTAATGAATTTATTCATGAAAGACTGCAAGGCCTGAGTTTTTCATCAAACACCACCACAGGCTTAGTTAACCAATACTCACCTACGACTTCTACTAGAAAAGTCAAGAGGCTGCTTTGCTATTGCTTCAGTACGTTTTTACATGTCTTAGCCAAGTACTGCCCCTGGAGAGCATCAGACCATCTCCCCCAGTAATGAGGTCAGCACCACAGAAGACCCTGGCACAGCTCACGTAAATTCTAGACTTCTCATGCTTCAAGATGTCTCCTTCGCAACTGCAAGACACCCCATGCCAAAAAGCTAAAGCTCTCCATTCCATTCTCTCATAGTTTTCAAGAGTGTCTAGAGATACAGAAATATCCACTGCTGTTTGTTCTTTTTGAAGTTTAAATTAAAAACTGTTTTAGCCAGCCAGTCTGTATTGGGCATAAGAAATACATTTCAAATATATACCAGAACAAAGACTGGTAACTGTGGGGCTGGCAGACCACACAATCTGCTATAGAGAACTTTGGGGACTGCAAACTCAACCGCTGTGTCGCAGTGAGGCCAAAAGGCAAAAGCCAGGTCATAAAGGCACAGAAAACTGTACAACAGGCATGCTGCCTCTGAGATCAGAGCCAGCAGAACTTTTACTTTTAAAATCTCTCATAGTGTTACAGCTGGAGCTCCCAGCACAAAAAAAATGGTATTACCAGATCCTCAGGCCAAACCCTTCTGGGTGTGCTCCAGCCACAAAATGCTGGAGAGGGAAATTTTATGTTTGGTCATTTGTGTGTTACATCTGTCCCAATCCAAAGACAAGGTGCTGGCCGGGCACAGCCCAGAGATGCTTCTGTTCCCAGCTAGACAGCCCAGCTCACACCCTAAGGCCACCCTCATAAAGCACACTAGTTGAGCAATAAAATTGTAAAATTGTGATGGGGTGACCCTGGCTGGACACTTGGTGCCCACCAAAGCCACTTGATCCCTCCCTTCCTCAGCTGGACAGGGGAGGGAAAATACAATGAAAAGCTCAAGCCTTTCTCCTACTCCTCTCTCCCAGCTGCAGCTGTGCAGGTTTTTTCCCCCTCTTCTTCAAAACACAGAGCCAGTCCCAGTCTTCTAAGTTACCTTTGCTGCCATAGGACTCATCCACCGTGAGATCAGAACAGGGCGTGTGACACATGCAGGTGATTAATAATAGCAGTAATTAAGAAGGTGGCTGATTTTCACATGTAGAGTCCTGGCTGTTCCCCTCTGGACCTCAGCTTCTACAATCAGGTAACTCTCCTGACAGTCCCTGCAGCAGTGATTTATCTTTCTATCAGTGAATGCATTGGATGTCTCACTTCTCACTGCCTGAGGATTGCAGCCCTCCATCCTAATCAAGAACTTTCAGGGCAGATAAGGTGCTCAGGCTTAATGTCTGAAACTCCTGAGTTGTTGGGTAAAAGGTTTGGTACAGGGAGTAGAAACATCAGGACAGACTGAAATGAGATGGACTTTCACAAACCTTTTGTTTAGGAGATTGACAGAATATTCTAAATAATTACAGTTTTGGTCAACCCAAGCCATTACCTTTAGCAGAATTTTTTATTATCTTGTTTGGCTGTCATTGAACACTTCTTGTTCTATCTTTTAAGTTGAAAGAGAATACTTCAAATTTATCCAAGATTTACGTTAATCTTGTTAGAAACAAAGTAAATTTCAGAAACTTGTTGAAACCAACAGTGAAGTCACAGAGTAGTCCAGAGTGGTTGCAATGTCCAGAGGAATGGGGCAAGCAGCAGGGAATGGCAGGAGGTCCAGGGAGAGTGGGTGGACAGTGTTTGGTGCTCAAGAGCCCTTCAGAGGGATTCTGCTGAGCTCTCCCCATGCCCTTTCTTCCAGAGACACATCCATGACCAATGGCAGAACCAAACCTGGAATGAGGTGCCAGGCAATGAGCTGATGCCTCAAAGCCATCCAAGACCAAAAAAGGCTGGACGGCCACAAGACCTCATGGCACATAGAACACAACCACAACACTGAGATGTGAAAGATGCAAAAAGACAAATCTGAAAGCTTTGGCAACTTTTCCTCCATCAGGCAAACAGATATTGGCATCTATGTCTGCTCAGGCTTTGCCTGGTGAATAATTAATGCATTTCCATGTGTTTTTATTCAAAACTGTCTTTGAAGTTCCAATATTTCCTGATATTCTTAAGGATTAGAAGTGGATAATTGTGATTTTTTGTAATCAACAAAGAGTCTACATTAACAGAGACTTGGAAATTTAAAAAAAAAATATGAGAAAGAGTGAAAGGAAAAACAAAAGGCATCTCTAATAACCGTGGCAGGAATTAGACAGATATTTCCTTCACACTGAGCTGTCAGTAAGTAAAAACATATTGTGTCAGGCTGTAGTTTACCTATGCTTGCATACAGGCATCGGAGGCTCGGTGGGACTAATTACAAAAATATGATTATAATGGATTAGTAATTCTGTCAATCAGACACATGCATATGGTAACAAAAGAGCAATGGGTAAAAATGCCACAGGACAGAAGGTTTTAATGCTGTGGGTTAGTACCAAAAGCATGTCTCACGGGAGAAAAAAGATTTGAGTTATGCTGGTGGAGAATTGCTGGGATTGTATATTAATAAGAAATCATGTGTCAGATCTATGGCTCAGAAGAGCATTAAAACCATCTGTAAAGCCATTTTTACCCCTTCTCTCTAAAAGTGGTTTTGACAGTCTTGGAAAGGGTGCAATTTCAAGCTGCACTAAAAGTTTGCAGGTAGAACTGGTAAACCTCAGCATCAGATGGGCCTGCTCAGTCAAAAGAGACGGTGACATCTCAACCACCAAGGACATTTCATTCACCTTTGAAATCACATTCTAGCATCAAAGAACAAGAAAACCTGGGGAAAACATTGCAATTTAAAATTGGAGAAGAAGGAAGTGTCTTTGGATCTGTCTCCTTAATAGATATTCTTCCCTTTCCCCTTCACCCATGCCTGGTTTGCTATTCAGAACCCTGCAGGAGAGCTGGACCATGGTCAGGATGTCTCAGGGAAGGCAGCAAGGACCTGTCCCCTGCCTCCTTTTCTGTATAAAAGCACTGTGAAGTAATTTATTCTGTAAAACAATGTGATGTTTGTAAATAACTGCAGGCACTTCAAACTCCTCTCTGCTTTGCAGCTCTGCCAGTACGTGCCCCAGTGGCCTGGCCAACTCCTGGCATATTAACATGGGTTTTTCACAATTTTTGTTCCTTCTCTCAGGGGGTCTGAGGCAGCTCCCGTGTTTCTGGGCCAATCAGGAAGGCAGTTTTGCTCCAGAGGTAGCAGCCACCTCCTGGCTCAGCCTCCACACGCCAAGGGGAGCCAAGTGCAGCTGGGATCAGATCCGTCTGCAGCTCCCTGGGAGGCTTGGGAGCATTGTCATCTGGAAAATTAGGATGCTTCAGCTTCCCTGGCTTTCTCCTTTGTACTGGGGAGGGTGGGGATGGAGGGGGCTGGGAAACTAATGGGAACCAGCTGATATAAAACCAGCCAGTTAAAGTCCTTCTCCTGAGGTGGTTGCCTCAGGTACTGGCACCAAAGTTGAAGGATGAAGAGTTTGTACAAAAACATTGACCATAGAGCAGGACTGTGACAAGATACTGGAAACAGATCAAGTGAAGAGAAAAATACTTGAATATTCTTGGTCTTTCCTTTGACCTGCCACTTCGCAGGTGCTTCAGGAGACACCGTACCACTGGCTGAGGGGACAGAAAAGGAAAACACAAGCCCTAAATGGAAACACAGAGGGTGACTCAGAACAGTTTTGCACTGTCTTGTGATATCACCTTGTTTTTCCTCAAGTAAAAGTGCTTTTTATTCATTGGAATTGCTCTGAAATTATTCCTAAAACTGGATTCAAGTATTGGGTATGAGCCTGCTGGTGGCACCTCTGCTAGGATGGAGAAGAAAGAAAGGAGCAAACTGACACAAACAGTCAGCAGCTAAATACATAATAAAAAATTATTATTATATTCAAACAGAAGATCAGCTTAATTCTGAATATAATTTCTATCCTACAGCCTAACAGGTAGAGACACAGACTTTAGGTTGGTAAATGCACAATAAAAAAAGCCATCAAAATCGGTGTCCAGCCCACAAAGGTGTGCTCCTGGCCCCAACCTAAGTCATTGACCAGCAGAAGCATCATCAGGGAAAGAAAAAGATAACAAGAAGGCAATAAAAAGATAAATCGCATACAGATGAGAACAAAATCCATCTGCTTTAACTGGGACATCCCTCTCCCTTCAGCCAAGGGAGTGATTTGTAGAACATGATTGTAGCCCCTGGTTTGAACTACAAAATGATGCAGATGGCTCCCTGCAACAACCTCACCGAAAATGTATTTGGAAGCAAAGACTATGGAGAGAGAGGAGGAAGCAAGGCACAGTGAGATGAACCCTGAGCACAAGACCCCTTGCTGTGAACACTTTCTTTCACCACTTTATGCCACAAAAAGCCCATTGCTTCAGCAGCAACAGACTGAGCATCAGCTCAGGTGCCTCCTTGTCATTTCCTTCCCAACTGGCACAAACAAATGAATTGTCAAAAGCAAGAATGTACAGAGCTTTAGGTTCTACAGATCTGAGCAGATTCTTGGGCCATCAGTTCCGATTTGTGCTTGTTTTCATGTACAAGTGGGTGAGCAGTAAGCACAGGTGGGCTGTCACTCTTGTAGAATAACTTCCTTCCACAAACAAGTTTCTCCCTGCTGAGCATTTTCGGAACCTGCTACTTACTATTTGTCCCTAAATGAGCAGTTGAGGGCCCCTACGTGACCTGTGCTGTGATTACAAGGGCTTTCCCCGAGCTTTGGTTTCAGATTAAGTAATTCACAAAATGGATTTTTTTCTGCAGAAGTGGAATGGCTGCTGCTGGAGTGGAAGAAAAAAAAATTAATTCAGCTCATTTTGGGAGATCGCTGTGGTTCAGAGGAAAAGCCAACAAAGGGACCATGTAAGCAAGGACAAGGCAAAACTTATTAAATGTGATTGTTTGGTAAAATGCCATCATGCTGATAAGAGCATTTTGGATGACAGTGAATCCAGCTCGTGCATGGTGCCCTCAGTCCAGTATATTTTATGTCAGAGACAAACATTTAAAAATCCTTGCTAGTTTTTTGAAGTCATGGCAGGATATTTGTCCCTGTGGTTGCTCAACATGCATTTACACTGCCCTCAAGTCCCCACCTGTCAATAGCCCAGCATTGATTTGATTTCCAGGATCACAGGTTTCACTGCAAGTCACCCAAAGAGACTCAGTAAAGTCCTTTGGACTTGGAACAGCCTGTGTTGCGAGTGGGTGCACCTGCAGTAGCTGCCAAGGGATTGTTATATCCTCTGAACAAGTCCTTCCAAAGACAGCAGATTTACAGGTGATTTTAATACCCTGTGTGGTTTAAAGCCTTGTCATCTTTGTGCACCATGCAAACATGCTCGGGACTCTGGACCTAAAACAAGCAGAGAAAGCAATTTAGTCCTTGTGGGAGCTGATGAGGCAGATCCATGAAAGGAACAGGATCATACTCCTGGCTAGGAATCCTCCTGTTTAGAAGGTGCAGGGACTTCTTAAATGGATAACTAAAGGCTGGTCTCTGATACTAGGGTCACTTTAATCAAGATGTGCCACCACAGGGTCTAAGTTTTAGACAGCAGTTTAAAACTACCAGTTTTCATTAGATTTTCAGAAAAGAGGATTCTCAACACTTCAACTTCCCTCTCTCCACTGGCAATATGCCTGTATGCACTTAGAATTGGACTATTTAGCCAAATCCAGTACTCTGAAATGATGGAGCAGTAGGATGTAAGTAGTTCAGATGTTGATAATATCACATATTTCATTGTCATGCTGAAAAGATAAATTCAGCTTGCTCCTTGCACTGGTTTTCCCATGTGTCTAATGAGACTATTCTCATGTACTTGGTGGCAGACACAAGAGAGGTGATGGAAGGAGCCAATTTTGGGAAGGACATTGGAGATTAATCAGCAGGTGCTCTCCCCTCCATGTACATGTTCTCTGCTGAAAGGCACAAGCCCACTCAGAGCCCTGCTGCACAAAATCCCTGCAGGCTATTGGAAAATGCAAGCCAGAGGCCAGCTGATTAGAAAGGCATAACATCAGAATTGATTTTGGGTCTACATGTTACATTTCAAGTGAGCAGAGTTCAAAACTCAGCTTTAAAGGGAAACCAGCTCACACAGCAGGGAACAGACATGAGGCAGGAGTTGTGTAACAACGGACTCTGCTGTGGAGCTGGGGCTGGGCTCTGCCAGATGTGCTCAGAAACCACAGGCAAGCGCCTCAGCTATGGGCCAGCACCTCCATCAGGTCTGAAATCCAGGCTGGGAACAGGATGCTCCACACCAGGGTTTAAATCAGGTAAGGTAACACTTGCCACCACTGCAGAATTTTCCCCTTTGAAGTCAATAAGGAATTCCCATCAACATTAAAGGATTCTTGAAAGAGTCCCAAAGCTGTTGTCTCGATTTTTGTTCACATCTGACTGTGTTAGAAAGGAACCTGGTAGCGACATTCACCATGAATCCAATTTACCAGGCACAAGGATAAAATTGTACCTGAGAGCAATGGTGTTTGTCCACTAAACACAGAACTTCTAAAGAGCTCCCCTACATCAAGAATGTTATTCATAACTACACTGGTTCAACTAATTCCATGTTTTTTAGGAAACAGCAGTCTTAACAGCTGATCTTGAATTTCTTAAAGCAAAATGGCAATAGCAAAAAATAAGTATTCTAGTGCAGAGACAATGTAGGAAATAGTGCAAGAAAAAATCACTGGAAATCAATAACTAATCCCCAACCTCTCACTATGCTTTTTCTCTAAAACTATGTCACCATACTTTCACTATTTTCCTATATATCATATTTCTTTAGCTCAGCAAACTGGAGATTTTCTGATATTTCATTATCCCGTGAACACAGCCACTGCCAAATTAATAACAACAACACTGTTTCTCAAGGACAAATAAATGTATTTTGATGATGTCTGAAACGGAAGGGAGGAAATAACCTTTGGTCTGAGATAAAGAAAAGAAAGCAGCATCAAAGAAGGGGGCATAATTAGCATAGGAGTAAAAATGTTTATATGACGAAAGAAGTTTTATTAAAGAAAGGGCTTTTCTTGAAGAAGTGTTTGTGTGCCCAAATCAGTGTTTCTCCTGTGCTATGCAGTCTGCTCAAACCTATCCCTTCCCCTAAAACCTCTCCCAGCATCATTCACTTTCTGAAGGCTGCCAGCATTTACCTCCCTGCCTTGTTGCTCTCAGATTCCAGTGTTCCCCATTAAAAGGTAAGGTTTCCAATTGCTCAGTCACAAGATCCATTCTCCTGAGGCAGTATCTTTCTCTCTCCACCCATTTCCTGTGTAGCTAGTTCCTACAGAGCTTACAGGGACTCCTGGGTTCAAACGCCAACTGCCAAGGTCAGAGCCTCCCACGCCCAGCAGCGCTGGATGCAGGTCCTTTTTCATCCCCTTCTCTCCCACTAGAAATAAGAATCGGGGAAAACTCTTCTCTCTCATTTTTTAAAACAGTTTTGTTTAGCTAGAGCTCTGCTACCACCTTTCAAATGATGGCAACTGCTGGTAATTGAAGAAAAAAAAAAGTGGAGGAGTTTATGACTCCAGTTGAGAGCAAGAGCCCCTTATTTACAGGGCTACAGATTCTGCTATAGCCACACACCATGAGCAGCATTCCCCTCTTCCCTTTTCCCCAGGAAAATGGGACCACTCACAGACTAAAGGAGAACCCTTCATAAGATGCATGGCAGAGAATGCCTGCAGTTTGTCAAGGCAAAGTAAGAAAAATATTTTATTGGTATCATTTTATTTCCAGTTAAGTCCCATAAAATCAATCTCTGGGAAGTTCCAGTAGTTGATGTCTGCATTTACAGGCTAATGCAGCGAGCGGGCATAGCTGGAAATAGACAGCTGTAAAAAGAGACAGCAGCAATGCAAATTGGACTGAACCAGAAAATTATGGCCTGAATAGCACAACTGTAAAAACAGCAGAGGCAGGGCGAGTAAAACTGAGCTATCCCTGCCTACACCGTGGTTTGTAAATACCTTGTGGGAGCAGGTGTAGTGGCAGGGCAGCACTGGAGAAGCAGCAGCCTCTCCTCCAGGAAATTGTTACAGATTTCTGTAACTTAGTTTGTATCCAAAGACGGCATAAGCCCCAAACTATACAGAAATGCTTATGTATGCAAAGCTCCAACAGCTTTGCAACCAACCTCTAAACTTAAATTTTTCTAGATGAGTCCTGCTGCGTTTTTGAAGTCATGTACAGAAAAAAAAAAAAAAAACCAAAAAGAAAATCAGGTCTTTTCAAGTCTCCAGGTACAATTTACTATGCATTCCACAAATTCACTCCTTCAGTTCAAATTGGACCTCAATCCTTTTGTTTTCTTCGTGGCTACAGAGCAGGATCCAAACACGCTGCAAGTTTCAATGTACCATCCCTGCTGAGTAGGCATCACTACAAAGTGTTGATAACTCAACCTTTCCCTTTAAGCATGAAACAGCGTTTTGAGTCAGGACCTGTGGGCTTTTTCTTAGTTTGGATCCCATTTTAGCTGCTGCCTAAAGCAGAATGCCTGGAGCATAAGTGAGAGGGCAAAAATCTAAGTCAGAGGTATTCTGCTAACTCTAATTTATATTTCAACTAACTAAAATCAAAACACAGGGAATTTGAAAGAAAAGCTGTGATTCTCAGGACAGCCCATGGCCCAAAAAGGAGATGTAGCAGGGAGGCTGTGTCTGCTGCTGCCGTGAGGCTGAGTGGGACCATAAGTGAGGCTGCACAAGAGACGAGAACATGTTTGACCTTTGAAATAATTCCCTCCTTGTGGAAGCCAAAAGCTGACTTTATAGTCGCAAAAAGTGTTCTTCCAAATAGATAATGACCAATTTCAGGAGCAGAAATTGGAAATAGACACATAACTTACAGCAGGGATGGTTTGTGTGGGTCAGGAACAGAGAAAATTCACTCACAGAAAACGCTGCTGTTCTCCTTTCCTTTCTCTCCAGCCCTTTCCCATCCAAGAGGACTTGGAGGTTTGGTGCCCTGCTCCAAACATGCTCTGAACTAAGCTCTGTCCTGATCCCACACCTCATCCCTCCCACACAACCAGCTGGCATCCCAGGAAGAAAGTTCTTGGCTTACATTTAAACACACCCCTTCAAACAGTGGAAGAGGTGAATCAGTACCACGTAATTCCTGGTTCTTAGGGAATCTCAGGATGCTCATCTTTCCTGCACAAGTCAACAGGCAGGTGTCACCAGCTTCAGATATCACCATTCAGAGCTTGCTCCATGCACTTCTAGAGTTTTCTTCTGTCCCTTAAAGTCTTGCTTTTTGGCTCCTTGTTCCATTTGGCAGCTGCCTCTTTTTTAACTGGAAGAATATAATTTTCAAACTTTACCAAACAGCTCCATTTTTTATCCTCCTCCCAATTATACTGACCACCACTGGTTTTATTTATTTCTCTAATATCTCTACAGTACTGTAGCATGCAGAAATACAAACCTAACTTCAGCTCTTTCCACAGTACCACATTAATCTCCCTTAAAACTCATTTCACCATCCAAATAGATTATTTTTAAAAAATCAGTTAAAGGAACAATTCTGAGATTTTATTTAATATTGGAAACATCATTTCATGGCTTGTTTTTTTAATGGTAAGAGTTTTTTACTAGCATCTGGCAGAGGAGGATACAGCAGCAAACATCTGTATTCAAAACACAGCAAACATTGACAGTGCCACTGATGTTTTGGATGTGGCTGTATTGCCAGCAAACAGAATATAATGGAATAAATGCCACATGCTGCATTTTTTAATGTCAATCTAAACCTGTATTTTTGTCATCAAGACAGAAAGGATCTCTGCCTTTGGTGCTGCACCTGGTACAAGCCATCAAGACAGGCAGAAAGACGTGCTGGGGGATAACTGAGGCTGAGACAAGGATGTTCCCACTGTGCTGATACAGCTGCTTTGTCTTTCCAGATAAAAAACAAAAGCCAAACAACCTTCTGACTGAGCTTGAAAATGCTGGGCTAAGCTTTTTCTAAGGCAAAGACCAACTGCTCTTGCCCAGCATACAGCTTCCTTCTGAACTCTCTCACAAAACCTTAGCTCCTTCTCTAAGTTCTGCAGCTCCTAACACAGGACTTCAAGAGTTCCAACTGCCCGGCCATCCATGACAGGCTGGGAAAGGAAAAAAGATGTGGAAAATATATCCTAGCCCCTGTGGTATTCATTTGTTATAAAGTTGGAAAAAGTTGAGTACTTGTGGCTACTGGACATTCCAAGTTTATCAACATATTTTCTCTTGCAATATTTAGCAGGATGAATTTTTAACCACAAAAAACACTCCCTACAAAATGAGCTTATCCCTAATGGCTCATGACTTGTAGACGTGAGCAAAGAACAATCTTTTACTGCTGAAATTTTAACATTCCTTTGGGGGATTCGCAACAAATTGTTTTCCACGTCAATTCATGCCCCTGCTCCGTGTAATCCATAAAGAGTCCCACTGCTAACAGATGACTGCAATAACATTACTTTCCTAATCAGGTCAGAGGAGGCAGAATAATCCCTTAAAATGACCCCGTCCAAAAACCACGTCATAAATCTGCCTAGACCTTCTAAACAACGTCAAGGAGGAAAGTGCACAGAGAGCATCAGAATAAAAATATTCTGAGAAACTTTGGAGTCCTGTGGAGGAAAAACCATAATTTCCTTCTCCCCACAGGCAAGGACTTCCCATAGCATCAGTTTGCCATGAGATCTGTCTTTTATACCCAAAGCACACAAAAGAAAGTACAACTAAATGACCACAGGATGTCCCTAATAATTTGCATTTAGGTAAACAGTGGCTTTCAACAATTTCCCTTTTCTTGGGCACATGAGGAAGAGATGAAACAAAAAAATAGAAAAGGAAGAGCCAATAAATTGGTTCATTTGACATTTATTCTGAATATTCATAATGCAGAGGCACCCACATCCCCCATTGCTGCGCTCACAGCTGCAAATAGAGGAGATTTCCAAATGCACAAGTGCAGCTGCCTTCAGTCACCACGGAGTACAAAGCACCCTCCTTCTGGCCTGTTCAAGCAAATAGGCACCACGAAATAATTCTAATAAAATCCATGAAATAATTCTAAGCTTCTAAGGAAATAAATGCACACATTTGTTTTTATACCAGCTCCAAGAAATTGCGCCACGTCCTGTCTGGGCTAAATCAGGGCACATAATGTATGAACAGATAGGGTTTGTGCAAACAACATGACAAATAAATAGTTATATATAGCGACAACATCACTCTGAGGTTTTACAAGACAAACCAAAGTTGTAAACACCTTTGAAAAACAATTAGCTCAGCAGTTTGCTTGGGTCCTTGTGCCTTTTCACAAGTCTGTAGTAAAAGGAAGTAACCACACCTCGAGCTACTTTTGGTATTCTATCACTCTGAAAAACCTTTTTGAATTTGTTAATATTTATATTCCTGCCCTGAGTAGCAGCTCCATTATGGAGCTGGGCTCCATTGGGCTGGCTGGTCTCCACATGGATAGTCATGAAAGGAGCAGCCCAAGCCTAAAGTGCTGATTTTGATTTATTTACAGCTATTTTCTCTGGTCAGAAGGGGAAACAATTGTCTGAGCTGAATGCATGGTCAGCAAGTAACAACTCTTAGTCACATTAAGATGTTTTTACTCCTCAGCTAAATGTTAAAAGTGCATGTTTTAAAGGAAACAGTAAGTGTTGCTGCTGAAACCATTGAGCAGCGGAGGTGCCAAAAGTGAAATCGATGTCTCAGGAAAGAGGGGTCTGTCAGATCTGCAGCTCAAGCAAACACATCCTGCTTCCAGAGAGAGGCTCCCACACAGCCCAGCTATTCAGGTAAGAGCTCACAAGCCCTGAACACCAAATGCATATGTATTCCTCTTCTAGCCAAGCCAGACCCACAGCCAGCTGGAAAATGCTTTTTTACAGACTAAACAACCATAGAAGATGTCATTAAATGTCCCTCCATTAACAAACTCCATTTCAGTCACTCTGCTGCAACAGATTTTTATTCCATTAAGCTCAGTGTACTCTACCTATCCCCAGAAAGACAAGCATGTGATAATGTTTAGTACAGCAGCATTAATCCACATTTCTGGGACTGCTCTGGAGGTCTGAGCAGCAGAGATCACAGTCATGCATTTACAGCCATTTCCCAAAGCCTCCAGCAAAGCCAGTTGCACTTGGTTTTGTGGCTTTTGGCTGGGTTAACTCTTATTTGCTGTCCCTACTGTTCATTTTCCTGGGCTCTAAAACTGCAATTTTAAGCAACCAAAGAAGCAGCAGGGTCCAAAGGATAACTGGCCTTCATCTGCTATCTTGTCTCTGCAAAGGCATTACACAGAGAAGCCTCAGGCACATAAATACAGCATTGCTTAGTCAGAGAGAGCCCTTCATTGGCTGCAAGCAAGGATTACCAAATCTCAGATGGAAGGATCAGACTTTGACTCAAGAAAGAAATCGATGCATGGGCAAATGAAGAAGCAAACCAACTGGGATGATGTTAGAGAGGTGACTCATTCAACCAACAGTCCTTTAGCAAGGCAGAAGACTTCCCTGTAAAATGAATTCCCTTCTGGATTATTGCCTCCCAAAGCAATAACATAAATCCATCTAACATTTAAGCAAAGGGATATTGGATTTGACAGATCAACAATGATCGTGTTTGTCTACAGAGTTATAAGGTCACTACTGAAGAGCCAGCTGAGAAAAGCAGGTGCTTGTGGAAAGGAGCCAGATATCACAGGGTAGCTAAAGGAGATTAACCTTTGAAGGAAACAAAAGATATTAAGAAATCATCAAGGCAGAAGCAGACCCACAGGAACCAGCAGTTAGTTCACTTTTCATTGCTAATAAGAGATACAGTAAAACCTGTGTTGTTCCGCAGTTGTTTGTTGGGACTTGGTTTTGTGGATTTTTTTCCTCAAGGTGAAGATCAGCTGACAGATCACACAGTCCAAACACCATGAAGCAGTCACCATACTAAATAAACCCTCCTTCAAAGCAGAAATCAAGCAAACAGTCCAGGTTCAAGAACCTCCAAAACCCTTTTTCCAATCTCTGATTTCTGATTCCATTAATTTGTTTAAATTAATTTACACCTTTAGGGGTATATTTTTTGCCTCATATTCCTATCATATTGTGGTTTGAACTCCATATTAATGGGGAGTGTGGCTATAGTAAATACATGTCTTTTTAACCTGCCTTTGGATGACAAGAGGAATATAGCAGCAGGAGGGTGCAGGATGGGAACAGCACTTTGGTCATTTTCTGAAAAACAAGTCGTTGGTCTCCAGGTTAATACAGTGACTGGTAAAATCTGCTGCTAGTGCAGGCAATTTCTAACCCCAAAAATGGTCATGGTAAGGAGCTGAAGTGGTCACAGAGGACAGTTGAAATCACCACATCCAAGCTGGACACTGGAAACTGTCATCAGATCTTAAAATTCAGCTGAAAAACTCCAAAAATGCTCCAGCCTTCCAGATCACCTGACGTCTGCTGTGATAGAGAGAAACACATCTGAAGTTTTCATCCTGGACTGCCAGCACTAACCTCCTCTGAAAACCAGAAAAAAACAACCTGGTACCTAAATCCAAAAATCCCTATGAGCTCACAGTCTCCTGTGCCCTGCTGCACAGCACACTGCCCTGCTCTTTACAGAAGCAACAGACACAGGTGAAGTTTTGAGTTCTGCAAATGCTATAAACACATGAAAGCAGCCCATTTCCTCTGCTGCTTTTATGTTCAGCACTACAGGTTTGGAGAAGATCATCCTCTGAGATGCAGCTCTACCACCACAGCACTCCTGCTTCAGTGGCTAATCCCAAACTAATACTGCCAGCATCACTCAGCACCTTACAAGCCTCATGCAAACATTGCTTCACCTTCTCAGCTAACTGCAGGACCTCCAGCCACAAGCTGAAAAAAATGATATATCTAGCCCTGTGCAGACCTGGGAACAAAGCTTAGGAAATTCCTGCATCACCAGCTGCTGTTCAGATTCTTTTTGTCCCCTCCTCCAGCCTGGAAGAATTGAATTAAGAATTGCAACAGTCAGTACCCACAGCTTTCTCAAAGATGCTCTAAGAGAAAAAGGAGCAGGTATTAAGTAGGCAAGCACAGATTAGTTATGCTTATTTGGGGAGACTTAATCCTGAGAAGAGGTAGCAGAGCTGCACAAAGAAGCAGACAAAAGACTCAAAATGCAATTCTAATGGACAAATAAAGAGCACCTCTCACCTGCAAACTCAGCCCATTCCAACATGATTTCACTAAACTCTTTTCCACTCAAATTCTGCTTTTCTCCTCTTTTTAGTCATGTTGCTTTTACTCTGTTGGCTGCCTTCATTTTTTATTTATTGTACTTCACCCCCATTATGATTTTCCTCAGTAAAGTTTTTAGCCGATTGCAGCAACTCACATCTCTCTTGACTTGCTGCTAGGAATTGATGGACAGCAGTGCTCATTATTTCACAGGTGCCCTCCTTTTGGAGAAGCTGCACCATTTACAATACAAGGGAGAGTGTGGTGGTGGCAGAGGGATTTTTCTGTCTGAGCCAGAACCCAGTGCTAAAATTTTCAATATTTAATCCATGCCCTCTGTGTAAGATCAGGAGTGCTCTCCTTGTATACATGCCTACATCCATGCAAAAAAACATTAGACCACAGTGTCTGTGGGTGTAAAAGATATAAGTCCCTCATGACAATGGTTTCTGCTCCAGGATTGTTTTTGAGTGTATCAGACAGCCACTGCACCGGGGTTACAGCAGTGCTGAATTCAAGTCCACAGTTTTACACCTGGGATGCATCTAGCCCAACTGGCTGCATTTTCAAAGAGATTTTGAGCCAGTTTCTAAAGCTCTGAGCTTTATTCTTTCCATCTGCACTTATTTTGCTCCTGCCATCCTATTTCATGCTTCCCTTCCTGACAAAACCGGCCCTTCAGAGCACAAGCTGCACCCACATACACGAAATGGGGGGCACAGCCACTGGCTCAGAGCCTGGCAGGGCAGGAACCTGGGCACACATCACAGCAGGAAGGGCCACGGAGGTGTGCAGCACCAGGATAACATTGTTCCCACAGTGCTGCAGGATTTCAAAAACAAATTCGATACATTTCGGAGCTGGAAGGAAAATGCCAATAAAAAGATCAGTCAGACCTGTTTTACCAGGAGCTTGGCATCCACTGAAGAGGACGGCAACAAAGGTAAAGAGAGAAATAGAGAAAGATGGATCCCCACAGATTGGGAGGACTAAAGGAAATAATGGGGCATTTGCTTTGGAGCCTGAAAACTGCATGATAAAGTATTTCCTTAAATGAGCAGATTGCACGTAAAATAGAGTGTAGTACCTTAATTTATGTATGGCAGGGGCTTGCAGGAAACTCCTGCCTGCCTTCAGCTGGTCACAATCAGAAGGAGCACTGGCAGATAATTTTAGAATAAAAAGGGTAAATAATGAGGAGTCCAGCTGCACTGTACAAAGCAGCACAGTGAGATACCCATTAGAGAGTATGAATCGCCCCCCAGACAGAAGCAAAACATAACACCACACACTGATGTTCAGAACTAGTCCTTACTACCCCACAGTTAAGGTATTAAATAAGCACTCCTGTGTCACAGCAGAAACAGGCACAAACAGGAGTGTGGCAATACTTCATTTTCAGGATGTTCCAAGCTTAAAAGTCACTTACCATAGAATGAAACCTACTCAGTATTTATTTTCCACAGGTTCAAGTCAACAGTCCTAAGCAGATGGCTGCTGATAGCATAAAATGAGCACCTGAGGAGGGAAGGGGAAGTAAGTAACTCCAACCAGCCATCTGCTTCTTAAATTTCAAGCAAAGGGCACCCAGAACGAGGAGGCAGCCCCAGCTATCCCCACGCTGTGCCGTGCCTGCCCCAGCACTGAACTGCCAGCACCAGTTCATTCCCCCATCACTGCGATGGGGCGCGTTCCCACGCAGCGCCTGCGAGCCAGGAACGATTGTGCCATGTGTCACTGCTTGCTTTTCCAGAGAAAGTGTTCCCCCCAGCCAAAATACTTCATTTGCAAATCACACCTGAGCAGAAGTTGATAGGGAAAGCTGGCTCCATCTGTACTTACAGTATCTCTCTGGCTTCAGCCGGACATAAGCAAGTACTTAAATGCTTCACAAACCAAACCCTTGGAGCAACGTGTACCTTTCTTTCAAACAAATGTATGAATTAATCTTGCTCCAGACGGTAAATGTTTATACACTACCAGTTATTTATGAAAGCTTTTGCACTGCATAATTTACAAATGACAAAACAAAACTGTCGACTTCCAAGCCACAGACACTTGCTTTTCCTTTTCAAATATTCATGTCTCCTTTTGTAGGGAATCACACATGACTTCAAATATGGGTGCTCTGTAGCACCCATAGCCTACTGCAGCCCAAAATTGCTGACAGAAAGATGAAGAATGATTTGGAAAGTTTATAAATGTAAGACATGCAATCTGTTCACAGTAAGTGTTAAAAAGTCAGTGAAACTCAAAGGACAAGAAATTATGGCATTGACTGAGACCAATGAAAGAACAAGGAAAAGGAGCAACATTCAAATTTCTTATGAAGCAAATAAAATACTGAGAATCAAAACACCACAACTAAAAACCTGTAAAATCAAAATAAGATACATCTCAATTATTTAAGAGAGAGATTATCCCAGGTAGCCTGAAAAATACCAAGTGCTAATTTGTAACAAGGGGAGACAAATGTTATGCATGTGAAATTCATGAAAAACTGACAGCAGGGATCAAACTTGCAGCAATTTGAATGACAGAGATTCCCTTGCTCAGCTCTCCACAGTCCTGTTGTCATCGCCCACCTGACAAGGACAGGAAGACAGTGGCGACCATGGGGGCCTGGGTCTGCCTCCTGTCAAGGCTAAAGTTCCCCAGAGAATACATCAAAACATTAAAATCATCTTTAATCTTCTGAGGAGGAAAAGAAAACTTGTCAAGAGGTAAAACAAGCAAACAAGTTAAAATTCAGCCAAGTAATTTTTCCTCTTAGCCAGGAAAGACTCTGCTGTCCATGGATTATTTAAGTTAACTGACAGATAGTTTTATCAAAGCCTTGTCTACAGGAAGAAGAAAGGAATAATGCAACTTTAAATGCTGCTAACTGCTAGAAGGTCATAAAGATTTATGGTTTACCCTCCTGTAAATACCATTCCTTATAACTGATCCCCATGAGATTTGCTGAATGCTCAACAACCTTTCTCTGGTGGATGCAAGAAAATCATCGGCACCACCTCAAAACCCAGTTTATTCACAGGCTAAGAGCACTGTGCCTGCAAATCCACCTCAGAAGTGCTGTTCCTTCTCTCCCCATTTCTGCAAGTCAGTAGTAATGAAGATGCTGTTGTGATGGAGAATCCTCCCAGTCAAGGCTGAACTTTAAATGTAAACTTGGAAAGAGTTCTCTGAGCCAAACCTCATGAATCTGCCCTTGTGGGCCCAGCACAGAAGATGAAGTGTATACACTGGGCTCTGCAGGATTACTGCTGGAGAGACTCCTTCACCTGCAGCTCAAAGAAAAACTAAATGTTTGCACTGAACCAGGCAGTGACTTGGCAAATGGAAACAGGAGCCACATCTGCTGTTAAATCACTTGCAGTTCTCTCCACTTCCATGTCACTGGGGATCCCATTAGTAGAAAAAGCAGGTAAGGAAATGGAAAAAAGTTAAGTGTAAGTCAAATTTCTAAATATGTTAACAGGAGCCTGCTTAAAGGGGCCTGACAAAATGATCTCAAATTCCGTGCATAGTAGCTGCAAGAAAAACTAGGACAGTGTACACAACAAATGATCTTTTTCATCAGTCATGAGAGTTTTGTATTTTCAGGTAGCCCCAAACACCAGCATGACTGCCCAGAGCAGATCCTCAGTAGTGGGAAACCTGTGCCTCCAAAGATGAATCCCAACATCCTTATGAAGTCACCCATGGCAGAGCCAGGCTCTGGGAAAGCAGGGCATGGTCCGACACAGCACGTGGCACAGTGGAAGTCATTTGGCACAGCAATGGGCAGTTCTCAACCTCAGCAGGTTCAGCTTTGCAACAAGAGCTGGTGCCCACCATGGCCAGTGCCCACCATGGCCAGTGCCCACCACGGCCAGTGCCCACACAACTGCCCAGATCTGGATCCCCTGAAGAGCAGCTGCCTGCACAGATTCCAGACACGGCTGTGAATTGTGCTCCTCCTGCTTAGAAATATCCTGGAGAGAGACCTGGACCCGTTGGCTGGGACCTCCCATTTAAACTTTGCTTAAAACCCATGGTCTGGCTGCTGGGTACAATTCTACATCTCCATAAAGTTTTATAAATGCAAGAAGCATGGGGCGACACTGATTCTCTTGTCCCATGCAATCCTTCCTTATGACTTAATCTCGACCTGCAGCAGTGTCCCTGCAAAGGGAGCTGTGCAGAGAGCACAAGCCTCCTGGCAGAGGATCACAATCTCTTTTATCCCACTCTCTTCTTTTCTTGCATGGAAACAAAAAGCACTGGCAGGGCTGTCAGGAAACAAGGACATCATGTGCACATCTGGCTCTTGCTGGCATTTGCAGCCAGCGCTCAGCCTTATCTCCCTGTGTGTGGTGCACACACTGCCAGGAGGAGCTGGGCAGTGTGTGAGTGGGCTTTAAACCTCTGACCTACCCAGCCTGTGCCAGGAGTTTCCTTTTGGCACCCTCTTACTCTCCAGATTTGTTATTTTCTATCAGCTTTTCCAAAAGGCAGAAATCATGGCCCCACCCACAGCATCTAAATACCTCCCTACTTTCACTGCAGTTTTAAGCAGGAAGTTGGGAACTTTCCCTCAGGCCTGGACCTTAACTGCCCCAGTGTTGAGGATGACTCTGCTGTGGAATTACAGCTGTTACCCACTTAATGCAAGTCTTAAGCCTCAGAAATTTCCCAAGACAGATGCAAATAGACCCAAAGCTTTAGGGGCTAAGATCTGGTATTCTGATTTCTAACCTGTTGCTAACTTAGAGCAAAATTAAACCCACCTGTAAGCAACCATCTGTTATTTCCAGTCACCCAGGACAAAATAGAATATTTAAGAAGTGATTTATGATTCCATTTATTTTACATACCTCAAAATGAAGCATGTAAATAGCTAAATATTTTCAACCAACCAGTAAGCAGTTCCCAAGTGTCTGAAAACATCTGCATCTCCCTCACCCACACACAAGAGATTCCAGGTTTTTAAGTAAGAAAATTAGGTTTTAAATTATTCTATTCTCAGAGAAATGATGTCTTAAAGGAGATAACTTGGCCTTTGCAAAGAAACAGCTCCCCTAGGTGACTCTTGGAAAGACTGGAAGAAGAGTTCTTTTCCCACCCACCCTCCAAAAAACACTAAATCACACAGATTAAAAAAAAAAAAAAATGAAGGTCAGAATTGTTTGAAGTTTAGCCAAACATAAATACCATCTGTGATAAGCAGTGGCCCTGGGGAGGGGGATACCACTGACCTTTTGCAACACAAGAGTCAACAAGCAGCACCTAATACCAGGGGAGGTATTACAAAGGTCTCCAAGCATGAAAATATGTGTGTATTCACCAACCAACCTGCACATTCACTCACACTGGTTCGTTCTCTCCACTGATCTCTCCACCACAGGATGAGGGGGAATCCCTGGTGACGCTGATGATCTGGTTCATGCACTGAATAAGTCAATCTAGATCAGGACAGGAAAGATTACTGGAGCCTTTGCTGTGGGAGTTTTACTTCTGTTCATAAGAGATACTGAAAACTTTCCCAACAGTGACTTCACACAAACAAAAATTATTCCTATTATCCTGAGCCAAGGTGACAAAACAAAAAATTCCTTGCTTGACTCACACCCCATGACAAAGGAAGCCAGAAGACTAAAAAAGCTCTTTCTTTGCCAGTTATGCTTACAGCAGATCTTTTAATGAGAGGAAAATGTTTCTTCCTTCCAAGATTCTTTTCTTACTCCTATCTTCCCAAGAGAGAGTACACTGGAAGGTCAGTAGAGAACCAGAGGGTCTGTGTTCTTTGAACTGGCAGAAAAGGTCAGAGCAGTACATAAATGCCTACCCTGATGGACTCCAGGCAGTAATAAGGAAGGCCATAAGAAGGCCTATAAATAACTGGTATGTTTGCCCTTTCCTGGCACATTTCCTGGAATAAGGTGTTGAAAGTGCTCTCAAAGATTTGATGGAAAGTAGTGCAGTGAGCAGTGCTGCTTCCCTCCTGCAGCACCACACAGACAGGCTCCAGCTGCCACAGGCTCTCCAAATCTGGGGTTTCATGTTGTGACCATGTACTGGACACCCCGTGTCCTGTGATTCCAGGTGGCCCTAGAGGTCATCAGGCTCCTTGGCATAACCCCATACCGAGGGTTTTGAGAGCTCTGTGTCCTTATGGCTTTGGCCAGATTTCACATCTGCAAGCATTTGCCACATCCTCTTGCTCTGTCCCAGAAGGGAGCTATGAGACACACATCAGGGGTGAAGCCTTCTAAAAGTTACAATGTGAAGCACCAGGATCTCCTGCCTCTGTTTATTATAATGCCTTATTTTTTTTTAATTCCTGAAGATATCACCAATGCCAGAGCAGCGTGTTGCTTGAGAGGCTTTGTCAGCTTCAAAAGTGTGACTCCTTCCAGAAAGCACCATCTGAGTCTGTCCTAATCCAGCAGCACCACTCCAAGTGCTGTGATCATGCACCTGGTGAGCTGTAACCTGGTAGGAAACAACAAATCCCCCACAGCAAAGCTGCTCGGACTCTCCAGGCTCCACTCCTTCCTTGTGATCTGTGCTGTGTTCTGGTGCCCCAGCAGATGTTCTCTTGCAGAGGAGTCACTCTGTGCCCTGAGGTGACTTGATCCCAACTCGAGAGCATCAACAGCAAGACAGAGTTGACCCGATGTGCTTTGTTATGCCCAGTTTCACACCTGCAGGGGACGTAATTTGACAGGAGAATGCTCAGCCTAGCTCTGCAGTGTACCCTGAGATGATCAAGACAACTTTTGGAAAAAAATATTGATTCCATGTTATAAAAAAAATAAGAGATACAAGGCTTTTGTTAGGAAGCAGGCAGAGATAGAGAAGTGAGCACAAAGAGAGAGCACGGCTTGTTTTCTTCCTTTTGTTTCAGCTTTCCAGAGCTCCAGAGGAATGAGAGGAGCCACTTTGCATTCTGCTGTGATTGGGACTTCACAAAGCTAAATTATATCACTGAGCTACACTGGTTGTTACTAAAGAAAGATGATAAACAAACAACATCCTGAGAGAGCTCAAGAATAGAGAGGCTGGTGCTATTGTTCAGAGAGATGGAATAGAAAACATGAGAGAGGCAGCAAGGAGAGGAGCCATGATTCAGTGGGAACCCACTGAAGGCTTAATAAAAATAATATTTGCATTTGCTCAGACAGTTTGTCCAGTTCCAACACAATGAGTTTCAGAGGGTCAGTCCCAATCTTCATGAAATGCAGCAAATTGCAGCCATTTGTACAGATAGGCTTCTAGAGGGCTAATTAAACCCATCATCTTTAATGTTTCCTGTGAGTCAAGAACAGATAAAGTGTGGTTTTCGATGGACTGTGTTTGGCTTGCAGCACTCCATGGATGCTACCAGCTAGAAAGGAGGACAGCACAGCAGAAGATTGTGTTTCAGCCTAAATCCAGCCTGTCAGTGCTAAACAGGAAATCTGGGTCTGGGGTGGATTCTCAGGATAGCCATCTGGAGCACACATCTGGAAAGAAGTTAACCAGTGGCTGCATGCCACTATAATCATTCCTCCCTCAAGTGCTGCAAATGGAGCATCAAAGCAGAAAGCAGGTGGTTCTTCCAGGAGGTAAATGAACCACAGAGAGGGGTCAGAAAGTGAGACATGCATTTGATGAAGGGTTTTTTTCCTGCTCATAAAAATTGTCAGAACAAATTACCCATTGGATGTTATACCAGATAACTACATGCCCAACATCCCCACACTTGTTGGTTTGCAGAGACTGGAAGGTCAGTGAAAAGTTTCCTCAGACAGGCATTAATGTAACTGTAGAAACCAGCATTTAATTTCTCACAGGCAAATATCTACTGTATTCCAATACTGAGAGACTTTGTCTCTTGCCATGGACGTAATTACTAATTTGGGGGCATCAGATTCAAGAACTTGTAAAATTTCTGAAGGGTTTAAAAAGTTTTCTCATTCTGCATCGAGGTAATTTTAAAACTCCCAATATAAAGGGAGAACCCCTGTATGGAATGAAAGAAATGTGAGTTAAGATCCTGCTCTGATCCCTTTTTGCTCCCCTGCTGGTTGCTGCCTGTTTCAGGTGGACCCCACCTGTCCCCTGGCAGTGGTCTGACATTGAATAAATAATATTAATGCAAAGCAGGAGTTTGAAATGCACCTTTGTCATGTAAAAGCTCTGATACAAAAGCAAGCTGCTGTTGTTAATTAGATCTGGTCGAAACCTTGGTCAAAAAAGAGATTAGAACTGAGAAGTCTTTTTCCCAGGAAAACCATGGAACTTTTGTGAATGCTAAAGCAGTTTCTCTGAAAAGGTTTTTCTTTTTCATTTTATTTTTATTCTCTCAAACACTACTGATAACGTAAAATGAAATGTTTTCTCAAGAAACCACTGCAGCTGGAGCCTCAATTCTTGAAGAGGACTATTCAGTCTTGAATCTCAAAATGTTTGAACCTCCCCTACGTCTGAAGGCAAGTAATGTCTGTACCTCTTCAGTGTCATACACAGGGCAAAGTTGGAGAAGAGGTGCCAACCCAGATGGAGAATCCCAAAGCCCACAGCTCAGCCCATTACAGATGTATAAAACAGTATAAAATACTCATAGATGGCATGGTTATTTCTTCAAAGCTTCCCTGACTTCTTTGGCCTGGTGTACTGCACTTGTTCCAGGCTGTCTCTGAGGAAGCGACACCCCTTTCCTCGGAAAATAAGCCAAAGGAAAGGGCTCCACAGAACATGGAACTTTAAGAGCCTCTCTCAAATCTTATTCTTCTTGCTGTGCCTAGATCCAAGGAACAGGAATAAAGACGGTATTTAGTAACTGTGAAAAGATTGAATGGGTCTTGAGTTCATCCTGCTATGAAAAATGGCTTGAAAAATCAGTGCTGTGAAGATTTGGACAGGTAGGTGACCTTTCAGATTAAACTGTAAGTGATTCCAGTTTGGGAAGCTCGCTCCTCACAAGAGCTCCTGCCCATACTCTGCACCAAGATAAGCTGCTGATTGAACTGCTCTGCTGGCCAGCATTTACAGAACCACTGCTGGACATGGGCAGGATGAATAAACCAAAGTGGCAGCCAGAACCTCTGAATTTTTAATAGGAACACTTCCTCGGAGGCATGTAGGGATCAGAAACAGGTGGTCCATGGCCATAGATTTTTTTGTAGTACACATTAAAAAGGCAGCCATGAGATTGTGAGGATTCACAATGAGAGACGAAGTTCCCTCCTTATCAGGTCATCCTTGGCCAAGAGAGTTTAGGAAATTGCTGCCATTTCATGCTCAACGCAGAAGAAGGTGAAGTCTTCATGTGTTTCTCAGCAGACAGTCCTCACACAACTTCAGAAATCAAACCAGCAGGTTTGCACCCAGTATCGACATCAGGAACATTCATGCCCTGGAGCCCCAGGGGAATGAGCAGCTCTCTCTGCCCACCTGTGCCCCTGCAGAAGAAACACTGATGTGCTTCCTTGGCACACAGTGAGTCCTTGTGTACAGATTGACAGCAATGAGTTTTGTGTCTAGTCAGGACTGATTCCTGCTCCTGAAAAGGCTGTGGAAAAGCTGCTGGCTACTCTTGTGCTACACTGCATCTACTGCCCAAGTGGTTTAGGTGAAACTTCAGCAACTACTGCATTTGGGGTCATCTTTCACTTTTTGCCCAGCACCAATTGCCTGGGGGGTTGTAAGAGGCCCTTTCACACAGCCTGCTGTGCAAGTCAGTGCTTTTACTAAAGGAGTACTCGTCGTCCAGAAAAAAACCAGAAGAGAATGAAGAGGAGAGAATGGCAGTTCAAATCTCCCACTTGCAGGGAGATCTGCACCATTATAAACCAGGCATTTGGGTTTGCTTATCTCAGACTGAGTCCCTTGCATTAACCTAAGTTAAGCATAATACCAGTGACTGGGTATTAAGGTGCTGGATTTGGGGTTATCTTTTTGTTTTCTCCCATTTCTTTAAATCCACTTTAAAAAAAAAAATAAAAATAGTTTATTCTTCTGAAACTGCTTAAGAATTGAAATGTGAAAGGGATTAAGAGGGAGAGGCAGGCCACCTGCCTGCACAGCACTCACCCACACAGACACAAGTAATGACTAAAGCAGACACTGCCAGACATGCTGCCTGGGCAGAGCCCCCTGAGAAGGAGAAGCCAGTAGAGGTAGGAAACAGTTCCTGCTGCATTACTTCCACTGTTCTTAAACTGAAACTCTTCTGTTCAAACTCCTCTTTTTTTCTTTTTTTTTTTTCTTTTTTTCCTTTCTCTCTCCCCCTTCTCAGCAGACAAGAGCAACAGAAAAACACCCACAGTTACTGGGTGTAGATCACCCAGCCTCTAAGCTACCTGGCCTGCTCAGGCAACAATGCTATTTGATGCTTGAGTATATGATTCTATAACCCTCGCACCCCAAAAATTGTACACCTGGATCTCGCCACTCATGTCCTTTCATACATAGCCACCTTTGAGCTCCCACAAGACAGATTTTCCAGTTGTATCACTGCACAATCAGGTCTACAGAATGTGCAAATCACAGCCAACACTTCTCAGTCACATCTGAACAAATATAGGTGGGTTTTACCTCCCACCTGTTCTTGTATTTGCACATTTTTCTCCTGAAGTGAACACAGTATTATTAAACTCATATCTCAGTTGTGTTACCAGACCTGTTATGAAAATCCAGCCACTTCAGGAAGCTGTATAAACAGGACATGAGTTTGGGAGAAACTCTGGCCTTGAAATATTTACATGAGGTCCTGCAGAGAAGGAAATTCAGCTCTCACTAGAGCTAAACTCAAATCTCCAGAGCCCTTTCCCTCTAGCCACTAAAACAACTTCTCTTTTCCTGAAATTCTCCTCTTTCTAAAGCAGTTCCCTAAGGCATCTTCTACAACACATAAACCATCCTGACAAATGCCATCAATTTAATTCATATTAATGGTAATGAAAGTTAAATAATAGATGTCACCCACAGTATTAGCACATCTGTAAATTCTGCCACATTTTAGTGAAATGAATAAAAAGCAAGCCCTGCATTTCTCATACAGAAGAGATGGACAATTAGCTCTTTAAGGCAAAAAACTCACTTCATTAACTGGAGGCAGAGTCACTTGTTGACATTTATCTAGTGTAATTCTCTGGAGCAAAATGATGAAGGTACCAGAACAGAGGCTGCTCGTGCCCAGCCCTGTACCTGGAAGGCCCAGCAGAGTCAGAGTGGATGCTGCAGGAGGATCTGCCAACAGCTCCCACGGACAGCAGCCTCTCTCCCTGCCTCCCCTGCCAAGGAACACCGCGCTCCATCGCAGCACCGTGTTTGACGAGAGCACCTGCCGTGTGCTGCACCGACAGGCCACAGCACAGAGCCAGCACAGAATGTTCCCTGCCATGCAGGGAGCAGATGGCAGCACTGGCACAGACACAGCCAGGAGCCAGCCAGCACATGAGCTGCGTGTCCGTGGCGCTCCGGGAAGGACTGACAGCAGCATGGAGAACCAACACCAACAGCACAGCCAGCAAACACCTGGAAACCTGAGGGCACGGCCTGTCTGGAACTGGGGGCTGGATTGAGGGAGAAGGGGGCCAGCCCTTGGGAGAGAAGGCTAACTTGGTGCTCCCCTCCATGATGCCATGAAGATTTTTGCCTTTTCTTTTACACCCCTGTTATACCTTTTTGCAACTTCTGTATTCTTAGTGCTTTTAGCCTACATTCTTGGACTTGTTTGTCAAGCTGAGAGACTAAACCTTTTAGAAGCTTCGTAGTTAGGGATCAGTGTGCCCCAGAGCCCAAGGTCCTCTCCAGAACACATTCTGTAAACCAAGATAGAACCATGCAGGGGAAGGTTCCTTGGGGAGGGGGGGCTCACTCGAACCTCTCATTGGGGAATCTTGGGTGCGTCTCCATGCATGTGACCTGGACGTGTGCACCTAAGGATCCTTAAAATAAATACCAAGGTAAAATCCCTTTTCCCCTTCTAACCGTGTCTGACTCTTGATTTTAAGACCAGGAAAAGGCATCATCCAGGATGCTGCCATGAGAGCTGAGAAAGTTTGTCTCCTTTTTCAGAGGCAAAGCAGTTAGTTGTCCAAGGTAGGAAATAAAATAACCCTTCAAGTGCTGCAGTTCCCCTCCTTTTTGTTGCTCCTCGATTTCAGGGTGGTACCCGGAGGGTATTAAGACCACAGAGCTGCACAGCACATTTCCCACTTTGCAGAGAGTGGCCGCTGAGCAAAGTGCCAACGCCAATTCATCACCTCAGAGCCGCTCCAATCCTCCCCTTCCCACTGCCAGCTGGGGCTGAGCGCTCTGGGTAAAATGCCAGCAGTCGAAAGGTTAATAGCAATGGGACTGCAATTCAAGCTTGCCGAGAAAAATGAAGGTAGAGAGCAAGGAAAAGAGGGGGGAGGATCCTTGTCGTGATTTCATGGCAGTCTTTTTCTTCTATCATCATCGTCTGAAAAGCGCGCTTATCCAATCCCCTCTCCAGCGGGCCCATCAGAGAGAAGACAAAATGTCCCTGAAACTCACCCAGGCAAAAGAGCCTGGCAAAAAGCAGCTCTGTGTCTGTTGCTGGGACACCTCAGCACTCCCAAGCACATCCTTAGCTGAGGCTCACAGCCCTGAGCTGGCTTTGCTGGAGAAACTTAACAACTCATTGAATGCTGGGAACCATGAACATTATCTCGGTGCTGGATATGGGGACACACCACTGTGGACTCAATACAGGTATAAATTACTCTCTCCCAGAGGTTCCACAGAGATACAGAGGGCTCAGGTTCCATCCAGACACTCCCAAATCCCAAAAACAGCCCTAATGCTTCCCATCTTTAGTACGGACATGAATTATTCTAAGTAACCTCAAAGCTACAAGCGCAGGGAGATGCTGCAGGAGTTGTCACAACAGCAAGCTGCGGACATTTAAATACAACCTCAATGGGCAGTTTAAAACCAACCAGAATAAAATAAACCCAACCCTCACTCCAGTTGCTGATGTTCACGGAGATATTTTTCACTCCTGTTCTCATTTAATCATTTCACAGCCCTTGTTCACACTTATCTACAATGAAACATTTTTTATTTTGATAAACTCCTGTGCCCAAGCCGAGCAGTCCAAACTGGCAGTGAAGAATAAAAGAGAAATGGGAACAAATATGCAGTGCCAAAAGGAACAAGAGGGATGGTCTTCGAATGTAATACTTGCATAACTCAGAAAGCTGTTAACATATGTATTTTTCTGAACAAAATACTTTATTGAAGCTTAACACATAATGAAGAATTATGATCAGTTTTATTTCAGTTATTAAAGAATAAAGCTAGAAAGAATGTATTTAGACCCTCATCACTCAAGACTGTACAATCTGTGTTGCAATTCAACAAAATATTTTAAAGAACAATATGAACTACATGACCAATTCTATTAATTTCAGGCCAGAATAATTTTTTTTGTCAGATGCCTTTGGGTTTTCTTGTATCAGTCTCTCATTTTCAAAAGCAGCAGCAGGTTTTTGCAGGGAGAGGCAGATATGGCCTCAGCCTTGTAAAAAATAGTACCCACAGATCTGACTCTTGAATTGAGGAGATCTATACTTACAATTAAGGATGCAGGTCCTAAAACACCACTGGAAAACTTTTTTAAAAAACAAATATATGAAACTTAATTTTTTATTATTTGTGAGTAATGGTAAATTACAACACTAAATGAATTATTTATGGTATTCTAGGTGAAAGAAATCAACTTTGTGGCTTCACTGGTTCCAAAACCACACCTGCACTCTATGTCCTGTAGAAAACATTTATTCCCACAGTCCTACCAAAAGATTTATATATCAAGTTTCTAATTTTTTCTGCAATGAAAGTTATTTTTAAAGTGTATTTCTCATCTCTAACAGGAAAATCAAGGCAACATCAGAATGGCATTTTGGAAAGCAGTTTTTAAGACAAAAGATTTAAATTAAACCAAACCAAACAAACAAAGAGAGGAGTGTGTCTATGAACAGTTCTGCACACTCAGTCACACATTATTGCATGCCACAAGCCAAGCAAAAATATTATTTTCTTCCATTCTTCCTGTTGTTTCTTTTAGAAAAATTTTCATTTACTACCACATGAGCATCCGTTTGCATTATTTATAACAGCAACTTGCAACCGCAAATGAGGGCACATAATTCATTTATATTTCACACCATTAAGAGGGGTATTATAACTGGAAACAGCAAATAGGAAATATAATAGCATTCAGCTTCTTCATGCTCTGTGAACTAACAAGTATTGGAACTTGGGGAAAGTTTAAGTAAATGAGAAACTTTTCTTTTTTTGTTATGGATGTGAATTGTGAGGAAAACATGAGTTACACAAACCAAAAAGAATTGGAAAAGGACATATGTACTGAGCACATCAGTTCTATTTAAATATCCCCCAACAAGCTAATGTTTCAAAAAATAACATAACTTTCTGTGTGAAATTCCAAATTTAGCTGCCTGGACTCCAGCCTAAGATAAGCAGGGCAACCCCCCCAGACATGCAAAAACCCAACAAGAAGTAACCATCTCTGCTGGAAGTCAGAGAGATGTGGGAGCTCTGCATTGGGCTGGATCAGACCCACTTCTGATAAAGTGAATAGCTGCAAAATTCAGTTTTTAAGTACCTCCACTCTGTAGAAGTTTCCGAAAATGCTGGCCCCAAATCCTGCAGACTGCTCCCTTTTTTACAAGTGTGACTATTAGGAGTACCAGACTTTTTTTTTTAAACTAGGCAACATTCAAAGTCTTAGGAGACCCATCCAGATACAAAACCATTTAATTCCAACTGCTTCAAGTTTCTGCCTGCTTCTAGAAGGGCCAGGAACTGCAACTTTGCAGCAGTGAAACAAGAGAAAATATTAGTTCCTTGACATGTTTTATTACCTGAAACTGGAAAACTCATGGCGGATCTCAAAAGGAAACCCAAATCAGCCAAACCCACCCGTGATGTGCAGATACCACTGCAACATCTGCCCAGCCCAGAGTGAACTGGCTTTTCAAAGGGTTAGAAGGCAATAAAATGTGTAGTAATCCCTGATTTCTTTGGGAGACCTCTGGGAAATGGAGAAGCAGCCTGTGAAAAGGCCACAGTCTTCAGGAAGTCCTGAAGAACTGAAGTCATTTCACTGTGGCTCCCATGGACATATTTATGCACAGACCAACAGCAATGCACAAAAAAAAATATCAGGAGATACCAACAGGATGGTAAAGAGACATGAGAAACTACTCCTAGAAAGTCACCCCACCTAGCTTGGCACAGATTCTGCTAAGATTAAAAACTGTCAGATCACAAACCAAGTTTTATTATAAATAGCAAAGAGAAATGGGGAGACATAACCTGGGTTTCTGGTTTTCACAAGAGTCACAGCACCAAAAGAATCACCAAGGGAGAGTTTTGCAATGATGCCTGAGTCCAGCAAACCTCCTAGGACGCGGGTGCCTAATTCCAAGGTGTCACTTCAAAAGGCTCAGCCTAAGTTTGGATGCATTGCAGACATCAAGGACAAGAGCCATGGCAAGTAAGGCGCTGAGTACATTGGGACATGCAGCAGAGACAGCGGTGAGGATGCAGAAAGGGAGAACAGAAAGGCCTCTTGAAATGCTTTTTATTTCCCTCTTTGCAAAGGAACAGTCTTACATAATCACAGGACTCTCAAACATTACCAAACACCCCAAGACATTTGGTAAAATCACGAGTGCTGCCAACTGTGATTACAGGTCACTTCAGCCTGCCTCCCTGATTTCTTTGCCTTCCCTCCATCAGATGTCAAGTATATTAGGTACCACACACTACAACAGCTGCTAAATCAATCCAGCAGCCTATTTTCTAAGCAACCACACTAAATCCCCCTGATGAGGAAGAAGCACTTTGAGCAGCACTGAAATTTCCTGCTGTCTCCAGCCTTGCCTCTGCCCAGCTGGATCTGTAGGATGTCTTTGCAAAGAGCAGCTCAGGGATGGAAAGAATTGCAAAAACAGCACAGCCTCTATGCTTCTGCACTCTCCTAGTCCTATCCTAGGTGTCTGGAACCTGTTCTTTTGGGATGACTAGTGAAGTCTGAAGGCTGCTGTCTCACTTGTGCTGTGACATCCCAAAGCTGCTGCCAGGGATTAGCCTTGTATCAGCTGTACTGGTTGGTTACATTTTTTTTTTCCTTTCACCCTACCTACTTTGCCCTGTTTCATATGTAGGAGGGAAAAATAATACTCACACAAGCTAATATTTAACTCTGACACCCGACAGACATTTGGGGGTGACTTAACACCACCATTTGGGCCAAATTGCATCTGCAGTGCAGGTAACGACAGCTGTACCATCTGGCCCATAGCACGCACAGTAGCATAGAAACATTGATATAATCAAAAGTAATTATAAGCTGAAGTTTTCAAAGCCAGTTAGCAATGTCTGGAACAGCTCAGCAGAAATGAATTCTTGGGTTCTTCTCTGCAAAGGCACAAATCTGATCACTGGAGGCTAGACAAGACGTATACAAGGCTAGGATGTTTCCAAGGGATGTCTGCATGAAAATGCCATAAAAGCAGCACATCAGCTTCCTGAGAAGCCTAGAAAACAGTGCTCCCAGTTCCATCCAACACTACCTGGCACGTTACAAGTCGTTCATGCTCCACTCCTCTCTACTTGTTAACAAAACAACCTTGGATCCACCTCTCCTTCTCGTGGATACAGGAAAGGGTTGGCAGCAACCCATTACTAAGCAAAAAGTGTCCCAAATTTATATCGAGACAAGGAGTATAAATCTGCCTTGTTGTCAGTTTTTCTATTTGGTGTAATTGGCAGTCGGAGCAGAAGTCATACAAAGGAGGCCAAATCACAAATAGTTTTCTAGTGATTTACTGGAAAATCCACGAGCCAAATTCATTCATGTGGAAAAGAAAAATAGAAGGCCCCTATTGACTCAACTATTTTGGCAGACTGAGGCAAAGCTTTGAGCTTTCCCTCTAGGAGCCTGAGAAAGGGCTGTTATGAGATATTAACAAGTCTCCTTCCTCCCAGCCTTTCCCAGTCTGGAATACACTGTGCACAGCCAAGCAGGACAGAGCAACCATGAACTCGAACTAAAAGTCTGTTTCTAAGATGCATCTGACATCTTTTGTCTCCAAAACTTTAAGGAAGGTTTTCTTTTCAGTTATATCAGCAGGCACCAAGAACAGAGGCAGGATGGGCAGAGGAAAGGAAAAATGAATGGAAATCTTGCTGAGTCCCAGAGAATATATGTAACCCTGGATTCAAATGTAAGAAATATCTGGAGGGCCAAATTTGTTATTGCCTCATACCCCATGGAGTAAGAGACATGAACACATGTCCCAGTGCCAAGTGGATGTGAAATGCTGCCAAATCAGATGCAAAAGAACATTTTGAGCCTTCTGGCTTTGGTGTTGAATGATAAACCAAGGTGCAAAACAGTGAAAAAAAAAAAAAAATTGTGTGGGAGCCTTCTTTAGATGCACGAAGAATTCACCAGAAGGGAAAAGGTTTAAAACTTTAAGCACAGAGCTCCTGGGAATGCAGCTGTTTTGTCTATAGAAGAACAGAGCTGTCAGAAGTTAATATGTTTTCAATTTGTGAAATCCAAGCTATTGGAGCAATCCTCACCGGATACCTTTTATTTACTTCTTCCTTGGCAAAGTCCAATTACTGAGATGCTCCAAGAGTGATGCTCCTGGCCATCCCAGCTGACAGCCAGCTCTGCTGGTGAAAGCAGCAGCTTTTGGGGCTTTTGTGGAGGGATCCATTTTACCCTTTTATGTTTGTCCAAAGAAAGGAAAACCACTAAACATCCTGGGAGAAATCATGCTTAAATAAGCTTTCTTCATAGACAAACTGCGACAGAGCTATTATTTAGATACATTTCCTTAACAATACGCCAACAAAAAACATTGAGATTGCTAATCTGCCCCAGGAGGGCTCATGCTCTGGTACAGTCTCCCAGGTTTTCCAGGAGATTCCTGCTCT
>NW_008236924.1:2385154-2409367 GCF_000691975.1 Corvus brachyrhynchos | reverse complement strand
TTTCCCTTTCTCCTCTCTCTCTCTCTTTTCTTGTACAGCAGAAGTGACTGACACAGAAGGGGACTCACACCACTTAGACCTGCTCAGAGCATTAGTGATTTGGCATCGAGGAGCTCAGTGGCTCCTTGACCCCCGTGGCAATCATCAGCCTACCTCAGCATTAGCAGCCTCATTTTGTAATTTGAGTTGTTCAGATAAATGACTAGGAAAAAAAAAAATTCTTTGCCTTCCCAGCCCACTGAGCTGACTCCCTTTCCTCCCAACACCTTGTTTTGTTCACAGCTCACCCTGCCAGTGGAGATGTGTTCAGAAACAAAATCGAGGCTCGGCAATGCTCACAATCCACAACTGCTGACCAGAAACTTCTGCCACAGCTCCTCTGATCTCAGTGAGGTCATGTTAGCCGTGTGCCTTCAAACCATTTAACATGGGGATTTCTCTCACAGAGCACTCACATTTGTCCCAGTGTGACCTGGGTCACATCTAGGAGCTCTCCCTGGCCTGAGGTCTCTGCTGAAGAGATGCACAGGGGTCAAGGTAAGTGCATCATCCAGCTATGGGTAACCAGACACCTGTCCTGCTAAAATGGGGAACAAAAAGAAAGCAAGAAGCCCCTGGGAGGACTGAAACTGCTGCCAAGCCCCTGCATCGATCTTGGACTGCAGGGACCAATCTGACTCCCTCTGCAGCCCCGAGCCCTACCCCACCTTGCAGACAGATCTCCCACAACTTTACTCAAGAAATCCTGTCAGAAACCCATTTCCCCAAACTGGAGGGCCTGTGCAAGTATCAGCAGAACAGGAGGATGGGGAGAGCCAGCTGTTGTCACTTCTTCCTTCTCTCCTGACAGCCCTGGAGATCTGCTCTGCAGGGGAGGTTCGTTGCCTCAAGCACATGTGAGGGGATCCCATGCACTGGTAAAGGAATCCCAAGCCACAGCAGGTGCTAAAGGCATCTCTTCTTCATTTTAGAAGAAGAAAGGCCAATGCTGAGAAACTTGTGGTGTAAAGTGTCTGTTGCCTACTGGCCACAGATGATCCAGCCGAAAGATCAGTCAGCTGAAATGTTCCTCCTCTCCCTGACAAGTACAAACAAAGAGGAGCATTTGGTCTTCAGCTCATCATCTCCTGCCCTAAAACCCCTTTTTCAGAGATAACCATCTTTATGTCTTCCCTCTAGTCAAAGCTATATTAAAAATACACACACACAACATCTGGTGCCTTTTCAGAGCACTTGCACTTCAGAAGGGTGCTTTTTGAGAAATCACAACATTGGCTTTATTCCCAGCTATCACTCTTTTATCCCCTTTTTACTTTCAATAGCCCTGTCATATAGACAGGATTTTTTGATCTCTAGATGCAAGGAGACCTGCATGCTAAGAGGGACCAGCCAGAAACAGGGGTGAAAAAAAAATAAATAAATACTCCTGGAATGAAAGAGAGGCACGATGAACTCCAGTATTACCTTAGGGGTTTAAAACTGAACTGTGGTTGAACCCAAATATTTGATTTTTCAAGAAACAGTGTGGCATATCACAGACTACTCCTCAAAGCCCCATTCATTCAGCACATGAACCCACTCCTGTGACAGCAGCTTGCTCAGAAGTGTCCTCCCCACACAGCTCTCTGAAGCCTTCAGTTTGGACACAGGCAAAACCTGGTGCTTCTAAAGCCACCTTCCTGAGCAGCTGCCACCATCACACCCCTGCTCTCCAGAGCTGCTTTTCCCCCTCTGGTGTTGTGCCCCTTTCTCAGCTGCTTTAGTGATAAGGATCCTGATAAGGGAGCACAGGACATGCAGCTGGGGGACCCCAATCCCGTCCCCTTCCATACCTGCACACAAGCAGCTCACTTGGGTTGAGATCCAGGGTATTACTCAATAACTCCTACTTACTTATTTGATGAAAACATAAATGAGATCATTTCAGATGCTATTTGATGCAAGCAAAATTGGAATCCGAAGAGACAAACATTTATGTTTAAATTTCGCTTTTGAGGACTATCTGCTGCTGCCTAAGGAGGGAGAGGATAGCGTGGGACCCATAAATGTATGGGAAATGAGTCCATATGATCAACATTCTGAATACAAAGCACATCTTGCAGCTGATGAGACTTTATTTCAAGGCACTATTTGAGACCAAGTTTTGCTGTGGTAGCATTCAGAGGTAGAGGCTTATTTTGGAGATTGTCCCACTGCCATAAGAGACACAAACTAAGGGCTAAACCACAGATTGCATCTTCAAATCTAAAATACATCTACATATTTAAATGTATGTATTTTAAATGCATCTCTCTTTCATTTCAGCGAGTCTGGGGAAGGAAAGAGAGCAGAGTAAAAACCCTGGAATCCTTTACTAGAGTTTGCAACGAGCTCATCTTGAGCATCAGCAATTCAAACTTCATCAAGCTGAAATGCCAATGAGATTGCAACGACTCCAGGGCAGTCACCCCCAGATACTGCTGGGGGACTGGAGATGGCACAGCACCCTGCTGTTCCCAATTCCCACCCTTCCCTGCCACTAGAGGTAGTCAGTGCTATTTCTGTTAGAAATGCATTGAGAAATCCTGAATTGCTGGCTGTTTTACACAGCTGCACAAGCGTTATTAGCTTGGTTGTTATCTGCTCTAACTGGAAGCTGGTGGGACTGTCACCCACTGACCAGGGAGGAGGGATGGGCCAGCGCTGCCAAAGTTCATTCCAGCACAAGCCACGTCCAAAAGCTTCAACCTGCATTTCATGTCCTCACCATGCACATGCAGCAATCCATCTACTTAAGAAAAAAATTATGTTTTTTAGTAAATCCATATTACCCTATTCTTCTAATACTGTTTAGTGAAAGGAAGATAGCGATGTACTTCTAAAAACCCAAACTTTTAATGATTTAATATTTAAAAATTGGGATATTTTTGTTGCACAAGTGGATGGGAAAGCCATTAACAATTCTGCATACACCTTATTAGAAAGGCTGTCCACATCCCAGCTCAGACAGAGCATAGACTGATAAAAAGGCTTAATACATAAATGCTTGTTTGTGTTTGGAAAGTTCCTGGAGCTTAGCCAAACATTCAGTGTGCTGAGGAAATACAGAGAGACAAGGCCCTGCTTTTAGAGCAGTGCTTGTCTGCAGCTCTGTATTATCCTGAGTGACATTTAGTCCAAGTACAGTAATAACACACATCCTTGCCTGCTGCTGAAAGCAAAAGTCAGATTTTAATACCTGATGGAAACATTCTTGCTTTTGGGAGCATCCAGAACTGGGGGAAAAAAACCCCCAACATTCAGCTTATAAAAATATTGATTTTTTTCACACATAAATGAGCCAGTTTGCAACAACAACAGCCTCTCAGATGGTGGGTGTAACCTCCAAGCTGCTGCCATGGCAGTCTTTTAGTAACACTTGTAAGTTACACAGAGATGCTTCACCACAGATTGCAGGGAGGCAGAGGACTTACTGCTCCAAGTGACAACCAGGGAGCCTGGAAGCACAGAGCAGGCACTGGCTTCTGCCACAGCAAGGAGACCACTCTCATCCTGATTCAGGGAGAAACCAGAAGCACATGGTTTATGTGTGTTTGGTTTTTATTGAAGCCACTGAGATGCCAGCACAGGAGGAAGGTTTGACCGACCTGCCAAGCTAAGTTCACACTCATCTAAATGATGGACCAGGCAATCTCACTGAAATACTGCATCTATTCTTCATCCTGCTCCCTTTGCTCCTCTGGTCAAAGGATGCTGAGGGTTAGGGAAAGGCCAAGAGAAGAGCCAGAAAGTCTTAGGAGAAACCCAGAGCTAGGATTGGTTATCAATCAGAGTCCTGCTATCAATAAACTCCCAAAAAGTAATGATTTTTTTCCCTAGGCAGGTGTTTCTGGCAAGTGACAACAAACTCACTGATTCCAGCTGCAAAAAAGTTCCCCTAAAAACTACGCTAAAGCCTGCCTGGACAGCCATAGGGATAGGTCCTTTCAGTGTCATGGGAGTGCTACACGCACAGAGAGTGCTGCCTTTGAGGGCCAGGGCACAGCTTGGTGACTCAGACCCTGAGGAGCAGCTCCGAGCTGGCCTCTCCCATTTAACAGGTCTGAATTCCTCAAGGGCTCTCTCTAGAGCATGGAATGAGAGGGATGGAAGGCGGAGTAACAGGTCTGCAAAATCCAGAGTAGAAAGGTAATGAGAGGGCACCTACTACCAACTTAATAAATGGGAGTGAGGGGTGGAATTTGATGAAATGGTCAGGCAGCATGTCTAACACAAATTAAATAAAGTGCTTTTTTACACAGTTAATTTATGGAACTCCTTGACACAAGTTATTGCACAAGACAAAGAGTTTCAATAGGATTCAGTAAAGGACTAGACAAAGTCATGAAGGCTTAGTACTGAAAGGTATGGTTTGAACGCCCCAAAGCCAGCGATTGCCAAAAACTGGAAAGGTTTGTCTGAGACAGGCTTAATGTCTATTCATTTCTCATGGCTTTTTCTACACATCTGCCACTAGACTGGCTCTGGCTGACCAGGTGATGGCTATTTCCACATTGTCCTTGGCACTGAGCAGGTGCAGGGGACAGTGCAGAATAAACCACTGCAGCAGTTGGCCCTTCAGGCACATTTATCTCCTGGGTCACTGCTGTGGAGATTTCTTTGCTTTTCAAAGAGATGGGCTTTAATCCTGCCTGCCCATGGAGTCACTTTCTCACATGCACATGCCCAAAGGCCAGTCCCATCATGACTTGCAACGTGACTAGCACAGGCCAGAGCTGTCCTCCTGTGGTTTTCGTACCACTGCTCAGATTATCCTTATTAAGTGAAAGGAGATATCTTAAGGGCTTTTTCTCTTCTCATTAAGGCCTCTGTCACAGGAATTACTTGTTGCCACAGGTTTAATCTTCTGCAGAGTCCAGTTTCCACGTGTTTGCATTCATGAGATGAGGGACAGAACACGAGGAGGAAATTGGACCAAATTAACCTGCTCCCATGACAATCCACAATAATAACAAAAGTGGAAAATGGCAGAGAATTAAACTGTTCTTGACAAAAACTGTAATGACCTCCAAGAATGCCTCTAAAGCAACTGTCCAAGTAATAGTTTCCAAGTGTAATTTCAAGGATATGCTATGCAAACTCCCCTTCAGAATTTCAAGCTACTGGTTAAGAAGCCAAGAAAATCAAAAAATGAATGAGGAGAGGAGGTAATCAATACTATAATTAACAACACAGTAATCTGAAATAGGGTGATTGGGTTAAATAAGTACAGGTAGATTGGATCAAAGAAAACTCTAAAGTAAAGAGAAGACTTTAAATCTGATTTGGATTTAACCCTGGGAAACAAAACACTTCAAAAGAAGTTGTACAACAGGGTGCCCTGCTCCATTTAAAACTCATAGTTCAGTGGAAAAAACGCCACCAAAACAAAAAAGCCAACAAGCAAAGCAAACTGATTTTAGATAGTATAGCCTTAATTAGTCAATCCCCAAATAGAGAGATAGCATCAATCAAAGTCAGGGCAGAATTGGATCAAAAGGCCATCTGAGATTGGGCCAATCTGCTGAATAAAAAGGATGTCCAAAATAAAACTATTTCCACTGAGTGAAGACCAGGAGCCTGCATACTGCATTTTCCTTTTTAAAGCTGGCTGAGGCAGCCAGGGCTATGTTTTCCAGGGATTAAGACAGGAGAGAGAAAGAAAAACCTTGTTATTCTCCTTATAACAATGGCTGTGGCACTACCTAAATGTTCAGAATCAATATTTCTGAAAATGGTGTCAGTTGCCATCACGTCAAAGAAGAAATTCAAGAGTTTGTCCCTGAATCATAAAAAGAGGGGATCATCTTCAGGATAATGCTGTGTTCTGACACACCAGGCACAGGCCACATCTAGGTACCATAAAAGGACCATGGCCTTATCAATGTACAGCTGACAGTGAATGGTTCAGGGACAGTAGAAATTAAAGGTACTCCTTCAGATAAAGCCCAGTAGTGATACAGCACTGTCATAATACACCTCCTTAATCTAGTCACACTCTGCAAGAAAAAAGAAAGTAATCCTCGGAGGATTTCCACTAAGTATAAACAATAATATATTACCTAAGGGCTTAATACTGCTATACTGACAAAAACCTCTGAAATGTAGTGCAGCTGAGACTCCCAAATTCCAGCTCAGTACAGGGAGCACTTCATTTGGGATTCATCTGTCCAACTTCAAATGCATGCAACATTAACATTTACATATGAAAATTCATTTAGACTCCGTATGTGAAGAGCTAGGCATTTCTGGAGTCCATTACTGATGGATAGAGCCAAGAAGCATTGCAGATAACTAATGCTAAAGATGAATCCTATTTCTTTAGTTAAATATATCTGAAAATTATGTTGGCTCTGTGGCCAACGAGCCAAGAAGCATTGCAGATAACTAATGCTAAAAATGAATCCTATTTTTAGTTAAATATATCTGAAAATTATGTTGGCTTTGTGGCCAAGACAGTTTTCTTCAATTTTGTATAAAACAAAAAATTAAGGGAGCCTTGGTACCAATTAAAAAAAAAACAAAACAAAACAAAAAAAAAAACCCAACCAAACCAACAAACAAAAAACCAAACAAACAAAACCACAAAAGCAAAACACAAACAAACAAAACTCCCCCACAAAAAAAACCAAACCAAAAAACCCACAAAAAAACTCCAACCAACCATTCAAAAATAACCCCAGCAACAGAAAACCCAGCATTGTGTTACTCACAAAGTCACTCTTATCACACACTGTGAACCAAATCCTTCTTCCAGGCAATATCCTCCAACATCATAAGAAGTGAGACCAAGGGCATTGGCCAAAATTCCGTTTCTTTCTTTAGCTACATCTCAGTCCCCCACAAGGACAATTAATCTCTGCTTTAGGAGTCAGGCTATGGAGCACAGTTGTAGTCAAAGCTATCATTGCCAAATGAAAGCAGCAGGTAAATGACTTTGTGTTACAGCTCTGGCTTTACACACTTCCTTTGAGAAAAGTTGGCTTTGAGGCAAAAAGCAACTTGGTATGAAGACACACAAGCAAGAAAAGGCCTGAAAAGCATTTGGATCTTGGTGTTATCACCCCAAGATGAGCCCTTGGACCAAAACCATGTCAGACCACACCATAAAATAAAGGGAGAGGTGCAAATACCCTTAGAAATTAAAAACTGTTTAACTTGTAATGTTCAGTATCTGTTTCTATACCCTTCCCAATTTGTTGAAGCAGATTTTGGTAAAAGTGCAAGGGAGAGAAGCCCTGCAATTTAAATAGACCTTTCTGACTGTCAGTTAGATTGATTACAGTTTTCTGCAAACAATACATTTTTAAATAGTTCTTTATGGAGTTTATTTTACTCCCAACATTTTCCTTATTATACAAACCCCATAACAAATGCAATCACACTTCTATTCACTGCCTTTCCAAAGTCTTCCTCCCTCCCTTTTCTCTAGCCACCTGTTAGCTCTTTCTTTTCTAAATTTAACTCCCTTAGCTTTGTTTGGTAACCTTTTCCTCATGCCCTCATTATCTAAATTCTGCTCCTGCTGTGGTAAAGCTGGTGGGGGGCTGGATCTGGGTTGTTATTTTGGAAATGGGCGGGGGAGGAGGTAATGAATCAGTCCATCAATAGAGGTTTATTTATGGCTGTTTTTCCTTAATAAATAATTTTTTAAAAAATAAACCAAGGTCTCTACCACCTTGTACAAAAATTTGACAGCATAAGCACTGGAATGTTTCTACAATGTCTCAAAATATGTCTTATTTCTGGTTATTACATTGCCAGGGGAGTAAAAAGACACTAGATAGTCCTTTACACCTGTGAAAGGTAAATATAAAAAAAGCTGGATTTCTAACTCATTTGTTCACTGCTCTGTGGTAGCACAAATGACCCTGGAGAAACTGTGGTCAGCACGGAGGGACAGACTCAAGGCTGCTCCACAGGGCAGGAACAGTCCTGCCCTCAGCCAGCTGCTGCTCATCCCCATCTCCCTCTCAGTGCAGGAGGCATGTTCAGCAGCAATTCCTGCATGTCAGGGTGTGGCATTTAGGAAGCTGCCTCCTTGAGGATGCAGGTAGCTGCCCTCTTTCATCCCACCCACCACAAAGGTTCCTCACCCAGCCTTGGACAGACCTAAATGCTGCCTTTAGAGTCTCTCCACGAACTGCTGATGACACCCAGCCTCCCACTGACAGGCACAAATGTGGAAACAGGCTGTTCAGAGAGAAAAAACCCCAAAGACTTGCAGAATGAAAAGACAGAGAAGCAAGGACAAGGCCGGGCTAACTGGCCATCAGTCGCTTCCCAAAGAGGGTAACTGAGTAAATCCACATCACTGAACAAAGAATACATTGCTCTAATTATTACAGTGTGTCTTGCACTTCAGTTGCAACACTTGTGCCCAAAATTTAATGCATAAATTGCAGCTCTCTTTGGAGTTTCCCATTGACTCATCACACACAAGAAACCTACAGCCCTTTGGAGATGGAGAGAAGCTCCAGGCAGAGCGTGGTTCAGCCATCCTGACTGTCAAGGGTGAAGGAGAAAACTGTAGGGAGCACAATCCCAACAGAGGGGATAATTGCAGCCTTTCCCAATATTGTGTTCCAGGTATCCTGCCCAACACACCTTCCTACAAACTCCTTGACTGCCCCAATAAATCTAACCTTGAGCTAGTACACTTTAAATACTCTATGGAAACAGGTTGATGCACATAAAAACCACCCAGCTAATGCACAGTGAGGTTACTAAATGAATGAATTTGGATGCAAGTAGGAAAATAAAAGCTATATTTCACCTACAGAGAGAGCCTGGAAACCCCTGTTCTCACAAAGCACATACTGATTTTGAAAATATAGTGAGCTTGTGTTGGGACACAGAGGGGAGATATTTTTAAAATGCCACAGCCCCTGGCATGGCACCAGGCATTGGTTTAATTTCATTCTCATGCTTGCTCAGAGCCAAAATGAGTCATCTTCCCCATGAAATAGGAATCTGTACACAACGCTGGCTGTTAATTACCTTTCCTGTCTCCATTAAAGAGGGAAGTGACAGCTTCAACCTCTCCCTGGGCGAGCATTGTGTTCTCTCCCTGTCTCCACTGCTCGCCAGCAAATCTGCTGCTACAGCTCAAGTGGCACTTGAGATATTCAGTCTAGCATTTCAACAACAGTATAATAACTGATAATTTGACAACAAGAAGCCATCCTCAGGAAACTCAAGCCACTTATAGCCCCAGGAGAAACAAGCAGAGGTATTTCTTCACCAGGCCTGCCCACAGAGCAGTTCGTTTTGGCCCTGGCCAGCATCAAGCACTCCAAAACTGGGAGTAGTTTTCTCCAAAATATTGCTGATTTAGCACATTGACTCTGGAATGAGTGGGTCTATCATCCCTCATTTATCTGTGAGGCTACACTTGTGTGCATATGGAGAGTAACAGGACTCAAAGGAGATGGTGCCTGGCTCAGAGTGATTGCTCTGAGCATCCCCAACCCACTCTCCAGCTCTGGGCAAGTCACCTCTGCAGCTGCATTGTCACCCCAGAGACCAGGATACAAGTGACAAAAAGTGTCTCCCAACTCTGCTAGCATCTGGTAGTCCACCAAAACACCACAGGTTGCTTAGATGCCTTTTTACCTTTGCACAGGGCACTAACTGGAAGGAATGCAAAGTGTTGCAGCAGTTGCCACCAATTAACTGTCAAAAAACCTGAATCTGCCATATTCCAAAAATTACAGTGGCAAGACATGACAAGAAAAAATTTAGTTCTGCTTGTTTCCTGGGCTTTCACTTTTATGGGAGACTCTCTGATTGAAGGGCAGAAGGAAAATTTTTCAATGCAAAAGCCTGCTCTTTTTAAAGACCCTTTTTTGAAGAGTTTTATTTATGAAGTAAAATAACATAAGACTTCAAATATAATCAGAAGAAGAAGAAATGGGGGCAAAAAAATAAAAAAGCAACACTGAAATTGCTCCTCATTTATGGTTGTAACAAAAACTCACTGCTATTCAAAGGCGAATCAAGATCCATACAAGACTTCTCTCAGAGAGCCCTTGGGATTCAAATAGATTAATGTACTTGTGCTGAGCTTCCCAGAAGGACAAATCTCACCTTTGTGTGCATCGGAGCAGTTAAAGAAACAAAAATTTGCCAGAAATTAAAACACTGAAAGTTGAAAACCTTCAAATTCAGCAGGGAAAAAAAAGTCATACCCACTTCCATTTCTGTTCATAAGGGCAATGTTTTACCCAGGAAAAAAACAATCTCCAACCAAAACCTCAGAGCACCTTGCTAACCCTCCTCAGGTCTCACTGGACACCTTTAAATTAGATAACACTGCTGATGAGTCTTTAATCCTTTGTGTCACTACAGGAGAAGATTGATGTGTTCCCAGCAAGGTGCTGGATCATTTGCCCGGACCATGGCACAGGTCATTCTCCTAGCTCAGCCTGAAGGCTGCTATAATTTATTTATTTTCCTACACCAGTTGCATCTGATTTATTTACTTATTCACCTGAAGAGGTAAATACAAACACAAGGGTTGATATCTTTATAGCATCCTTCCCCCTGAAGAACCAGGTTCTCCCTATATCAGGATACCCACTACTATGATAAACCCTTTCTGTGGTGAATTTATTACTTTGTCACAGCATGTTCTGTGTTGAGGAGAACAGTTCCAAGTGAAACCAGTTCATTACTCATCTACTCTGTGGCTTATGGGGGAAAGCTCTGGCATTACTAAAAATAAACACATTCAAGGAATAGCATTATTTCTCAGAGGCAGAGAAATTCCTGTTACCACACGTCTTATCTGAGAAGATAAAGAATATAGGAAAATAATAAAGGAAATTCTTGATCATTAGAGTAATTTCATGAGGGTATCTAAAAATCAAAGCACAAGACTGAATTTCAGCCTTGCAAGGTTAATCATAGAAAACCCATGTACATGAAACACACTGCCTGGTTTACTGCTGCCTTTTTTTTTTTTTCTTTCCTCATAAAATAGTTTAAAGCTAGTTATTCATTTCATTGAACTTTTCATGGGGCTGTTCATCACATTTTACCATCGTGGCAAGTGACTAATGACCTTGAAAAAAATAAAAAGTAGCCATATGAGCATTAGCAGAATAATATATACTCCAAATAAAGGAGGGAATGTTCAGCTTTTGCTCAGTGAGGTATGCAGCTTGTTCGACAAAGAATGATTTATAGGGAAAGCAACAGGAAATCTCATGATGGTTTTGAGATACAGAGCAGGCATAAGCAAAACTGGGACTCAATGCAAGCAGAATCCCAGCCAGCCACCATGGAAATAGAAGTAATTAATATGTGCTCGTGCTTGAACTCACCTAACCTGTACCCCTCTTATTTAATTCCTTGAACTCAGGGCCATCATGAAAAACAGACTCTGCTGTGTCTTCTTCCCACAGACTGGGAAGAAATGGGAACAGTCACAGCTACACAGGATAAAACTAGAATCTACCATTTTCCTTCCAGATGAAGGAGGAATTATTCTACGGAGAGTAGCTGAAGGTGCAAGATTCAGTGCTACAGGCTCCCAGTGCTGTGGCCTGTGCATGGACACTGGCCCAGAACTCTCATTTAGCAATTTTTCCCAAAATATCCCAAGGTGTGAGGGAGTAACCGCCTAATCTCTTTAAAAGACTTAATTCTTCCAATACTGGTTGTTTAATTCCAGGTATTCTTATTCACAAAAAGAGCAATGTTCCCTTCCAGAAATCTTGGAGGTGTGCAGGAGGGGTTCTGGTAATGGGTTCCTACGAATACATGAGAGCTGTGTGCAGAAAAGGGAAAAAAGAAAAGAAAAAAAAACCCACAAAAACCAGCAAAGCAATGGCAGAATGGCCCTGTTTTCATTCTGTAAAGCCTCATCTCTGCTATGCTTTAAAGCAATTTAAGTGTTGCCCAATTTGATTCCCCGTGCAGCCCCAGCAGGTGACAACATGAAAACCTGAGACAGCACATGCAGCTGAAAGTGCCCCAGCGCTGTCCAGACAGACCTGGACAGGAGAACCCAATGGCTGGAGTCAGGAAGGGGTGAAACCAAAAAGAAACAGAAAGAAATAGAGTTTTTAAGGATGTCTCTTTTAATCTTTTTTCTATTCACTTCAATATAGGAACAAGAACAACTTTCTCTTTTAATTTTACAAGATTTCATAGGCAGATTAAAGTTTCCCTGCACTTATTTCCTCTGCATTTGATCTGGCTTATTTCTTTTAATATCAGCAGAGTTAAAAGAGGATGCATGTCATCTATTTTATTTGGTTTAGTTTTTCCCAGTGTAACTTTTTACAAGAGCAATCAGCTAAAAGATAAAAGGCAACACTACAGTTCTGACCTGGGAGAATTTCACATTTACTTAGCAATCCTAGAGGTTATTTCAGTTGCAGACTTGTTTCAGTCAGAGTCTTGCTTTTTGGTTGCAATCACAAAAATGCCACATGCAAAAGGAGTCTTTCCAGGTAAAAGTGTTTTGATGGACACACGTGTGTCCACTGCATCCTGAAACGCCTTTGGAAATACAGGACACCATGCTGAGAGGTTGGGCACATATAGATTACTGAGCTGGAAAATTATTTTGGACCCAAAGTCTCTGTACTTCAATTTTATGGGTAATTAAACCTAATGTGTTGTCATTCAGAAAGCAATTAAGTCCAATATCTAGAATGCAGTGTCCCCTTCCAGTGAGTGATGGGGAGGAAGCGACAGGATTCACTGTGCTGATGGATCATTTCTGGGAACCCCCCTCACGACCTTCGGTCCTCTCCTGAAAGAGAAGCTGAGCAAAACATGGAGGTGGAGCAAGAGGATGTCCCTGGGGCTACACCTTGCACTCATTATCTACAGCATGTCCAGGAAGTGCATTGGCTGACTCGGGGAGGGCCTGGAAAGGAGATTTCCCAAGCAATTAGACAGCTTTATATGAATATTGCTCTACTAAAGAGACAGAAATGGCCGAAGGTAAGAGAGATCAGGGATGCAGCAATGATTTCTGTTCTTTGGGAACTTCACATCAAACACACTGGGCACACCAGAGGTTTTTTCACTTCTTCTGTTGGCACAAGACACCAATTCAATCAGGCTAAAGGCACCAAAACATCAACAGAGGTAACAAGGTGATTGCAAAATCACCTTGGCTGAGAGCAATGCTCAGCACAAGGCTCTTCATTCTTACACACCACCAACTGCCCAACCCTGGGCAGCAGCACACCGCTGCTGGTGTGACTGGGAGCAGCTCCCAGGCCATGCCCACAGCCCCAGGTGTATGTGAACCAAAGCAGTCCACAACAGGGACCCCCCCAGATACCTTGCACCGATGCTGCAGGAGCTGTGGTGTCTACTCCAAGCAGAGGCGCTGCCTTGGATTCTCTCAACCCCATAAATTGCACACAACCTGCAGTCCTTGGCCATACAAAGGTTTGTGCTTGGTTCACATAAACAAGGAAGTTGGCACAAAGCAACCCAATAGCTCAAAACACAAAAGGTCAGCTGTCCCCAAGCTCAATGAAAGCCCTGAGTTGAGATCTTCTGAAAAAAAAAGAGGCAGACTTATGTCAGAGTACCCATTAATATCACAACTTTTTTTTTTTCAGTTCTGTGTTTAAATATCATTAGGTTTAATAACAATGGTGCACTGAGACATAATTGTGATCAAAAGGTTCACCCAAGGTTAGAAAGAAAGTTGGTTGCAAAGTCACAAAACCAATCTAATCTGCTGTGCAGTGCTGTACTTTGGGAGGAAGATAACTGTTACTAAAGCTCACCAGTGGGTAGTAGCCATAAAAAAAAACCTTAATAATTTAGAGTGTGTATAATGCCTATGTTTTTCAGTGTAACTACAGAATGGGGAATGAGATCAGTAGGGAAAAACTAACATAAACTTAGCAAACAATACCTCCACAAATATTGCATCAAACCACATCTCAGAGATGCTGTTGCAGTCATGCTGACCCAGCCAAAACATTGGTCTTTTTGACAGGAATAGGTAACATAACAGTGGGATTTCTTAAAACATTTTTCTCTTCCTCTGTTATTTTTTACACTATTATTTGAACGCACCAACTTTCTGCTTCTTTCATGACTGGGCAGCTTAGTGATAAGCCAGAGCATTACAGATGTTTTCTCCATCTTTGAGAGCAGTGTGTAATATCATTAGATTTACACGGTTTGCTTTGGCAGTGACGCGTTCAGTGGACAGGCTGGTTCCCCACCACAGTGAGAGGGTCAGCTCTGAGTAAGCAAGATAGAAGAGCATTAGCAGAAACCTATTATCTCTGTTCAATTTTCCCAAAGAGTAACCAAGGCCTCTTTTGCAGCAGAGAATAAATGAAAATATTTATTGTCTGATAAAAATTAGTAAGCTGCTCTAACACATGCCCGTTCTGGCAAGTTTTCTCACCGATTACAGCACAAAGTGGCTTCAGGTGATGAGCAGAGAAGGACTGGTGACAGCCTCAGCAGCACACACCCAAAACCCAAGGACCTGGCTTGAAGAACAAGAGGGTGAAGCTACAAACCCTGGCACCACTACTGAAGGGTTCAATATTTAGTGTGCAACTCACATTTCCACAAAATAAACAGAAAAAAACCAGTCCTGTTCCTCTGCCTGCCTACAAGCCCACCTCCCCTTTTTGAGCTGGCAAGTGCTGTGGCAGTGACGCGTGCAGTGGACAGGCTGGTTCCCCACCACAGTGAGAGGGTCAGCTCTGAGTAAGCAAGATAGAAGAGCAGCATTAGCAGAAACCTATTATCTCTGTTCAATTTTCCCAAAGAGTAACCAAGGCCTCTTTTGCAGCAGAGAATAAATGAAAATATTTATTGTCTGATAAAAATTAGTAAGCTGCTCTAACACATGCCCGTTCTGGCAAGTTTTCTCACCGATTACAGCACAAAGTGGCTTCAGGTGATGAGCAGAGAAGGACTGGTGACAGCCTCAGCAGCACACACCCAAAACCCAAGGACCTGGCTTGAAGAACAAGAGGGTGAAGCTACAAACCCTGGCACCACTACTGAAGGGTTCAATATTTAGTGTGCAACTCACATTTCCACAAAATAAACAGAAAAAAACCAGTCCTGTTCCTCTGCCTGCCTACAAGCCCACCTCCCCTTTTTGAGCTGGCAATGCTACATCATCACTGCCCCAGCTGTTTTGGGCCACTAGTTGCTGAAACAGAAAGCCAGCACGTTCAAAGTGACATCACCTCATCCTGGGCACTTCTGGAAGGTGAACTCTCCCAAAGTGCCAGGCTTGCAGTCTGTTGTACTGCCTGGCTAATTTTACACCCTGGCCCATCCGTGAGAACATGGACAACATATGAGGTCTGTTAATGGCTCATATTTCTGCATCAGATCCTCCTGAGCTGCTCCACAGGCTGGCAGTGATGTGTGACACATCAGGAATTTCCCAATTTGTTGACTGTCACAGGTTTGCTTTCACCTCCCTGGAAAATCAGTCCCAGGAGTCGAAAGCCAGATTTTCACTCTCTACTTGAATGCCTCTGTTCAGCATGTGCTGGTTAATGACGGTGTGTAATAATCAATAAACAGCTCCTGGCTTTCAGCTGATGGTGCATTACTGCCAGGTCGGAGCGGGAAGGTGAGCCGTGCAATTGCTGCTCGCTGGGGAAGGCTCTCTCGGGGCAAACACAGCCCCTCACAGCTCCCATGCTTGTCCTGCTGATGTCGTTACCACTCTCCTCAGTCTTTGCTGTCAGCATATTGCTGTGTTCTGGAATTAGAAGGCTGACAGCGATGGTTTTAATGACATGCAAAAACAGGCAGCGTTTTGGTGATTTCCAATAACTACGTGCCAGCATAAAAGCTGCAGCTTCTAAGTGAGGGAGGCAGATCCCAGAAAGCTTTATGCTTACAAAAGCCAGCATCCACATGAATTTGAGTCAGGACCAAGCCTGTGGCAGGAGAGCACTGCTTCACCCAGCACAGGTCTGTGGTGCTTGTGCTGCAGGGGAGCCCCAGGGTTGAGAGGTTGCTTTCTGCTCATCCCCTGCCAACTTCACTTGACCTGCTAATACCAAAGGTTAAGTGTGAAGGAGAAATGTTTTTTGGTAAAAAAAGGAACCACACATCAAAATAAAGCATCCTCCCAGCTTCAAAAGACAGCAAAGGAAATTACTTAAGATTTCATTACGTTTTTCTTGGCCATTTCATATCTGCACCTGATAGCAAGTGACATCTATTCACACTGTTGGACTTCTTTCCATCATGCAGAAGGACAGAAAAAATCACTCAGTGACACCTTACAGATTGTAAGGACAGAAAGCAAAGGGAAATCAAGGGGTTTAGCACGGAATGAGCCAAGTACCTAAATTCATTTGACTCGTAACTTCCAAACAACTTCCACTTGACTCAAGCGAGGAAGCAGGGATACATTAGATACCAAGTTACAAACACAAAAACCAAAAAAACTTTCAGGCTTTAGCTCCTCAAGATAGATTATCACTCACTGCCTATGTAATCCATCTCATCTAGTTTATTTTCACCAGCTGTGCTCTAGAGGTGCTATGAGCACCCAACAGAGAAACCATCTGAAATCAGCTCCCAGCAAGGACTGACAGGCAGAGCCTGCACCTCCTGCATGATTCAGAGATCCACCCAGAAACAATGCAGTTGCACCATGCTCAGTGGGGTAGGTTTAAGCTCTGAAACAGGCAGGATCCCCTTTCCCTTTTTGCTTTTTCTTTTTAATGAAAACAAATAAAAAAACACCCCCACCCTTCAAACCCACACAAACAAAGCCCACGCCACTCTGAAATCCCTGTACAAGCATACATCTCCTGACAAGCTTTGTAGAGCAGATGATGTGAAGCAGCTAGAGAAGGTGAGGGCACACAGAGGATTCCCATTCCATTTACTCTCACACAATAAGGAGCAAGCACAGGAGCTCAGTAGCTTAGGTAAAATGAATTTCACACCTCAGGCCAGCATGGAGTGAATGGCTGCTCCCAGCTCTCTCATGCCAGTGCAATGCACCTGGGCTGAAGATACACTGAGACAAGGGGAATTTTTGTGGCAGCTTCTGCTAAAAAATTTAGCAGAAATAGCCTGTGAATGCTACAGAGTAAGGCCAACACTTCCTGCATTTATTTTATGCACAGAAAAATAAAAATACAAAAAGCAAACAAAGCAACAACGCAACTGAAATACATCTCAACATTTCCTCTCTTATTATGGCATCTTCTCCAAACTAGATTCAGCAAGTGGCATTAAGCTCATTCCAGAGCAGGTAATTGCACTGCAGACCATTACCCTGGGGGTGAGAAAAGCCATAGTCCATTCCAGTGGGCTGTTAGGTGCCCGGTGCTGAATATTCCTACAGCCATTAAAGTGTTATGTAATGGAACATACAATGTTCTCCTAAAAGAGTTATGGTGTGTCATGTTTCTTTAAAATACCACAGAAAGCCACACAAAAAAAAAAGGCAGACTCCGTCCTTGGAGGGGAATACAGTGGAACTGACTCCGGGGGAGAAGCACAGCAAGCAGCAAGCCACCTTCCTGATCACTAATTCTTGATTAAATTTCTGTCTGTCATTTGTGGATGTGGCTCTCCAGTCCCTCCAACCACCACCACCACCACCAGTTGTTTTTAGACAAAATGAAGAATTAGGGGAAATGCTAAATTTGTTTTAAAAAGAATATGCACAGCAAGAGCTGAACTGCTCCCAGTTCCCTCAGCAGACACAGGGACCAACCACTATTCTGTACCTGCCTGGTGACAGAGGGGGCCTGGTGTACTTCATTCAGCAGCCAGGATCCTTTCCCCCTGTGGAATACCCTAAGCCTTTGCTGCAGCCAGAGTGGTCTTATTTGGAGCCCCAGGTCATGGGATTACTCAATTTTAGGGTTCATGACTCCAGACTCAGCTCATGAGATCCACCAAGGGTTCATGTAGTGATGTGCTGGTTAGAATGGATTTGGATGTGGTAGGATGGATGCAAGTCCTGACCTATTAATGGGGCTAAAGTGATCAAAACAGGGCTCTGCAACCGGCACAGGGAAAGACAACTCTCCAAAGATTTCGAGTTATTGCATCCTGTGTTTCCTGCAGCAGCAGAAATCCCCCCTAGCAAAGCTTCCATCTGAGGAAGACTGCTGAAAGATGGAAATGGGTCATCTTCTCTCCCAAACACATTTTTCCTGCCCACTTAAAAGCATTAGGTGACAAATGTTTTGTTGCCAAGCACTGCAGAGGCCCCATGGACCTTGTCTTCTGACACCTCTGCTGCTAAACAAGCAAGTGGCATATCAACATGACAAGGGATTTAAAAAATTAAGTCTCCCCAGACACTCCCTGGGGGTCTTTTGCTACAACACACAGACTGGCAGCACTGCTGCTCTGAGATGCCACATTCCTACATTTCCTTGGTTTACAAGATACAGATTTCTCTGCTTGGTGAAACTTGGTGACAAAAGAAGGGGCACTGCAGTAGTGCTGGGATGCTTTTTTTGGACACCACCATGCAGGAGGCTGCCTGTGGTAGGGCAGTCACCTTGCTCCTGGACTTGCCTTTGCATGACCAAGCAGTCAGATGGGAAATAAAATCCCTTTCAGAAGGAATAGACAGAGTGTGAAGGTTTTGGCTGTGAACTTTTCATGCTGGAAAGTGCTAAGAGAGGAAAAAAAAGAGGGGATGGACAAGACAGGTCATCTGGGCAGAATGGGACAGGCCTGGTTTCAGACACCTGGTCTCTTCCCTCCTAGGGGTTTGAGGCATGGCAAGACTGCTCAAAAGAACACGTAGGAGCCCTTCAGTGACAGCCCACAGCTTGTCTCAGCCTCCACCAACCAAAGCTACGTTATCAATGGCTGTCTCCTCACTTCCAGTACCTGCTGCTGTAAATCATACCCCAGAGCAAGGCTTAAAAGAAAGCATCTAAATCACAAAATAAAACAGGTCAGAGCTGCAATTATGATCAGTGAAGCAGGCATCAGTATGTTGTGCATAATTAAAATGACTGTAGGACTTCTCTATAAATATCAGCCAGAAAAGTGTCTCTTTGTGTGTGGGCATAAAAATGAGATGCAGGAGACAGCCTGCTCTGATGTGACAACGTGACCTTGGAACAACTTTGTTGCCTCCAACCAGAGTAATTACACTGTTGAAATGTCTCATTGTGTCCCTCTTGCCATCAGCAGCAACCAAGCCTTTGCAGCAATAAATGTGGAGCAAGTAACAGTTCAATAAAGATCCGCAGATAGACTCGTTGTGCAGGGGCTGCTGCTCCTTGAAGTTCTCTAAAGCCACAGTTCCAAGAGCAGGGGCTCTCGTTTTCTCCTTTAAAAGTCTGAATGCAGCTTGGAGATGAAATCTGCTCAAGATGATAAATGGATACCATGCAAAGCTTGTCTTACACACGTCTTCAAATATTTTACTTACTGCTCATCAATCTTCCCCATCTATGCAGCATTCTTAACTACTTTGCAGTAAGAAATCCAATCCCTCCAGGGAGTTTGGGAAGCAAAATACTTTCCCACTCTTCTCAATACTCCGATGACAGGAAATATGGAAATGTTAAATGGAGAGTGGTGCTAAAGCAGAGATTTGCTCCAGACCACTGTGTGATTGCCAGACTGAGCCGTGGGGCAAGGGCTGGCCCTGGCTGGACCCACGGGTCAGGGGCAAATCCACACAGTGCACGTTGGACCTTGTGAGACCCAATAGTCACAGTTTCACTGGCAACTCAAAACTCCAAATGGAGCCTGAAATGCTGTACAAGGCAGGCTCCACAGCTGAACAGGTGAGTAACATCACAGTTAATGAGCAGCACAAAAGGACTGCTGCCATTAGCACAGAGAAAAACCAAAAGTTTGACAAGTGACAGCACGCGTGGTATGTTTTTATTCAGAGCTATTTCAAAACACAAATACTTCAATCAATAATCACTCACCTCCCATTCAATACCCCAGTAATCCCCTTTTGTCCAGCATAATGCCTAGACACAATTTTATTGACCCAGCAGTATTCTCCTAGGATGCACCATTCTTTGACTACTAATGACCGGGTGGGTACATTTCTCCCTGCAGCCAAGTATTTATCAGGCAGAAGGCAAATATGTGATTCATTGATTCATAAAACATTGCAGATAAATAATAATGAAAGACCTATGCATCATTCTCGTTGATGTGCTGAGATTTGCTGAATGCACAGAGGTTGGGGGTAAAGAAAAAAAAAATAATCAAAGTGTTCATCTGCAAGAACATGTAACAGATATTGAGGCAAAAGCTCACTCAGGGGCTAAAGGGACTCTGCCACCAAGACCAGATTATTAGCACTGGAAAATACACAGCCTGATCTTGTGTCCAAAAATGCAGCATCACCACGTGCTCCAAAAGAAATGATCTAAACCACCTCACAGTCCAAGGAAAGGTTGCAAAAGATTTATTGATTGGGGGGAAAAACGATGGGATTTAAGAAATTAAAGGAATTTTTTGTGGATATTTCACAAACTGAATGAGTAAAAGAGTACTTGATAAATTAATTAATATAAATTATTTTCCCTATGAAATTTCAACATGCTGGACAGCATTCAAAAGTCACAAATTAATCAAAATAAAAGCCTGCAATGAAATGAACTGGAACACAGTGTAAAATAGGAAAAATAAGCAAGGAGAAAACAGTTGTCATTCTCAAATCACTCAAAATAGATCTTCCTTATAAAGAATAATGGTGCATCCAAAACAGTCATTTCCTTAAAATAAGCTATATAAAGTACTGAAGGAGAGGCACATAATACACGACACTGTTGCTCCTCTGTCAGGTCACCATTTTCTTTTTAAGGTGTTATACTGCTTGAGCTTCTGCTGGGAATTCTCCCTAATAAATTTCCTTTCTATGTCACTTTTCTGGACTGACATTTGAGGGATGCTTTGAAAAGATTTGGAGATCTTCTGGAATAACTACGTGCAGCTGGTAACCCTCAGCAGGCAGGAGCACAGCAGCTCCCTGGGAGAACCCCACTTAGAGATCAGTGGTTTTGGTGCAGGACAGGAGTCAGGGAGTCTCATGAGCCATTTGGACACAAATCCAGGTTCAGATCCTCTTGTGCTCTAGGAAAGCACACATGGAACAGGCAGCCAGTTCTAACACAACCTCTGTGCAGCATCTCAATGTGGGGACAGAGATATAACAGCACAGGGGGAAAAACAACCTTGTAAAACACCAGGCCAAAGCCATTGGAACCCAATGCTGCACTAAATAAAGTAGAAGTACTCTGAAACCCCAGCCTTGGTACAGCTCACAGAGCAGCCTGGTCCAGCCTGGCAGCAGTTTCTGCATTTTACCAGGTCACCCGTTCCTGTTGCTCAAACTCAAGGAAAATTGACATCTGTCTGTTAATACATTCCTCTGTCAGAGCCTGGTAAGTCCCCCTCTGCCCTTCTCCCTATCCCTCACCCTTGCAGGAGACAAACTCCATTCAAGGCAAGTAACATAAAAAAAGCTCATTTCCTTTGAGGTTATTTACAAGTTTTACCATTAAACTTGCCCACATTATGCAAGCAGCTTGCAATCTTCCCTAATTCTCTGACTTTAATTATATAATTGAACAACCTAAAAACTCATTTTTTCCAGGAAACATTAAACATTACCATCTTAATGAAATTCTTAATGAAACCATCCTCCCTGCATGCAAATGACTGGCACTGGATTTGCTTATCACACTGATAGACAAAAGGACAAATGCCCTTCCTTTCGTCAATCATCAGGAGTGACAGCTCTTCCTAAGGACGCTCCTCCTTGGATGGATGGATAAGGCTGACACAATTACAGGAGGAAACATCACAGGGGAGGGCGAGGAACCAGCCAGGAAAGGTCATTAAGTGGGGACAAACCAACAACAGTCAAGGCAAACTTTTTACCTTAAGCTCAACTGCATTCCAAGGGGCTCTGCTTCAGCTGAGCTGTAACCTATGGGGTAGGAAGAGCTGGAGCAGTGAGTCAGGGGTCTCAGCAGGGTCCTGTTGCAGCCATGTACTTTCCATAAGGAAAAAACTATGGGGCACTTCAGACACTTGACTGTTATAATCTGTTTCAAGACAGGTCTCAGCCTTCCCCAGCTCAAACACCCTCCTTGTGTTGCCTTTGTCTCAGAGAGACTCTTGGCTCCAACTCCACTGCTGCAGGCATGGAACATTCACCAATAAACAAGAAACCACCTGGGAAGGAGCTCTGCCAGGGGCATGGCCTGTGCTGGGAGCACTTGTCCTTCCCCATGCAGCTGGACATGCCCATCATGTCACAGCACAGAGGGATGCTGCTGTGTCGAGCAGCAGCTGTACTGCACGGACCCAAGATATCTGCAGGGCTGAAACCTCCAGGAAAAGCTGCAAAAGAGCTGGTGGGAAATAGAAACCAGCACTAAACTCCCTGTGTAACTCCCATTGCCTCTCTCACCTCACCCACCAACTCACCAGTCCTTTGTACTAAACCAGCTGCAGGGGAGAGGAGCATCTGTCCCCTGCCAAGGGTGTGGAGGTGCCTTTCTGGACCCAGGCCCTCTTTTGGTGCCTGGCTGCTGCTGCTCTCCACAACAGACCTTTGAGGCACTGGCCCAGCCATCACTCCCAACAATTTGATTTACAGGCTGCAGCATTGTTTTCCCAAAGCAGACCCATTCTGCTCCCTTCCAGCCTTTTCTTGCAGGGTATTTTTACGCAGCCAATTCCTTCTGCAGTACCAAGCGCTACCCAGCTGAAGAAATTTTTGTCATGAATATTTCGGGTGCATCCATTCCTTCACTGTCACTTTGTGACCTCCAGTTCTTGTTTTTTGATACCAGTTCAAAGACATCACGAATGTCTTTCATTTTTATTCCCATCAAAAACATGTGTAGTTCAAAGACACGACCTTGGTGTCTGCTTCTGCAAACAACGCTGGCCTCAGTGCTACACCAAAATCCATGCCACTGAATCAGCTTGCTTGAGCCTCTTCTAAATCTAATTCTTCCTAAATCTAATTCCCACAGATAAAGAGCAGAATAGTTTTATTCAATCAGCATTAATTAGTTCTTTTTTCGCCACTCTCCTGCTTCACTGCACTTACGGCGTCCTACCCCTTTGGCCCACAGGTACACCTCACCCTGCTGCAGCTCCCAGATTCTCCTGATGATTTATTGACAATAAAACTCAAGCCCCAGGTGCCTTTCCTGATTTACACTCAGATCTGCAACTATGTGGTACGTGGGCACAGTAAACTTCAAAATAAACAGAGATAGCTGGGGTTAGTAATTTAAAAGGAAAGAAGGAAAAAGCAAAGAGGTGTCAGTGTCCTGGCACTACCCTAACCAGAAGGTCTGGGAGGGAATATTGCAAGAGTTAAAGATCCAGCAGAGCTTTGGAGATGGGGATCCGAACCTGAACCTTGTGTGGCCTCCACTAAGGGCATTCTGCTCCTCAGATTCCCGCTGCTGTCAGCTGAATGTCTGGCAGTTTTAAAGACATAAAGGCAAAATGTTATTTTCCATTTCAAGGCTAAAAAATATAAATATTTTTGAGTCAGCTACAAATATCTGACAAGCTAATTGCTTGGTATCATTAGCAGATTAAAGAATTAATTTTGCTTAGGTCATGAATCTAATCCAGGTGAATTTCTTATGCTGGTTTGAAGAAAAAGTTAGGGAGCCTTGATTTGACAAGCTCCCACCTATCACAGTATCCTGCAGTGGTAGGGAGGAGAAGAGAAATCCAACAGGCAGGAACTGTGCAGCAAGATTCCTTTATTTAATTATTTTACGAACTCTTTTATAGACTTTTTTCTTCATAGTCTAATTGGTCAAGGGATCAGCCACCCCTTGGGGTGGTTGGCTAAAATCCTAAAACATCCATTGTCAAAATATTTTTCTACTGTACTATAAAAAAGGCTCTGCAAGGTCGCAGGTGTTCATAGTTTATAGAACTCTGCTAATATCTTCCGTGAGAGAAAAAAGTATCCCACAGGACTGGAAGGAAGCAAGAGAAATTCTTGCTAGCAGCAATATTTGTATCCACACCCACCACCAGTCTTGATCTCTCAGCTAAAAAAATCTGCCAAGTTCTCCCCACAGTTGCAAATTAGTTCTATTTTCTAGCTCTCCATCTTTCCTTAAGGTACTGCAGCCCTGCCAGCACCAGACCATTATCTGTGTCCAGAGCAGAAATGCTTTTTAAAGCTCTGATAGGCAAAGATGTCCTTGATGCCAT
>NW_008236924.1:2383168-2385111 GCF_000691975.1 Corvus brachyrhynchos | reverse complement strand
CTCACAATTAACACAGTCTTGGTGCTCAAATGGTACAGCTGAAACCAACTGATATATTTGTTCAGTAGAGTAAGAAAACATCCACAAAGCACAGGGGATCAAAACATGGCCATTGAGGCCCAAATCAACTCATTAAAAAAAATTAATGGGAGCAATTCCATTGGCCTCAGTGGGAATTCAGTCCAGTGTACAGCTTATAAAGCACTTTCACCAAGTGCCTTTCATTCGAGGCTCTTTACAGCAGAGGTGCATCATTATTTGCTATAACCCCAGAACCTTCCCCTGGTCTGCTTTGTTTTTCACTCTATGATTCATTCCAGTCTCTCAGAGTATTCCCTAGTTGTGCATTTTTGTCCTTGGCATTGTTTTCTGTCCTTTGCATCCCGAGTGCTGTATTCCTCAGCAATTATTTATAGAAGAGACCCATCCAGCCCCAGATCCGTGCCCCAGCCGTATCTCAGTGCAGGTCCAGCTGTTTGCCTCCCAGGAATTCCATCACCTTTTTGCTCTCAGATTGCAACTCAATATTCCTGACAGCTCATCCTCTCTGCAGGAGCAGAAATCTTACCACATGGAAGATTTCCACTTAGCCTCCATGACAGCCATTTGCACGTGGAAGCATGAATTCTAAAAGGGGGGTCCCCAAAAATCTACTTTTTTAGGCTATTAAATCTAGAACAACATTGACATCCTATTTTGCTCTGATATAAAATTTGGCTCTTTATTCATCCCAATAGAAAGCCTTATTATTTTTTATCATGGTAGCATTTGTGATGACAAAAAGCAACTCAAAGTGCTCAAATCACACATGCTTGGACACACCAGCCCAAAAACAAGACTCCATCCCACTTGCTACACAGATTCCTGTCTGGCTTGGTCTTCTCTCTCTTCTCTTTCCTTTCCTCTCTATTCTTCTCCATTTGTAAAAGAAGAAATAATTTTTGCCTTTCCAAGTGGGAAATCTCCAGTGACAGGGTGGGAAAGGGAAGCCTTTAGTAGTGGGAAGGGGAGGACAGCCAAGTGCCTTGGAGATGCACCAGAAGTGCTGACTCTGCCCCTGAAAAACCTCCATGGCTCTGGCCAGGAAGGATGTCCTTTCCAAAGGGGGGATATTGATTGCAAGGAACCAGCCCACCACCACCCCCTGGCAAGAGGTCACTGCAAAACTTCCCCTCCTCTCACTCACATCTGTCTTGTTGAGTCTGTGGAGATTCTGCAGATTACAGCAGAGCAACTGAATTACTCCAGCTAATGAGAACGTAATGTTTCATTGCCAACTTCCACAGTCACTTAAATCTATCCTTATCTAATTAATTTTGCAAAACAAAAAGTGACTAGGTAAATAAACTCCACAAGCTGACAGCTGTAATCTTACGAGTTACTGTTCGGTCAGCAAACAGACCAAGAAAGTGTAAGGGGGCCAAAGAGGAAAGGATGAAGAAATTACTCAGTGAATGATTGACTTTAAACAAGCGCAAAACTTGGGGAGGGCAAAAAACCCCACAACTGACCCACTTCAGCTCTGTAGAAGTGCCACCACTGCCATCCTGCTATTGAAAGGCACAGAGGCTCATGAGTGGAAACGAAATAGAGCCGAGCCACGCAGAGCTAAGGCAGCCACAGCCCATCTCAGAAAAGCAAAATTAAACATTAGCAATGACCCATTTCCTCAGCAGGAGCCAGCTGAGCTAATCTGGCACTGGAGGAAACACGCTGAGGGTTTTCCCACACAGAGATTACTCTCTGCCAACACTTCCACTAATCCACCTTGCCCCAAAATGGTTGACCATTTCTGTTTAAAGAAATAAGTGGGGATTAAGAGGAGGAAGCCTGAAATCCAACTGTATTGAAATTAAACTGGCAGGGAAGGCGAACTGCTGAGAAAGAGGGATTTGCTCTGGAAAGGGACGCAGAGCTGCTGTGGGAAGGGGGGGGGGGGGGGG
>NW_008236924.1:2377198-2383154 GCF_000691975.1 Corvus brachyrhynchos | reverse complement strand
GAGGGTGTAGCAGTCACACCCCAGTGATGCCCTCACTAGCATGGGGGGATGCTCATTTCTGGGGGTTTGTACTTGGTTTTTTCTTTATTAAGTAGAAAAAGGAATTCCCTGCCTGTTCACCTCTGCGGAAACAAGCTCAAACATTACTTTAGTCACACAGACAGACCTTTCACTTGTGCTGCAGGTGAATGTTTTCACTTAAGTAATCTAAACTGCAGTGGCATCAAGGTTGGACTCAATGATCTTAAAGGTCTTTTCCAACCCAAATGATTCTATGATTCTATGACAGCTGCTTTAAGTGTTTGCTCCCATCTTCTCCACCTCACTCCCCTCTGCCACACTTATACTTACTTTGCCTATATCTACAGACATTTGTATTCTCTTTGCTACCAGTTCCGTTTGCCCACTTCTTCCCTTAAAAAGAAAGAAGGCAGGCCCTCCACTGATGCCTCCTGGCAGAGATCTTTCACTGCAATCAGAGCAATCCTCATTTATTCCAGCTGAGGATCTGACCACAGGACTTCTAGTGCTTGAGCTGTAATAGAAGTAGAATCAGACCAGGCCATTACATGTTTGGGAGATGTCCAAGACACTTTCAGGTGCTACAGAAAGCAGTGCCAGCAATTCTGCAATTTGTATGGATTTTTTTTTTTTTCCCCATCTGAATCAAACAGGGATGATCAGTGCAATGGGTAGGACACACAGAGATCTTATCCAGGCACTCTTTTGATTATCTAACAAGCCAAAATCTGCCACAAGGTTTAGTTCCAGGGTGAGGAGTCCAGGGACATGCACCAGACCATTTTACAATTCAAGGCTTACTTACGTTCCTTTTTTGTTTGTTTTCAGTCCAAAAAGCAAGAGAGACCCCATAAGTCGGACAGTCTGGTGTGGTACTGCTGCAAGGGCCAGGACCCTCAATATGTGCCACTTCTGGCCAACAGAGCCATCTTCAGATCCAAATTGGGACAATTTATTTAAATTTGAAAGGAAGTTCAAACTACACAAAAAATCCAATCAAAGCAAACAACTGACACAAGAGACCGGTCACATTTTACACCTAAGCATCCAAAGAGAAGTGGATTTTTATTCTCCCTTTCTTCCTTCAGGCTGAAATCATGGTTTTTCCTAATTCTCCACAGGAAACACAGCCCAAGATGAGACAAAGGACAGACACCAGACACTACCAGGTCGTATCTTGAACCACCACATTTTCAAAAAGAATATGTAGTAATTACGTTCAGGACCCTAAAGGGCTGCCTCCCTCAGTACGCACGCTCCAGTCCACAGGAGACTGTTGTACAAATCTTTGGGGATAATAATGATAATCTTCATCTTCTAAATACAATTATGCCTGGATAAAGGACAAGGCACATTCTGCTTTACCCCAGCTACACAGAAGTCACAAGCCCCTCCCTGGAATACTGAAACAGAACTGCCAGTTCCTCTCTACCCGACTGCTCTCACTGGACCAGGCCACTACTGTTTGCTTAATAAAGTGTTTTACAAGACAAACCAAGAGCATCACAGGGTGACAGTGACACGGGAACCACCCTCAGCCCAAGAGCTGCATCAATATGTCACTGCACATGTGGGCCAGCAGAGAGCCTGACCCTGCACACACCGACAGCAGTTCTTCCTTGCAGGAGGAGAGCTCAGCCAAAGCCTGACAAATACAATTAACAGGTGAGGAAAGACGTGTCCAAGAACAAACTGGTCTGTTTGTACAGTTATTTTTACACTAAGATGATGCATTCTGGCATAACCTGCCATGCCGTCCATTTCTATCCCTCTAGCACTCTGCCAGTCTCCCAGGAAGGCCAGGAATAGGAATATGGCTCTTTTTCTAAGCAATCTCATTTCTTTCTTAGTTTGTCTCTCTCTACTAATGTCTTGGGTTAACTAATTGAATTCAAGTTGCTTAATTGAAACATCTTGGGTTAACTAATTGAATTCAAGTTGAGACATGTTAAATGCAGTGCCTGTTTCTGATGCAGCAGGAGGGGGGAAAACCTCAAACAGTGAGTGTCAGAGCCCTCTGCATTTGTTGGCAGCTTTTTTTTTTTTACTATTACATGGATTAGGATCATCAGAACAATATTATGGAGACTATTCAAATTTCTAGCCAAGAACGAGAGAGAAGATATTCCTTTTGTACAACAACATTTCTGTAAATTTTGTTTAGCTTGCGTGGGATACAGTTAATTACAGTAATCTATCAAACTGGCACAAGGTAGTATTCACACACAAAGTTTTTCCTGCAGTCAGGATCCTTAGTTTTATATGAGACTGGTTTGTGCTAATTGAATTTTCACTTGGGTAGATAAAATCTTTAACAACTCTGGAATAACTAAGTGCTCTTTGTTCAATGATGTGGATCAGAATGATTTACAGCACCTTTCACATAATCATGCTAATTTTGCTTTCATATGATTAATTAAAACAATATGTTCTTTCTTTGTAAAATAGAATTAGTGCACCCAAAGAGACAGGTTTTGTTGCAAACTTCTTTTTCTGGTACTAAAAGCAATTTTCACACACCTTTTTGGCAAAGCTAAAGGAACACGCTTAAGTGGGCAAGGAAACTGCAGCTGGGGTCAGATCCCTCCATGGAGTGCCACCAACAGGATTTGCAGATTGCACCAGGGATGGTTCAGCCCCCGTGCCAGAAGGAAGATTTTGGGATCTCCAGGCCAAAGTCCCTTCCCACTGCCACAGTTTCCTGTAGACCATCTCTCTCTCATCACATCTAGAGCAAAATTGGACACTACTGCAACAGCACAGGAACTCAAATGCTAAAATAGCTCGTGCTTGTGGTCCAAGCTCTGGATTCAGCACATGCCTGTGGAGCAGGATATCTGACTGTGATGGTCACACTGAGTCTGACCCGTGGGAAGGGTGAGAGGGAACCTGACAGGGCACTGCTCCAGGTGTTGGGTGCCAACTTTACATTGTCCCTTCCAGTTTTTGTTATTGTGCCTTGGCAACATTATTTAGATCTTCTCCTTGAGGTAAATACTGATGAAATACCCCAGATAATGAGACCTGCTAGAGGAGAGTGAAGTGGATCCCATGGGGGACTCTGGAGGGGAGGCAGGTGCTCTGGCTGATGGCAGAAAGTGAAGAGGGAACCTCAGGAGATGCTCTAATGGCACCAAAGGGGTAATTGTACAACCTGATGCATGAGAATGTAGATTCACAACCATCATTACAATTAATAGCAATCATGTCGATGGCTAAACTCCCCCACAGAGCACTCAGTATTTACCTCCAAGGGCTCCCTCCTGTCTTATTTCACTTCAAGTCTGGATCAAAGCTGGACCGGAAAGGTTACCCAACCCAAAGTTTCAAACACACCAAAGAATCACAACTCTGACTACATGCCTGCATCTAGGACTTTCTTTAATGCATGAAACAATGAAGAAAAGCCAATAATGTTGGGTTTCTTTAACCAATTAAAAAAAATCACAATAAGAAGTTTATTTTCATCTGTCAGCCCAAGATCTCAAGGCACTTTGCCTGAACTGCCCACATGTACCAGCAAAAAGAAACCCCTCAGCTGCAAAATGTCACATTTCAAGCAGTTAACCCACCAATCAAACCATACAGAGAAACCTGCATAGAGGCATAATTACAAGGAGAGTGAAGATCAGTCAAGGTAATCATTTGTGTGGCAAAAAAAAAAAAAAAAAAAAAAAAAATCAACACTGGACAGGTTGAATTAGAATATAACCAGTACCTGAATCTAATACCAATGCTAAGATGTGCTGGGCAGAAAACAGAATACCTTTTGGAAAGCAGCTGTGAAAAATTTAGGCATCAAGTAGAGACAGCCCATCAGCAGGTAAAGGAATTCAAGAAATCAATCAAGTTTAGGACAAGTGAGTATAGATGGAACAAGCACTTCCACTGATGCAAGGAAAAACAAGCACTCCCAAGGAGCCTGGAAAAGACATCCTCTCAGGAAAGCAGTGCATTTGATATGGACACTGAAATGGAAATACTAAACCCAGTCCTGACTCCTATAAAAGACTGATGCAGAACAAGACAAGAAAAAAAAGGGAAAGTTTTGCATCCATGTTTTTCTGTCCCTATCAAAGAGTTTCCAAGGACTGTCTGATTAAAGGACCTTCACCACACCCTCTGCTGTAACTATCTCCACATCTCAGCTTGCTTTCTCCAGTAGGCAGGAAAGCATACAGTTATTGGGAAAATTCCTGCTGCTGCAAATAACTCCTGGTGCACACAGTCATCTCCAGGGCAGGGGATGAGCAAACCAGCAAACTGCATGTGACAGACCACTTACTGCACTTCATGGCAGTGCTCAGGATGTAGTTTGACTACAGTCCTCCCAGGCTCTAATTTAGGTGTCATGACTGCTTCTCTTCAGTGCCTGATGCACGAAGAGGAGCCCTGGCCTGTTCCTGGTCTTAACCTCTCCGTGCTCCCTGCAGCTCATGGATACAGCAGCTGCAGCAGCCAAGGGAGCTGCCCCTCAGTCCTGTATCTTCGGTGCTATTGTATAAAAGAAAAACTCCCTCGAGGAAAACAAGGAGAGAACAGACTAATGGGCTGCTCCTGGCTCAGGGTGGTCTGGATACCACCCATGGTCAGACACTGTGGTCAGTCTGTCTGTCCTCTCGTTGCATCCATCAGTCCCAAGCAGGCTGGGAGCCACACTCTGCTGCCACCTCTTCCAGTGATTGACATTTCCTGCCTCTGTAAAATTAATTTGATGACTGAATTAGACTAATAATTGTTTCATTTCCAAATATGGTCTCTGGGTGCATTTGACTTAGAGCGTGTTTCTCTTGGGAGGTGCCAGGGAGATCCAGTTATATTACTTATGGAATCTGGGCTAATTTAATTAATTTTTGATGGAAAGTTCTTGATTTTGCAGATGGTAGCTGTCTGCAGGGCCACACAGAGTTGCTGGTATCTTTTCACTTCCTCTGTGATGCAAGAGATGATAGAGGGCCCAATTAATAAAGTCACCTTGAGAGGGAGACCTCCTGTTAGTGGGAGAACCAGAAGCGGTTCACCATTTGGGAAAATTCTGGTTTCCTTATAGCCATACTATCAAGCACTCACCCACACACAATATGCCTCTTGAAAACAACTGAATGCTGAGGGAGTCCATATGTCCACACTTTCACAGAGTCTTTCAAAGCAAGGTAACAATTAGAAGCATATTTATAAATGACATCCTGAAATTGTGCCCTTTCCCTCTTTCACCGGGCATCACCTCCAGCTCCACGTGCTCCCGCTGGACCCCGCCAGCCCTACACAAAGGTTCTCATCCCATGTCAAAAGTCTGGGGCCTTGAGTGCTGACAGTGCAGAAATAGCACCAGAGTAAATGACAATAAACAGTTGTTTCAAAAGTAATCTGTGCTGTTCAGACAATTAAATCCCATTTTCTACTCGTCCCCAGCCAAGGGAAGAGTCACAGGCCTCCACCCAGGAGCATCACACGTGCTTCTTGTGCTGCCACCAACGTCCAGAGCAGCCTCAAAGTCATTGTTAGGGCTTCTACCAAGCTCCCTAGGGAAGGCTGCTCCTCTCCACTCTCTGCCTTAAATTCTCTATGGAAAAGGGAAAACATTTTTGTTTCTTGCCCTCCATCTTGGCTACCCAGATCACTTCTTCCTGCAAGTCCAACCACTGCTCACTGTAAGTACACACAGAATCCAGTCCTGCAAAAGGCACAGGGACTCTGATCTCACAGGGATTGAGATACCAACATGACACAAGCAAAATTAAATTGAGCCAGTCAGCATTTCATGGTAAGTGCCCTGTCAGCAGGCAGAAGTGAGGTGGAGAGTATCAACTCATCCCCACAGCTCACAGGAAATCCTGACAGGCACTTCAGTCTGCAGAGCATGAAACACAATGGTAAAGATGCATCTTGGAATCTGAGATTTACTCTCAAGGGCAAAGTGTTTGAGTCTGCTGAA
>NW_008236924.1:2366208-2377188 GCF_000691975.1 Corvus brachyrhynchos | reverse complement strand
TGAACCATGCACAGCTTTGAACAGCACAGAGAACAAGGAGCATCAGCTCAGTTGCTTTCTCCAGAAAAGATGCACAAGATCTAGGTCATTATCTGTCAGAAGTGAGGAGGAAACCTCCCCAGAGAGAATTAGCCAGAGGAGGAGAAGGAGGAGGAAGTTTGGAAGTGAAGGTGGAATAGTTTTACAAAAAATGAGGAGGTAAGAAAAAGCTCTCCAGAGCTCTGAATCATCCTACAGATGAAGAAAATGGTGGATTTTAGTGGTACTGTGAGATGCTGGGTGGCCTCAACCCCACTCCTTAATGTGGATCACTTTCTATCATAACTGATGAAAGTATTATTTCCATTTAAATATCTGTTCTACAGGGGCCAAACCACAATTTGTAAGGTTTTATCCCCCAAACTCTCTCAAAGCACTGAAGGAAGGAGCAGACAGAAAGGAAATGGCACACACAGAACCATGCCCAAGGGTGGCCTTGTAAACTCAGGTGTCCTCTCCTCAGGCACTGTGATCTGCCAGGGACTGCACACACATCAGCAGAGGGAGTTGAGGACATTTCCACGGGGTTTGGTGCCATCACAGCAGAAGCTCTCACCATGAAACCCTGGCAGTGACAGATTATTTCTACACACAGTTCTTTCCTATTTATTACAGAGTCATGAAATGGTTAGGGTGGGAAGGGACCTTTAAAAGTTATCTAGTTCAACCCTCCCCACTCAGATTCTTGAGACAAGCCTTCATTCTGGACATTAATTTCTGTTAATGAGGCTCAGAGACCAAAAAATCCAAAGCCAGAAGAGTGAACACACACACCCAGCAGCATCCACACACACTCACAACAGCCAGCTTGGTCCCTCACGACTCCCCTTGGGACACAGGAGGGCTAGAAAGAAAAAAGCTTGATCCGGCAGTGCTGACATTATAAGGCTTCCAGTACAATATTAAATTAGAGGCTTGGTAGTCCCTCCAGGACCACATACTGTTACTTGTAATACAGTTGAGCTACACTTAAAATGAGGCCTTGTGAAAGGAATAGACTACTGTAAAAATAATTAATTTTCTGTACTCCAGATCAGAGCTGCAGCACTGACGTGAGGCCTTTGGAAACAAATGACCAAAAAGCAATAAACCTATTAAAAATAAGCTTCTACTGCACCAAAAGGGTGAAATAGTGACCTGTCAAAGGAATGGCACAGTTAAATGAACGTGTTTTCTGTTTTACAAATCAAAGCAAATATCCCACAGAAATGGATCTTTTTGGAACAAATGCTTCCTTTAGGACTGGGCATGTTGGAACAGCAGCCTGACTTTACAACACGGCTGTGCATTAAGCAGACTTTTACTAGAGCAAGAAGTTATGGATGTAGTTAGTCAGGAAAAAATTAAAAGATGATTATCAGTATGGTTAGGCATTAGAGACCTGGAGAGAGACTAAGCTTGGCATGGAAAATGCTCTGGAGCTGCAGCTTTCAGTGCGTGGACTGTGTCCAGTGCCTTGAGCAGAGACCCTGTTTAAAGGCAAGTTCCCCTTTTCCCAGTGATGCTGGCTCCAGTCTATTCTTTGCCAGAGACAGCTGTGGTTTGCACCCCTGGTAGGTTGCAGCAAGGGCACATCCAATTTATTCCAACCTCTGGCCCCCGATCCCTGAATTTCATGACAGAGACCGACAACTTTTGTGTCCTGTCATAGGGACCTCCATCAGGTTACACAGGTCCTGTGCATTACATATTCTCAGCCCCATTGCTCCAAAAATATGTGTACTTTGATAAAAGTCATAGGGTTTGATGTCAGAAAAGGTTTGGCTTTTCTCCCAGCCTGATGCAGACAGGTCAGATATTTGTAATCCACCCACGCAGGTGATGGTAAGAGTTTTGTACCTTTGAAAACAAACAACTAAGGTATTTCTAGGAGCTGTAGCTCCTCAGAAAATAATCAGGCAAGGACTTAAAATGCCAGAACCAGCAATGGTTATGTATATCCAAAACACACCCGTAGTGGTGAGAGGGAAACTGCCTCACCCTCAGGCCTTGGAAAAATTCATCCAGTCCCTGCAGTTTTCCAAAGTGACAAGGCTTTATTCACCTAAAAGAGATGTATCCAGATTTTGATGAGCTCTTGCTGCTTTTTAATCTATCACTCAGGGAGCTGCTCTTGCAGGGAGCATTTGACACTGAGTGAGAGGCAGCAGTGCCTGGCAAAACCTGACTTGCCTGTTTTTACGGAGGCTGTGTTTGAGCATCCATCAGGTGTGCTGCACGCACAGCCCAGCCAGACTCTGCTCTCTGGAAAGTTTGGCAGACATCACAGCACTGTCTCTCACTCAGAGAGAGAGAGTTTTTTCTTCTCTCACTATGCAGATGAAGGAGAAACTCGAGGAGACAGTCACCCTTCCTCCTCACACTGCTTTTACTCTTCACAGTAACAGCATTGCTGAGCTCTACAAAGTCTCCATCTTTCTCTTGCTCTGAGTGTGGTAAGATGCAGCAATTTTATTCCACCTTTAATAACATGGAAACTGGCATTTAATTTTTAATGTTAGCTTAAAACCCAGGAGGTTGCTGAGCTTCACAGGTGAAATCAATCTCCTCTTGGGTCATTTGGAGAGTTCAAGAGTCCGACATCACTGCCGGCAAATAATCCCTTCCTCCCCCTCTTCCCTCCTCTCTCCAACACCCTTTCAATTTTGCTGGATTAAAGGCAGGGGTAAGGTCAGACAACTGGCTGGGCTCCTGGGGTACTGCAGGGGCCATAAAGCAACAGGAATTAAAGCAGGATATACATGCCAGGTTATCGAGCCCATTTCCTGGCCAGTGCAGTTTAGTGGCCACACGTTCCCTTGTGCTTTATCTACAGCTCTGGAACAGAGCTTGCTGCTACCCCTTTCTGGTCACCAGGACTTTGCAGCTCCTAGGCTGACCTGCAGGCTGGTTTGATCCTACCTGCAAAGGCTGTCTTGTCTAAGAAGAAAAAAAAAATCCAATGCATAAAGGAATAGATAAGAACATATTCCTGCAGAGATGAGTCCCTGAGGTTTTATAGTTTCCTGCACTACCAGCAAGTTCACCAGACTTGTGACATGGGTCTGTACCACCAGTGTTTTAAAACCTACTTTAGAGAACAGACTGCTTTTTCTTCTCTTTGGATTTTCTAAAGGGAAAGAACAAGGGACCAGAATGGAAGAGGGGAGGGGAAAAAAGCCACAAATAGGATCAGTTCCAAGAATATCAGCTACTTGTCAGCTCTGCAAAATAGCTGTTAATTTATAGAGGAGAAGTGTGCAGGTTCTGTCAGAGCCATACGTCAAAGCTTTCTCACTATGATACCTGGCTTTATTTGGCCTTCATATTATGGACCCAATTGGATTTCTCTGGGTCTGGATAAACTGCACAAGGGTGATGTACACTGTGATTTATTGCTGCAAGTGCTTAAAATGCCTCCCACTAAATTTGTAGTGACCTTATCACACTATTAAAACCTGAAGTAAATAAGTGCACTGAGTAAAGGTTAACACCGCCTCAGATAAAACAAACAGCAAACAGAGGGGATAGGAGATTCCCACCCCCATCGCTGGCACAATCCAGGAAATGAAATTGCTGGATGTCCTGGCAGCACCAGGGAAGAAGCCAGAGGATGCAGAGCCATGCAGAGATAAGGAATGTGGTTTAACACCTCAGCCCAGCCCCGCAGCCCAACGAGCAGCACAGCTTTGCTCGTGCTCTGCTCTGACGTATTTTCACCTCGGGAAGCCCCTGGATCAGGACAGCATCCCTCTGCCTCCAGCTCAGGCTGGGCAAACACAGCAGCCCCGAGGCTCACAGGGCTCCCTCTGTGCAGGGAGCCTGCATCGAGCATCAAAGCCCAAAAACCACAGAAGAGGACAGAGCAGTAACTTCTTAAGCAATAGCTCTGCAGCCACAAGAAGATCCTTTTGAGAAAAAAAGCTTTACACTGTGGTCTGAAAAGAGAGTCATCACCAAATCTAGCTCAGAGTTTCAAACAGGAGCTGAGTATTTTCCCTATAGTAATTGGTTCAGGTTTATTTTCTAAAAGGCCATGCCCAGGTCATGTCTTCTATTGTCTCTGACAAAGATTTATAAGGTAGCAGATACCTGAATAAAATTAGTATCATGAAGTAGAGGAGCCCTTGGAGAAACATGAACAAGATCAACAAATGCAGACACTGATCCAGAGAAAGAAGAAGAAACTTTTAAGCCATGGATTTGAACAGATTCCTTACTGGTTTGTAGAGGGAGATACTCTCATCTCCTGGTGATCATTGTTACAGCCAGATAACAATAAAGTTTTCTGCAACTCAGAGCATGAGAACACACCTTCCCCACATCAGAACTCAAATGAAAAGCAAAATTTATGGAGGGGGAAAGCATTTTTCATCAGAAAAAATGAAACACCCCCCAAAAAAGGTGTTTCAAGTCCTCAAGACAAGAGGGAAAAAAAATGCACCAATTTCTTAATGAAAGCTGAAGCAGGTTTTGTCCATTTGGCCTCAGCAGTTAGAAATGGTTTTTTTATTCCAAAATAAATATTCATTTCATGTAAGTGTGAAGTTCTGAAAGTTTCTCTCCAAACATTAAACTGTTTGAATATAACATTTAGTACTCTCAGCCTCATTTTCTCTCTGATACATCAGCAAAGGTGAGTCAGGTCATTAGAATTGCCTTCCTTTTTATTCCAACAGCAGTTGTGATAATAAATTCATTATTTTCATAATTGCTCCATTAGAATTTAGTAATAGATTCACATTAATTTCAAAAGTCCTACTATGAGGCATTATGCAAACAAAATAAGAAACAATTAAATTTAAATTTATCTAAAATCCTATTTAGAAGGCATTATCCAAACAAAATAAGTAATACATAGCATGAAATTTATCTAACATCCTATTAAACATGATAACTTTGAGGCCAAAGAAAATATTTTACATAAAAGCACACGAGGTAATTGACTTTTTCTGCTGTGCTCTTGAAGCAGGAGCTGATAGCCAGTGCTAGTGCTAAAACAAACAGAACTGCTGGGCAGCCACAGAGGCTTCACACCCCCAGGGCTGATCCCAGCAGCCCACCCAGGACCCCTCAACTCACCCAGGCTGTCTCACCCTCCCCAGTAATTTTACTTTAGGAATTTAGAGATTTGTTACACCAGTAAGAAACTCACTTTTACTAGGGCAGCTAGGACTCCTTGGGAAGCTTCTTCCTCCTGCCTTCAAGCCTCCAGGCTAAGGAATGCTTCTCCTGTAGCTGCAGGGAAGCTCCATGGGTGGTGTTTCCTCCTGCCAGCACCAGCAGGTAACCACAGCCTCACCTGGGCAGCTCCACACCCCCAGAGCCTCCAACAACAGCTGTGAGGAGAAGCTCTGAGTACTTCACCACAAACCCTTTTCACCTGGTTTGACCTGGGCCACTTACTCAGGAGCAGAGTGTTTCAAGGAGAAAATACTTTTAAACCCAAGGCACCTGATGCTCCTGCCAGATTTGTCCAGTGTTCCTGCACTTTCCTTGCAGAAAGCACAGCAGATTATTGTTTGTCCCCTAAGGCTCCCAGATTTTTGTCTCACCATCTACTATCTTGAATCATAAACTGCTTCATTGTTTGCCACTTCAGGGAGCACATAGCTGAGCCCTGCCTTGGGCTGCTCTTTTCAATGTGCCTCTATTGGGTTGTAGCCACTTTTAATTTAAAGCCCTCATAATTTTTTTTTTTGTTTGTTTTAAGCATGTGTTGAACTGTTCTTGCTGGAGAGATGTGTTTTCTCAGCAGAAATGGAACTTGTACTGATGCAAAGCAGCCTTCTGTGTAACCAATACGTGGTAACCTTAACATGTTTCTATATGGCTCAATAACTAGGTCATAGTCAGCATGAATAAAAAAATGCTACAGATCAGATTGCTGTCTGTCATGCCCCACAAGAGGAACTCACAGCATCATTTTATGTGATTAACTTGATCTCAGTGTCCAGTTTTACATTTGAGAATGTATGTCCGTGGTCAGAAACACATTAAAGCAAACACTTAACTCCACCCATCAGTTATCTCCTGTCTCAGCCTTCCTGAAATGAGTCATTAGCTGCATTTCATCTGTTCAGTTCCAAAATCCTCAAATTCAGCTGCAAAAATGGAACCCCTTTGATCTTAGATTGCCACTAATTCATAATTGATAACCCAGTCTGGAAGGAAAGGAAAAAAAATTCGTCCCCATTAGTTGTTCCACTTAATATGTTCTGGTGCTTCAATTATGCAAAACCCAACTCTCAGGGCCTGACTGCCTTCCAAAATGTGACTCAATGGGGGGGAAGAGAAAAACCCAGATCGAATTATTCCAGCTGTAAATCTTTGTAATAGCATAGATGTCACGAGAGCAATACTCAACACTGAACAATTCTTGTTTGTTTTCCAAGCTGTTCCTTTGTAGAATTCCCAAGGCATCCATAAATGACTCCAGAGAGCTCAGTGGAGGACTCAGGACTCGTTCTCCCTCACTTACATTTTTTTGGTCAGGTCATTAGGCTGTGAGTTGTAATGACCCTTTTTGGCCCAAGGCACTAAAAGCCTCGGAGTAATATATGACCTGGTAAGTGAGTAATCGAGAAGGAATAATTAACACAAGTCATTATGCTCTTTATTTTGTAGAAGAGAAACTGTCACTTCTTTCTGAAGACCTTTGAATTATAAATGTTTAGACTATGAGCACCGTGAAGAAAACAGCAGTGCAGACATCACTGGGCCAAAGCGTGTTTTTCTACTGGGAGAGTGACAGAAGCAGGACTACACAGCAGGGAACTCAGCTAAAAAGGCACAGATGCCTGCAGCACCTCATGAATAACCAGCAATCAAAGATATGGATATGACTGTACCTGTGTTCTGTCACCCAGCAGGTTGTTGGGCTTAAAGAAGAATCTTTGGACTTAAATTTCTCTCAGACAAAACTGTACAACCATGCAGCAAACTCCCAGGAATCAGGGGCAATTAAAGCCTGCAATTGCACGGGTGCTGCTCAAGATCAGGAGGATCACCTGTTCAGGACATTTTGGTTCCACAGTTCTCCCGAATTCACCCACATTAGCACAAAAAGAAAAAACTTGGCTTGATTTTCTAGTGGCTTGTGTCAAGTGACTGATGGAATTCATGCTTTAGGAAGATGTGAACTCCAGGTGGGAGTTTTCCTGGAGCAGGGCCAGGACAAGGTCTGTTTTCTGGAGGGCATCACAGCTTTTCTTTTTCAGGTACTTACAGAATCTCCCCTCTTCTGTCACTGCTTTTCTATAAACTCCAATCTCTTCTGCACTTGTCCTCAACTGCCAAACCTGGTTGACATCTCCTGACACTGCTGGGAAGCCTGGGAGATACCAAGTGCAAAGGCAAGAGCTTCCTTTCTGGAGCAGACTATGCCGAAGAAACACAATTATTTTGCAACAAATTCACATCTGCTCTTTTCTCTTATGTACAGTGAGTTTCCTACTGTGACAGAGTAAAGTCAAAGGCTTAAGGCAAATGGAGGGAACATCTTCACGTTGCATTTATTGCCAGAATGTGTCAAAGTCATCACATAAACCGCCTTGCATTTTCTGGTACATTTTAAGGGCTAAGCCATTAACCTCTTACAAGAATAAATCTATCGAGTTCTCCAGGCTTCTCTTGCTCTGTTATTACTTCTCTGTCAAAATCCTCTTGGTACTTGGAAATTGTGGGCTACACTGTGCCTTTTACAGACAGACAGATGCCACTTGTCCTCACAGACCACCCCCTTCTCTCTCTTTCTTTGCCATGTGCTGCAACACACCTGCTGTTACTCTTGCGCTCCTGGTATTCTCATTCCCTCCCAGATTTCCTCTTATTTCTCCAGAGAAATACATGCCTCAGCCTTACACAAGTTTATGAGACCAGGAAACTCTCAGCTGACTTCCTTGGGCAGTGCAGGCCCTTCCCCACCCCTGTCCTGCAGGTGACAGAGCTCTGGCTTTGCTGGCAGACTTTGGGGATCTTGTCATGTGGCCAGCAGGACTGGGACTGGGACCATTGATCCAAGGCCAGTTCCTGCCTCGCATTTGGCTTCTCCTGCTGCATGTTCTCCTGTCGTTTTTACTTTTCACAGACACCTGGCAAAAGAAAAACAACCCTGCACCTCACAGATATTTTAATAATTCATATTCAACTTCAGTCACGGCAAGTTTAATAAACAAGTACTTATTGGAATACAATCACTTCTTCTTAAAGCGGGCAGTTTTTAGGAATGAAATCACAATAATTACCTGTAAGAATATGTATGAATAACAAACATTCAGTCCTCCTGTTTTCATTGTTTCGCTCATTTGCATGAAAGGCTTCCCCACTGTTCCCCTTGCCTCTGTTTTAGCAAAGACTTTGCTTTTAATTGGACTGAATATTCAGCTGGGTTCAAACCCAAATTTGTATGTAAAAAAGCTACACGTAGCAACCAGCTCATTCTGGAATCCATTAAAAATAACAAGAGGGGTTGGAAAGAGATTATTTCAAGAGCTCTCTTTCATTCACAGGAAAACAGATTAATTGCACTTGCAGAGAAGCTCTCCCAGGCAAGGGAGATGCAGGTGATAATACTGAGTCCTCCTGGTTTTTCCTCTTGTCCACAAGGCAAAACCATGAGGATTTCTGAGCTAATTTCATCCCCGAAAACCAGCTTGCCATGCACTGAGAGCCTGCAATCAACACCACCTCTCTCTGCAGCCTCCTTCCTTCAGCCCTCCCTTGGGATGCATTGCAGGTCCCTGTGAAATTCAACCTGGCACTAAATGGAAGAAATGGAGAATACTGTACAAAACCAAAATAAACCAGATGTTGTTAAGTGGCAACTACAATAAAAACACCTGCAAGAGCCAGGAAAGCAGGTTGAAAAACTGACTGACATCCTCAGAGAAGGTAAGCTCAGCAGCCTCAGCTTTGTGCTGCAGCAGGGGGGTGACCACATCCTGACAACCCACCCTTGACCCAGTCACCCTCTCACAGGGCTCCAGTGAAATTTGGGCTCACCAAATAAAAATCAGCATGTTGTCCTAAGAGCAGAGCACAGTGCCAAACTGCAGCCTGCCACCTCAGCTGCCACCTCTCTGGGAGGACTCAGGCTCTGTTTTCATTCCAGAGGAGGTTTTTATTTCTTTCACTTAAAAAAATAGCTATTTTCATAAAAAGCATCTTTCCCGCACTCCTGCTCACAGCAAGAAAATGGAAAGTGATCCAGATTCTCCTTCTAGCACTTGACAGGGGAAATTTTCAGGATGAAAAAGAAACACTGCTTTAACAAGACAATTAATTGTTTTGGGGGACGTGTTGTGGAACACTTGAATGGAAGAGAACATGGGAGTAGGAAAATTTTGACTTTCTCAACAGGGAAAAATAATACCTTTGTAAATCAGAGGCACACACACCCTGAGGCTGTAGCTGAATTTTTGAAGGGCAAGTCCTCTACTAAGACTTTCCTCACTGGCTGCCCTGCAGTGACCTCATGCAGCAGCCCCTGTAGAAGCCTTGAAGTCTCCATCTCCAAAGGCACACGCTCGGATGTGCCTCCTGAGGAGAATCCACATTTAACTCCAGGGCTACAAACAGAGGCCAGGTGAAGGAGCAGCATGTTCTCCTGTGTCAGGTAACACACAGCCTTTCAAGCTGCTCCTCAAAGCAGAACATCTTCCTTTGGACCACAGAGCCACAGGCAGCTCCAGCTTAGGGTACTGGAGAAAGGTTTGTGATCAGAAGGGCTCTGATTAGAAGCCAAATTAAACAGGGTAAATCTGTAGAGGTTTTGAGAATAAGTTTTATTGACTGCCACACACCCTTAAGTGCTGAAAGTCTGCTGATCCCAAAGGTCTGGGCTGCTAAATAAAAGTCACAGGAACCAAGGAGGTTTTCTTTGAAGTCTTGCTTCTAGTTGCTTATAACTCGCAGTTCTCAAACCAAATGAGCTGCCTTTTAGCTCTCTGTAGACAAAGGTCTCAGATTTGCACTACACCCAAGGAGCGCCCAGAGCTCAGGCACTCCTCTGCACCATGCAGGTTCCTGTAGGAGTTCATCCCTGGAAAGAACAGTGGGGTCTTCTGGTGAAAGGCACTAAGTCCCACTTTTTCCTACAGATCGCACATCTCAAGTTTGTTGGTTTTTTTTTAAGAGCAAACTAAAAGGAACTGAACATTAGTGTGGCTTAGTTCTGTGGCAGATAGCTGATAGAAATTAACAGAGCTCTGACCCATATTCCTAATTCACACCTCTTGCCAAGCCAGGAATGGGGGCTGAAACACAACCAGGAAGAATATAGTTAATATGAGCCTTGGCTTCAACAAGGTCAAGTACTCATCTTTCACCTTCATTTTGATAACCCTCACGCCAAAACCAGAAGAGGAAAGAGGCATTTATTTCATTGTCCCGGAGTTCATTCACTCTGTTTTATAAGAGCCTGTAACTTTGTGTCTTCTGCCAGCTCATTTTCCCTGGTGCACTGGCAGAGAAGCATGCTGGGCAAACACAAAAATCCCAACAAAAACACTGACCATGTTTGGATCTAACCTACTTTGGGAATCTCTGGGATGCAGAGGAAGTTGAACTGGCTACCCAGTTCCAGCCGTGTAAGAGCGCCCTGGCTTCTTTTTAAGCTTTTTTTATGTACAGATCAAACAAACAGACTTCCAAGCGCTTTCATTTAATTTTGATGCCAAACTTTGATGTCTTCACCATTTACAGTAATCATTTTTATGTGCATTTAATATTATTTTTTTTATTTCAAAACGCTATACATAAAAAGACCAACTTCATTTAAAATATGCAGCATTTTTGCTATTTGAAAACTCTGCATTTTTAATTTGTTTCTTATCAGCAGAGTACTTCTGGGGCAAGGAGAACATCAAGTTTTTAATGCCTTACAGTTGATTTAAATTAATATTTTATGTTTTTATTCAAAAGAGCTGGCTAATAGAAGGGTGCTGACATTTTTTTCACACT
>NW_008236924.1:2353097-2366052 GCF_000691975.1 Corvus brachyrhynchos | reverse complement strand
CTTTCTCTGGCATGTGTTATATGCAAAGTAATGGTTATTTCTTAAATGTTTGGTGTTTTATTCCATGATGAGTACCCAAAAGATGACATTTCCACACAGCTTAATGCACTTGGATCACTGCTCAAATGCCCAAGCTGGGGAGGAGAGGGACCACAGCCTCTCAAGATTTATAATATATCAAACCATTGTTTTAGAGGCAAACACCTACCTTTGTTGCTTGAAAGCCCCATCCCCTCAGAATAACAAAGCAGGGAAGTGTTTCCCTCCCTGATTCTGTGTCGCTGCTGAGCTCTTTTCGAAAAACATAAAAAGCCAGAGAGGTAAGAGTGAAACTTTTAATCAAAAGGGCCCTGAATGATTTCTATTGCATTTAATAACTGCTTCATCACAGTCTCTAGATGAAAGTGCTGTATTGGATTCCATAGCTGACAGGAGTGGTGAGGCAGAGGACAGTCTTCAATTGGGAAGCTGCACCCCTCTCCTTTTAAAATCGATGGAGGAGGAGAGTATCTGAAGTCACCTTTTCACTGCTCAATGCCTCCCCTCCCTTTACCCCATGTAAGAGGCTGATAGAAATCTGGTACCAACAGGATGGAGCTCAGAGAGGAGTCACTGGGGATGCAAACTCTCAGACTATCCCTGCTACAGCTACCACAGTCACAGACAGGATCTAGAAATGTCTGGAAAATGGGGGAACTTAGAGGAGGACTGTAATCACTCAGCCAAGTCCCACACAGCACAGGTTACTGCAGCGTTAGCACATTTTTACAGAAAAGAAAAAACAAAACATTATTGCCATTATCCATGAGGGCAAAGTACAGGGGAGAAAGTTTTCCTCTGTAGGGCAGATGAAGGAGGAGGAGAGCAGTGAGAAGAAATCATTAGTAAAATAATTGGCTGCCTGTTTTGCGCAGTTGCCACAAAATGTTTATGCTGTCAGTGCCATGAGGGTGTTGACTTGCCAAAGTCACAGCTGTGCCAAGGAACTGTCAACCACAGGGGCTGCTGTTGCTTTTTACCTTGTGGGTATATGAAGCACCCCTGGGTCATCACCCCTATTGCCCTGCTTTCCCAGGAACCGTATCAGAAAGATTTATTATCAGCCTCCTTCTGAAACCTAGGATTTTGGCCCCCATGATTGCTATCAGGAACAAATACAACATCTGAAAATATCACTGAAAAAATGAAGATAGGATGCTGTGTGATAAAGGATCTGAATTAAGTTTGTGGAGGTTTTTTTTAAGTGAGTAATAACTTGGAAGCTTCTGTGTCAGAGAACAAAAGACCTGTTGTTTTTTCTCCGCTGCAGATAGAAAGAAATGTTAACATCTTATGTTCAGGCAAAATGATACTGAGTTTATTCCAGGACTGTGCTGGAGTGGGGCAGAAATGTCACTTCATTAAAGCAGTTCTGTTTGCTTTTCCACCTCATTTTCCAACTAACTTTAACAAAACACAACTCGAAGAAGGAAGGATACCTTTGTTCTGTATCAAAGCAGACAGATGTAAAAAAGGACTCCTAAGATACCCAAAAGTGGTTAACTGAGCACATGCAGTCATTGCAAAAATTCCATCAAGAAGCCTCACTTATCAGCAAGAAATCATATTAAAGCAGGGCATGGTCTGGGAAGGAAAGAGATGTACCACACAGTAATTTATTCATATACTACAGGTGTAAAGAAAGCTTCTAAGAGCACAATCCTGAAAGCAGCTGCAGCTCCCTGCAAGTCTCTGCTGCTCTGGGGGTGGTGAGCACACAGCACAAGGCAGGATTTACCTCTCATGGCTATCTCAGCCCAAAGCCAAACTGTTAAATGAATAAAATCCCTGCCTACTAGATCAGGACATGAGAAGATTGCCTGCATTGCTGAGAGATTATCAAGTGACTAAATCTAGCATGTGATAGATAAAACAAATACCCATTAAAAATACAAATCTCTCAATACTAGGAAGAGAAATGCATTCCCAGCACAGACTCTGAAAGCCTTCAAAAAGACAGGCATATCCAGCATCAGAACAGATGGAGAAGATGAACAGTAATTTCTTTCCAAGCATCCATCCCCACAAAAGCAGTGAGTGCAGGCCCCCTAAAGAGACAGATAATAAGAGCAAAAGAAAAATGAAGAATATCTTTGAAACACCTCAGACTTGATGAGAACAGCTGGGAAATTCTGCTTTGAAGTGTGACATGCTAGAGACAAATGCAGACATTTCTGGCTACTCAGCCAATACTTTGGTTGGCATTGCCTTGACCTCAGAAATTTTCACTGACTTTTGTAGGTAAGAGGTGTAACTGCACCAGACTTCTGATTCTTGCTCTTGACTCCACTCAGCCCAAAGTAAATCCAAGCTTCAAATAATTTTGCCCATTCCCTTTGCTGACTTTGGAATCCACCTTCCCCTCCTAAGGGCACCTCAGTTCTGGTTGTTTCACACTAAAATTTCTCTAGATACAACTTGATCTAGAAGATGAAAATTGTCTTCCCTCATTCACCTGTCAAGAGAGAGGGTAGCAGCACGAGGCTTATTATTAATTATTTAATCAGCCATTCGTGGGGGTTTCTGGGCTTGTGCCAGCTCTACCTTCTGAATTTTCAGACACACACAGTGTGAGGGGAAGGACTCCTGTGCACTCTCCCAAGCTGTTCCATTACACCTGATTTATAGCATGACACCTCTTGTTCTAGCCCATAACCTTGAGCTTTTAAACTACACAGGGGAAAATTTACTAACTACTGAGTTCATCTTAATGCACTATGGGGAATCTTAAGTGGGGAAAAAAGAAGGCAAGGAATTGGGCATCCAGAGGAGCTGGTTTTGAACAACAATCATGTACTGGCCTAGTGCAGTGCATCTCACTCTGCTTTCATTTAAATGAAGTTTTAATTTACATGGCCAGCATACAGTAAGGACCCATGTTTGTATTGCTCTGAAGGTGATAATCAATAGGAGAGTTGAACACACATTTCCCAGCTTATTAGCTGCACACATGGATGGAGTTTCCCACAACAGCATGTACAAATGCATTTACTCCACTCTTGGCTGGCATCAGAGTTTGATTAATAACAGAAGCCAGAAGACTAGTTTGTAACTTTTCTATTAGGATAGAAAATTGTCACCCACATAAACAATTTCCTAGCAGTAAAGGAGTCCTCATTAGTGTAAACAGAAAAGCACTGACAGCTGGAACATGGGTGCCACAAGTCCTCTACCACACAAAGCTTGATGGCTGCACTGCTGTGCCATACACAAAAGCAGCACCCACAGATGCAGCAGTTACTCAGATGCTCTGCCCCACGTTTTGTCTTTGTTTTCAAGTGTATTACACAGACTTTCAGGTTAATTTCCTCAGCTAATACTCTTGAGGTGAATGCCTAATTTGCCCAAGGTAAAGTTAGGCTCTCCTTGGCTCGTTCCACTCAATGGCAGCCTGCCCTCCGTCCTAATGTACAACTTCCTTGAAACAAGCAGAGAGTGTTGATGCTACAGAGTAAATACAAAACAAGCTCTGCATTCACTGACTATTCCCAAGATGCTCCTTACTTCAGTCTAACTACTCAAAAGTCAGTTCCTGAAACTTTCCCCTTATTTTTGCCATGTAAGGCTCCAGCAAACAGCAACTTCTGTGATTATTTCTGCCATTACAATCTCTTACTTTGGTCAATTTTTAATTATTTTAAATTACATGGCTGAAGTGCTGCTGGATAGATGTCATTCAGCAATAAAGGCTTGTTCTTTGAAGAGCCTGAACTAGGAGGCTTTGTAGCTCATATGCTGGGGAATGTCACACTGTTTCTGTGGTTCATTGAGGACATTAGGAGTAACCTTATTTCTATTCAAAGCAGAATTCTGTTTGCAAATTACTTTCCAGCATCCCAGCAGTGGATTTTCATAGGGACTGGCAGAAAGCAGTGATTCCTATTGTTCCTTCACTCCAGTGACTGAAGGATTTCCCAAGCGACAGTGCAGTGCAGAGGAGACAGGACTGTCACACTGCTCCTGCTTGTGCCAACACAGAATGACAGGACTTGCACTGCACCACCTTGGTTGAGCCAAGTTCACAGGTACAGCAACACAGCTGAAGCACTGGGCAGAACACATTTGGCAGTGCCCAGGCACCAGCTGAGCCCTAATGCAACCCACCTCACCACAGCAATTCCCAGCACAGACCTGGCCAGAACCAGCGGCACCCAACTGTCCAGACACTGACTCACGCTCTCATTTATCTTCCATGTTTTAGAAGAGGCTGCTGATCATTTTATAACTACAGTCATGAGCCTTTCTTGCTCTACCTTTGATGAACCACCTCATAATAACTGCCCAGGAGTCTCAAAAAGGAAAAAAAAAACCAAACCACACAGGTTCATAAAAATATCAGGCTGCCTGACAAAAGTACTTCTACTTTCTCATTGGATACTTCAAAACATTTATGAACAAGCCCAACAGCAGGTTTGCAAGTTTTTCCTCAGTTAAATCTCACATTGCTGAGCAGAGCTCACAGTTCTGCTCTCTTCAGATTTCCCTTCACAGGTACTTGCTCCTTTTCCCATTTCTGTACCACCAGCACAAACACACATCAGTGGTGAGTTTACAGTGCCCCCACATGTTACTCATGAAATCAGCACCAAGTAGAGGCCTCACTGCCTCTCCCTCCTGGTGACAGTTCATTTAAAGATATTCTTTTACAATAAATTATCTTCTGCTAAAAGCTTGTTGCAGTTAGCATGGAATTTTGTGTCTGAATCTGTATCAAATACCTGAGGTGCCAATGTACTAATTAACAAGAAAGCACAGTAGAATCAAACCTCTAAAATTTATATATATACAATTATATATAGAACTTGCCAGTATAAAGTTGTATATCACTAGGTCTTACTGAATTGGAAAAGGTTCAGGCTCCCAACACGCTGATGCACCTACCACAGAAACCACTCCAGACATCCTTACCATCCTACCAGGGAAAGGCAGGGACCAAGCCAGTTCCTCACCTCACCCAATCCCCCATCACTCCTGTTACAGCTGTGGAGCTTCCTCAGCCACCTCTTTAAAGATCAGCTCTGGGTTATGCACGTTTAAGACAGCAGAAAAGGCTATTAAGGAACAGAAGAATACTAAAACCATGCCAAAAAGGAATTTTCCCACTTATGGTCTTGAGGAAGAAAACAAGCATGACAAGCAACAACCTTGCTTTTTAACTGAGAAATTCTTAAAGCCCAGGTCTGTTTGTTTAAAGGAGTTTCAGGGCCACCTGCTACATCATAAAGAAGCTGGAAAATACATCAGTCACATTCTCACTTCCCTCCCTGTCTGCAGATTCATAACCAGAGTAATGATATCTCTAAGGACACAGCCTTCTCTGGAGGTCCAGAAAAGACCTGAAGCAAAATCTACAGCATGCAGGAGAAATAGGTACTGGAATAAAATTCCTAGAAACCAGGTTTTAGATATTTAGATGTTTCTAAGCATAATATATGTGAGTGCTTATTAAACTTGGATTATTTTGCAATTCTTTAGTCTTCTCCCAGATCACTGATCCCCAAAAAGATTATGAGCAATTCAAGTTTGCTACAACTTGTAAGAGATTCACTCTGACAGAGAGGAGTTTAAGGGCAGCTGGCAGAGCCCAGCACAGCTGTTTATCACAGTACAACAGAAACAGTTCTTCAAACACACATCAGGGACTACAGAGATAGAGAGTTTTATCAGAACACACCTTTCAGGCAAGTTACTAAATCGTGGCTTTACAGCAAGAAATGTGTTTGAAAGTGCACTGCAGAAAACCAGACTGCAAATACACCCCCATTAATGGTACTGAGCTCTCATCATGCTTGTTGTGTAACTTCACCATCCCCTCATAATCTTTAACATCATAAGACCCTTTCTTTGGTAGCCAAAAAGAAATCACTCTGTACCAACATTTTTTAAGACAATAAAAATAATTTGTTTCCTTATAGGAACTGTCCCTTTGCCATCATCCAAGTACTGATCAAAGTAAACACGTAAGAAAAGCTACCATGAGTTGGCGTGGCAGAAAGACCCAAATGAGGTAAACAATCTATCTCCCACTCTAATGTTCCCAGAATGGAAAAGAAAGGTCTAAATATCAGACATTTGCATTGACAAGCAGTTGCCCATTCACTTTTTATGCTGATGTTCATCAACTCTGGCCATCTGGATTTGAAAATTTGACTGGGTGAAATGAGATTCCCCCTATCAACCTCAGTCTTTTTCTCTTCAAAGAAGTAATGATAAAAATGTTTTCAGAGAACAGAAAGCCTGATTTGTATATGCAACAAGCAATTCCATATTCAATCCATGGAGTGTTTTACTTTCCTCAATGCTAAAAAAGCAATTTGTTTCCAGACAATGCAGAATTAGTTCACTCTTCACCAAAACAAGCTTTTCTCCATAATTTGCCTGTTACCCACACTGAGTTTCCAGAGAGAACAGCCTGAACTCCATGCCCATATCAGATTATTAATGCCAAGGGCAAAATCCAAAACGGTTTGACCATGCTGGAAGTTTTCACTGCCACTTCCTCTCTGACAAACTAAACATTGCCACCTACTGACTCCCAAAGCCTGAACTTCCACGGATTTCTTTTATTTTCCACTCCCAGACACAATGTCCAAGATGCACAACAAAGGCTGTTACAGCCCAGATAAACCAAAAATTGATGTCTAAAATTCTGAAATATTATTACTTGGTTTTGCCCACTGTTACTTGTTTTTTTCCAAATGCTGTAAACTACTTTAAGACGTCAAATTTTAGTTTGAGGCTTGATCTTGCAACATGACTGTCAAGCACACAGTTTTACAATAAAAGACCCACCATACATAACAGAGACACCAAGCTTTATCACAGTACCATATTTTCTAGATTTGGCAGTCCAGGGTCGAGCTTGAATAATGTGGTCCAAGTACCTCAGAAAAAGTAACAGCTGCAGCTCCAAGATTTTTCCATACCCACGACTTCACAAATAAGAAAAAACCCTATGATTGTTCTCACATCATCCAGCTCCAGCAGCACCAAAGATATAACTAAACCATGATTTTAATCATTCTTTTACACAATTACATTGCCCAACCAGAGATACCTATACAGCCACAAGAGTGTGTCACAGTGTATGAACAAGAGTTCTGTTTCGCAGCTGCTGCACATATTCCTTTGCTTGGACAAAGCCAGTCCTTGGTGGCTCTGGGGGAGGAGGAGGACCTTCCACCAGCTTCACAAAGTAGTGGCACCTGCTGATTTTCATGATGCCAAACATGCCCTTGCCGTGGCACCGCACCCGCTTCACGTAGCGGCCTCTGCCCGTCAGCGACTCCGCTGAAGTGAAAAGGAGAGGGGAGAGAAGATTATTCAGTCAAGAACAAACTGCCACAGCTGCAATAAAACACCTGTCTTGCCAGTGTATTTTTCATGGCTGCTTCTAGAAAGTTAATTCTACTCGGGATTCTCCCCTCCATCTTTCTTCTGTTACATTGAGCAGATCACTGCTACAGAGAAACCCGTGAGCTGCACTTAACGCTCTTCAGGAGCACCAAAAAGGTGAATTTAGAAAGCAAGCACACCAAGATAAATATGTGGGGAAGGACAAATCACACTGAGCATTTACTAGATTATACAGCTCTTCTGAAGGTCGTATTCATTTCACTGCCTTTCAGTAGTTTGTCTCATGAATTCCTGTGAAGTCTTACAGACTTCATTTTCCCTCCTTTCTCCCTTTATTGCATTTATCACAGGTATTTTCATTATCTGCACATCCAGTCCTGCACTAGCAGCTCAGCCTTCTTGTGGCAGAGGCCTGGAAGGCTCCAAAGAATTCTAATCAAATCTGCTTTACCGTCCAGGTGACTTCTAGCTTATGAGGTCAGTTTGGTAAAATTTATACCATATTAGACAAAATGAGTATGTTTTTCTCAGTCCTAAAAACACCTATGAGGAAACACTTCTATAATATTTTTCTAGATTAAAAAGTGCTTTAGTTACAAGCTTAGCCTGCAAATCATCTATAGCAAAGTCTTTTTATTAATAAGTTTACAGTCAATACCCATTTACTTTTATACTGTTTCTGATGGAAGTTTACCTTTGATCCTGCAAATCTAATTGTACCAGCCACAGACAAAGCTCCCAGCATCTCTGACTGGCAACATTAAAAACTAGAAACAGTTTGCTTCTCGTTGGTCTTTCATACTCATGGCAAGCATCTTCCTCTTCAGGACCTTATGTTTGATAGGGAGCAGAAATTCTGCTCTCCATCTTAAAAATGCTGCAAACATGTGCCTTTCACATTTTGGTAAAGTTTAGCAGAAACTGTCCTCTATTCACTTCTGGTGATTTGAAGCATCAAAACTTTATTAAATATAAAACATTTTCATAGGGTAGGATAGAGTAGGATGACATTTTTCTAATGTACTAAATTTTAAAAATGTACCTATATGTAAATTTGATTTGAATTCCACATTGTGCTTTCTTACAGCCATTTCCTGTGCTTCTAGTAGAACCTGTAACAAAAAGAAAAGAAATGGAAATACTGAGGAGGAATTTAAGCAATGGTATTTCTTATCTCTAGATAACATGGAAGCAATTGAAAGTTTAAGTAAGTGATAGAAAAAGTATTTCATAGAGATAAAAAGACAAACATCTTTTAGGTAAGATGTTCCTTGCATAGAATGAAAAAGCCTCAGGACAATTCTATTACATTTTTGGGGAGATGGTTTCCACCAGCATTAGTCAGCCTTCCATCCATGGACCTTTGTGTAATTAGACATCAGACTAGAAATAAAGTCCAAGGTGGGCAAAATGAACTTGGTCCATTCAATATTTTCAGCTAATACAGGACACCTCTTTGCCATGACTGTCAGAAATCAACGCTTCAGCCAAGAAAATGAGTAATTTGAGAATCCAAACTACTGTATTCAAAGCTTTTGTGCCTTTAGAGAACTCAGCAGCCTGCTTAAGAATATCCTTCATCTCACACAGTTTAAGAACCAAAGCACACAGATGTAGCAGCCATTAGTGACCAGGATTCTGCACCATTTACCATGAACTTAACACCAAGCACTGCTAGACAGGACACCCACATGGAACTTCTCATCATGACAAATTAAAACAGCCAGCACAAGTGAGCCCAACATATTCATAAGCCACAACAGTACATGATTGCAATGAAAATATGTTGCTAGAATGTGCTCCTAACAGGCTTACTTGAAACATAAAACCCCACAGAAGTAGAAACACCTCCAAACTTCTGGTGACAGGTATTGATTTTAAAGTTTTCTGGAAACCAGGAGTGTTAAAAAATACTTCTACTTACCTCTTTGATCACCTTTGCTCCCTTTTTGTCACTGAATTCCAACTGAGCGAGAGCCTGATCAATGGACATTCCTTTTATCTGCAATCAAAGTGTTAAAATTAACTTCTGCAATTACAAATATTTCCTTTCTCTTATTCAGAAGACATTCCTTATATTATACTGCTATTATAAAAGCAAAAATACTGTAGTTTCCTTAACTACCATTTCTTCAGTGTAATATCTTACAGCTAAACCAAACCACAGCCATTCCCTGCCCAGATCCATGCTCATCCCCAGGACTCTGTTATAAAGACATTGATTAAACTGTGATTGAATGAGGCTGTTAAGACAAATACAGTAATTAAATTTTGCATTCTAACAAGCCCAGTACAAAGTACTCTTGGCTTACCAGTTTTGCCAGATACCACATCTTATCTTTGCTGTATTTTATTTCCCTCCGACAGTGATATATTTCCTAGGGGCAAAAAAATAAAAAGTGAAAGGATGAATAATTTTGCTGTGAAAACAGAATGGAGCATCCATGTCTGATCCACAATCTATGTTCTTACTAGGAATAAAAAGGCATGGCTCTGCCTACTATGAGAACAGCATATCAAGCATAGCTTTGACATTTGAAACTAAAAGCACTAAAAAAAAGGTGCTGGCACACAGGAGATTTTAATACAATCTTATGACACTTCGTTTATAAGCAGAAGTCCCTGAAAAGGATAATCAGAAGGTTTTTCACCATCTTTTCCTCTCATCCTCTCCACCTTTAGAAGCAAAGACTGACATGCCCATTCAGCCTTAAAAATATTACCCTGCTGTCAACTCAACCTACTGGCAGAGCAAATAAACAATATTACCAGAATGAACTTAATTAGCTCTTCAGAAGTGAAGAGGGTTTCAAGTTTGATTGGCACAAAAAGCTGCCTCCACAGACCCATTTAACATTATTACTAACAGGGACCAACACCAGCTAGTAGAATCTAACATCAATACAAGTTTGAAAGAGATGGCACTCTATGAACAGGTAAAACACTGATTTAATAAACGAGTCTGTCAATAGCTGCATTTTCACACACACTGCATCAGTCAGCACAGTCCACAGCAGGGATTTTTATGTCCTAGGCCATAATGTTCACAGGAAAAATCACTAAATGCCCATGGCCCACAAAATACATGCCTTAAAAAACCCTTTCCTTTTGAGATGTAAATACTTTTACTTTGCTGAGCAGTGTGTCTAACAGAAGCCACAACACATTAATTCCCAATGAAGAAAAATTATAACAATGGAATTTCAAAATATCAGTTGTTTGACAGTACAGATTCTACCCCCTTGTAGTTCAGAGACTTCTACAGAGGATGGGCCCCTTACAGCTTGAACCACACAAGGCTCCAATATAATTTAGAGATGGAAAACATTCGAAGTGATATTAACTTCTACAATACAGCCAAACTGAATAAAATCCTGAATAATGAGCAAATAAGCTTTCAAACTAGTGCCTTGTGCAGTCACCCTGTGCAGACAGTGACAGTCTGTTCAGAAATTGCCAAACATTCACAGGTAAGGCCATTCACAGGTGGATCCTTACAGCTGGTCTGCGAGGCTCTCCAGGCAGCTGTGGAGGGTAAACAATCCTGTTCTTTTTCTCCCACTTCCCAATTTTCTGCAGAGATGTGCTTGTGTGGATGCATGACAGAGGAAAAAGGCTACCAGATGCCAGCCACCTGCAAGACAAGACCACAGCCTCAGCTGCTGAACACAAGAGTTCTTTGTCCCTGCCCAGCCTATCTGGAAAATTGTGAATTTGCTGTCTTGATAAAGAACTGACACATTTGCCTACTCACAAAATGAAATTGTTAAAGTCCTTTATAGTTTATGCTGAAAGGCCTTTTTAATTCAACAAAAAGCCTCAGGCTTCCTAAAGCAAGCTATGAACACTGGCACATCATGAGATTCTACATTAAGTGTCCTCAGATTGCCACACAAAGTCACAGCCACCTCTGTTCTGATGTTCTCATGGGGCTCAGGACTGACACAAACCATTTATAACTTTTCCAAGGTACTTTCCATACTTAACTTTTACCAACAACATCTTTAGCAGTCAAAACTTCTAGCTTTTCAAGGGGCTGAGTATCTCAGAGCATCAGAGGTCAATAAACATTGTGAAATTTGAAAGGAGAGGTGTTCTAAAGTACTTCCAAAACACAATCAACTCAATACAAAAACCAGACAGCTGATAGCAAAAATTAGTTTTCAGGCATTTTGCTCACCTCAGATTCTGAAAAACCAAGCTACATTTTGCCCCCTGCTGCCTGGATAAAGCAGCACTGGGCAGCCACTCCTGACTACAACAAACAGATGAGTTCAAGACCAAATACTGTGGGTTTTACTAAGCCTTGAACGTCTTTGTGTGTGTGGCCAACCCGTGCAAAGCATCTTAAAAATGACAGGCAAACAGAGCATGCTGATTTCAAAAGGGCATTGTACGCCATTGTTCACATCCTAAAAGCAGAGATTAGCATAACACACATATTTCAATGTCATGGAATACTTTTTTCAGATATTTGCAGGGATACAGCTGGCAGTACCAGTGCACCTACAGCACAACTATGTGATTCCTCCAGAAAGAGGGGAAACTTCAGCAACTAAGAAAAGCAGTGACTGGGGACAGCACAGGTACCACATCACTGTGACCCGAACCATAAAGTCAGAGAAAATATGGATGTCCAACAGAAAGAAGTGAGGAGAGAGACGCTTCCATCATGGCACAAGCTCTAAATACACAGAAGGACACCACAGGGACAGAGGGTTACCTGTTCCCAGCTCCAGGGCTGGGTGAGAAGGCCAAACCAGGCAACACCAGGCACCCAGCCCCAGGTACCCCTGAGCAGGGCAGCGCCTGTCCCACTGCCCAGGGCAGCGAGGGATGGGTGACAAAGCCAGACTCACCTCTCTGGTCGTGCCCAGCTGAGGAGACCCCGCGCCCAGGCAGCTCCTGAAGAGAAGGAACAGTGAGCGAGGTATGAACAGAACCATAAAATCACTGAATGGTTTGGGCCGGAAGGGACCTTGAAGAACATCTAGTCCCACGCCCTGCCATGGACAGGGACACCTTCCTCTATCCCAGGTTGCTCCAAGCCCCATCCAGCCTGGCCTTGGACACTTCCAGGGATGGGGCAGCCACAGCTGCTCTGGGCACCCTATGCCAGGGCCTCACCTCCGTCACAGGGAACAATTTTTTCGTAATATCTAATCCAAACCTACTCTCTGTCAGTTTGAAGCCATCCCCCCTTGTCAAGTCACTCCAGACCCTTGTAAATAGTCTCTTCCCGTCTTTCCTGTAGGCTCCCTTCAGGCATTGGAAGGCTACAACTTGGTCGTTGAAGCTTCTCTTCTCCAGGCTGAACAATCCCAATTCTCCCAGCCTTTCCTCATAAGTGAGCTGCTCCCTCCCTCCGATCAATTCGGTGGCCTCCTCTCAAGCGAGACCCCCCAAACCAGAGCCGCGTCCCCTCAGCCTCACCCGCGCCCAGCGCCCAGCGCGCCGCCATCTTCCCGGCCTCGCTTTGCGGCAGAGCCCCGGGCGGGAGCACGGACCGGGGCGCGGTTTGCGACAGTTTGCGGCGGCGTGCGCGGCGCTCGGCGGCAAC
>NW_008236924.1:2326709-2352810 GCF_000691975.1 Corvus brachyrhynchos | reverse complement strand
CAGGGGAGCTCATCGGGCACACGGACAGGATCTCCGGGTTCGCCTTTTGCCCCTGCCCCGGGCAGAGCAGCCTCTGCGCCAGCAGCTCCGACGACGGAAGCGTCAAAATCTGGGACACCGGGACGCTGTCGCCGGTGCTGGAGTACAGCCTGCACCAGGTACAGCCGGGCACGGTGAGGCAGAGGCAGAGCGGGGCACTCGCGGGCGGGGGTGCGGTGTTTTAGAGCTCGCACTCAAAGCACGGTGAGGCTGCTTTGCCCGAAAGTGAATTTCAAGCCCGGTGGAATTAAATCCGTTGGATTTTGCTGGCCGGCTCTTTGTTCTTAGCCTGCAGCGCTGTTGCATCACCTTAATGAGCTGCTGGTTACCATCAAAGCCGCAGTGAACCAGCGTGCTCGTGCTTTGGACCCATTGCCGCCTAAGCCAGCTCGCTTAAAATGATCTCAGCAAGTTACTGTTGCCCACAGGACAGACTGAATGTATATTTGAAGAAGTTACTGTGGCTCAGGATTCCCCATCAGCAGCTACATCCATCCTAAAAGAACTCAGGAACAAACAGAACTGGTGCTGGGGAGTGCTCACAGATTATTTTCTGCCTGTTATCCTAGGCTAGATAGTAGTAAGCCAGCTTTAAACGTTTTCAATCCTTTTTTTCAGAATGCAATCTCGGCGCTGCATTGGTCACCTCTTGTGAAAGATCTGATTGTGTCTGGTGATGAGAAAGGAGTCATTGTTTGTTACTGGCACAACAGAAATGACAGCCAGCAGTTCTTCCCAGAGCCTCGGACAGTTTTCTGCCTCACCTGTTCTCCTCATCATGAAAACCTGGTGGCCATTGGGTAAATGCTCATTAGTAAATATTCGTTATGTTTTGTTTTCCACTCTTCTTCTGCAAGAATTTATTGGGACGTTTTGCTACATGGTTGAAAGACTAACTTTAAGAGGTCTTGGTGGCTGTTCTTTTACTTTAGGAGGAAAACAAATTAGAAGTTTTCTGCCTCACCTGTTCTCCTCATCATGAAAACCTGGTGGCCATTGGGTAAATGCTCATTAGTAAATATTCGTTATGTTTTGTTTTCCACTCTTCTTCTGCAAGAATTTATTGGGATGTTTTGCTACATGGTTGAAAGACTAACTTTAAGAGGTCTTGGTGGTTGTTCTTTTACTTTAGGAGTAAAACAAATTAGAAATAACATCTAGATGTGGTAAACCTGCAAAGGCAAAGAAATCTGTAACAGAGTAATGGTACGGGTTGTCTTCTCTGTGATAGGGTGATAGTGACCTGGAAAGAGTTTGTAAATCACCTCAGATAGTATTCCACAAGCATCCAAGAATCTCTTCATTTGTTTAAATCTCTGCTTTCAGCTACAAGGATGGCATGGTGGTTGTAATTGATATCAGCAGGCAGATTAGAGGCCACGAGGATGAAATACATTGCCTGGCCTGGTGCCCTGTGCCTGGGGAAGAAAGGTTACCTGCTTGGCAGGATGAGCTCCAGGGTATGTAGACATGATTAGCAGTTTGTGGAGTAGTTTTTAGTTCATGTAAATGTCCTTCCAGAGGACTGAATTCCTTACAGAAGGCTAGTAAGTAGCTAAGCAACTGATAAGTTCAATATCAGAAAATATGTTCTGATACAAATCAAGGTAATATTCAGCTCATTTTTATAAAGCTTTGAATTTGAAAGCATAATAACATGATTTCAATGGTATTCAGCAGCTCCTTCAGAGGAAGGCAAGGTTCCAAATGGGGAGCTGACACAGGACACAGCCACGAAGAAAGGTTGTTACCTGGCCTCTGGAAGCAAGGATCAAACCATACGAATATGGAGCTGTACCAGAGGCAGGAGTAAGTAAGATATAAACAGTAACAAGGTGTGGAACAGCTCTTGAACTGCAGCCTTGGTGTGCTTAAAGCATGGGGAATGTACTTCAAGCTGCAGATTCACAGAACTCCTCTGTCTGTCTGAGATTTTTGATGTGTCAGGTCCAGTGATCCCTCTTGGTTCTGCAGGTATGATGACTCTGAAGCTGCCACCCACCAAGAGGAGAGGTGGAGCCGTGGATCCGGCGGTCAAGGAGCGCATTTGGCTGACTGTGCACTGGCCTGCTGGCCATCCCACTGAGATTGTGTCCAGTGGCTTTGGGTAAGTGGGCCACTCAGCAGCCTGGGGACCAGCAGCAGCTGCATTCGTTTGTTGATACTGAAGGAAGTACTGAATAGAAGACAGCTCCTTCCTTTCCAGTGTAACAGCAGAAAACAGGCCAAGAGTTCAGACTTCGAGAAAGTTACTGTTTGTCCCATAATTTGTCCAAGAATCTGACTGAGTATTGACTGCTAATAGCACTAATTGTGGTTTATGCCCATCTACTGGGAAAAAATGTCAGTTTTCAGGTGGTGTTTGTGTGTGTAGCTTTGTACAGGCATTGGATGTCTGCAGAGCTCTGTTACTCCTGACTTGTAGGGTATTTGTGATATAGTCTGTAAAGAGCCTGTGTTGTTCTTCTGAAGTGAAGAATTTAAATAAATTTCAATTTTGCAGAGGAGAACTGCTCCTTTGGAATTTGACCCAGCCTGGCAAACGCAAATGGACTCTTCTGGGATCTTCAGAAGGACAAAACCACTCCCGAATTGTGTTCAATCTCAGTTCTGTGAAGCACCAAGACAAAGAGCTCCTTTTTTCTATTTCAATGGACAGAGATGTAAGGACCATTTAAAAATTAACATAGAAATGCCTGTACTATGCAGTTTGAGGGAGTGAGAGTAACCCTTTTAGGGCCACAGTTTTTCTCTTGAAGTGGGTTAATTGCAGCAATTTATAACATTTGTTCTGAGCACAGGTTGTGTATGTTTCTGTCAGTTTATAAGCTCAACCTCTTACCATGGTGGAGTGAATGTTTATGATGCTCTGGACTTGCATAGTACGGTTTAATGAAAGGTGTTTTCCACTTCATTTCCTCTATGTTTCCCTTTTAAAAGGCCTGGTTTTCCTTCTTAAAATCATTTAATTGTACAAAGTAATGCATCTATTTTTTTATGGGGTTTTTTTGCAATCTTTGGGGTTTTACAGGCAGCAGAGTGTCTCCTGTTCTGAAATTGGAAGAGCAACTTAGTAAAATGTATTCATTGTGTCCATTCCAGTCTTGCAGCTACTGCAGCCCTGTCTGTGACGTGGAATCCTCTGGGATCACATCCTGTCAAGCCTTGCATTCGACCTTTTGATTCTTCATTGCACTTCTGCTTTGTTCTTTCTTGTCCTATCAGTCACTGTATTTGACCACTCCTTGCTCCTTAAATATTCTTCAGGTGAAATGCTGGGATCTGTCAACTCTGGATTGCAGCTGGACCATGCCTTCCCTTGGAGGATTTGTCTACAGCCTTGCCTTCTCCCCTGTGGACACAGGCTGTCTTGCCATCGGGGTTGGAGACAGCATGATCCGCGTGTGGAATACTTTGTCCATGAACAATATTTATGATGTCAAAACCTTCTGGCAAAGCATAAAGTCTAAGGTTACAGCAGTAAGTGTGCTTTGGATTCCTGTTTTTTCCCCCTTATCTCTTCTTTTCACTGAATTTTTTTCAAGTATGTTTTTCTCACTCTGAAGGTTTTTCCCAACTAAAATGAGATAAAGCCAAGTTGTTCATTTTATACTCAATTCTTTCTGTATACAATACATTTTAGAATCTGGCAACAAATTTTTAGACCTATTTACAATCCTAGAAGCTTGCATTTACATCTAGTGGAAATAAGCTGAAGTCCAGCTGGCTGTTATGTTACTTTTTCACTTTTATCCTCCATGATTCTTCCTTGCTTCATCCGTGGTTACCCTTGCTGTGCTAGGAAGTTTGACAGATACAAAAACCAGTACAACCAACACAGGTCTCTTCAGCTGGGGTTTAACCAGTGGTTGGTCAAAAGTTACTGCCTGGTAAAAGAGCTGGTAGCTATTTCTGTTTTGTAATGTAGGTATTAAATAGCATTTTAATGATTTTAGTCCCTTTCATCTTATCCTATCAAAAATGGAAGGGGGAGAGCCTTTGATACTCAGAGCAGAGTGATCAAATCAAGTGGCTGTGGTTGGAAGGGTGCGTATAGGGCATGGTCCTTCTTCATCAGTTTCTGCATTTTCCTTTTGTTTATTGTTTAGCAATAAAGTGTAACTTAGGCCATTATGTGTCTCTTTCTATTTTTCTCACAGTTATCCTGGCATCCAACTAAGGAAGGCTCCTTGGCTTTTGGAACAGATGATGGAAAAGTTGGCATATTTGACACCTTGTCCAGCAGGTAAAAAAGCAGCTTTCAAATTCATTAGTGTCAGATCCTGCTGGTGTGTTACCATACAGGGGTGTGGTGTGGTCTTTCCTGAGAGATACCTTTGCTGTTAGATGAGTAGGATTTAATTAAAATTAATCGAGCAGTTGGATTTTTTCATCTGCATTATATCTGAGCTTCTGTGGTAAACTTGCCATAAGTTAAAATTGCATGACCCGAGATCACCTGTGGGGGGACATCAGTTCAGGAAGACTTTATCCAGAAAGACATTTTCAGGGAAGGAGGAGCAGCAAGGAGGAGAAGGTCACCAGCACAATTGGGTTACAATTTTAGTAGTGTCCTACAGCAGATGTTAAAGAAAGCTTGGTTGAGCCATGGCTTTAGAATATTAAAGCACCTGGTGTCTCAAGTATGTTGCTTTGATTCTATCTTTTTTTAATTTCTATTTGGTGAAATGTGACTGCCCCTGCTTCCTTATCTTCCTGCCCAGTGCTAAGAATAAGCCACCTCAGATCTCCAGTACTTACCACAAGAAGACTGTGTACACATTAGCCTGGGGGCCTCCAACTCCTCCTCTGACTTCTGGTGAGTCTTCCAACACCTTGTGGCAAAATAAAACGCCCATGCAGAGCACAGGGATGCCATGAAGCTGCTATTCCCTCCCTTCTTTGGAGCCCCATTTGCTTGGTGGCAATCCTTTAGAGCAGCTAAGAATGTGTTCTGCTTGAGGAACTCGTAACAGTTTTGCAAGGGTACAAACTCCTGTAGTTTGTGAATTCTGGTACCTTCAGGAAATAGGTGAGAGTAGTGCTCCACACCTCTGGGCTTGCTTCAGGGTGGTACAGACCAGGAACTTCACAGGCTTCCTGCAGCAATTGTATCAAATCAAATACGCCTTCCAGAGTTTCTGTCGTTTGAACTTCAGCTCTTCTCACACAACTTGGATTTTTTTTCTTTTAAGGACCAACATTTAAAGGAAATTTTAGTGTTTGCAGTGATTGTGCTATGAGGGATCTGTTGGTAGAAATGAGAGCTCCTTTCAGAGGGTTGTACTGTGAGAATTTCCTGCTGCTGGACTGCAGGCCAGTTGGATACTGCTTTTTAAAGCTGTGAATTGTGTATATGTATATATATATATACACACACACACACACACAGAAGGATGTATATTGCTTTTTGAAATAATGTTTTGATTTATAGTGGGAGGGATTAGTTCTGTGAAGACTGATGAAGAACAGAGTATAATTAGCTCTTTTTCTCTGTTGGATAGGAGAAGAAAGTGAACAGCCCTCTGTAACTTTGTACAGTTGTGCTGGAGAAGGAATTGTTTTTCAACACAATCCCTGGAAGCTTAATGGAGAAGCAAATGACATCAACAAAGTCATCCGAGACACCAATTCAATCAAAGTGAGTATGAATTTGAGGGGGTTTTACGGATTCATAGTAACCATGCCAGAGTTTCCATGGCCTTGTAGTTGTAAGTTTCTGATTTTGCCTTTGTGATGTCTATAACAAAAAACTTGAACCCCTCAGTCTCCACAGATGAACTTCAGAGACACTAGCTGACTCAAACTATTTAAACAGTTCATATATTTGCGTCTGAAGAGGGTGGTTGGTATTTTTTTTCTCTCAGTGTCAACATGGCACATCTTTTTCTGGCATCAGTTGCTTAATTTTCTACACTATAATTTGCTTAACTGGGAAAGGTAAATTGGAGGATAGAGTTTGGTTTTAAAGCTGTGTGTGGCTGCTTAAAGTAGTAGGTTCATACAGAGCTTTCCAGCTCCAAAGCACTTGAAGTGATAACCTGAATCATGTCCTAGTTTTCACCACGTGGTGGGCATGCATAAGTTATTTACCTCAATTCCTTTAGTTCCCTTGCTTCAACCATGAACCTTTTAAGACAAATTTTTCATTAAAAACAATCATGATTTTGCAGGAGGCTGTTTCCATTTATACTGCAGCCAGTGCAGAGTGGTTGGTGATCACTGAGTATCTTCTCAAGTGTGATCAGTCATTTCCTAGTTGAAAGTATAAAATAAGTGGAGTGGGTTGGATCTTCAGTTCTTTTAAGTCAGTTGAAGTTAGTCAAAGGGTATTGATTTGTATCAGCTGGGTTTTGGCTTCTTTCTTGAGTGAAGACTCGTTGGGAGTTAAGAGAGTAATGTTACAGGCATTGAAATGATCATATTTAGGCATCTAAATTGTAAATTGTAAGTACTTTTTGTCTGAATTAGAATGAATAGGGATAATTACAAGTAAACTTTGGTTTCTTTTGAAATGCGATAGAATTTGGTTGCAATGTCTGGTGCTTTCCAAGGAGTGTAAGGAGATGAAACATCCAGGTCCTACTGGAATCCAGACAAAACTTCAAAATATTTCCCAGAACTGATAGAAACAATCATTGGTTCTTGCATCAGTTCTTTCAGTCTTAATTGCTCAGGTTTATGTCACTGTTACAAAAGCAATGGACACTTCTATGATTTCCATTTTGCAGACTAATTGCAGCTCTGTCCAGTTGCCAGCCTTGTTCTGTTGAATGTATATGAGAGAGATTTAAGAGGTTTTGGCAATAATTGTGTCTTCTTTCTGCAGCACAAGCTGCCTGCACGTACAGAGATCAGCTGGAAACCAGATGGCAAACTCCTGGCTCTTGGCAATGAGGATGGGTATGTTCCATTTGTAGGTTAAGGTGGTGTCTGTGCTGATCTTGACTGGAGTCACTGTGGTGAAGCAAAAGCACTTTTTGTTGCCCTGGTTTGTATCTGTTCTTCCACTGCTGATGTATTTGAATCATCATAATTCAGCATTCCCTGCTGTTATTTGTTGTACCTGCTCTTGGCATGGAGGATCCTCATTATCACATTAAATTCTTTTTCAAGGATCCACTCATGGTTGAAATGCACTTTTGCTGGGTTTGAGTTGAATCCAGAAAGCACAAACTCAGTGACTCTTAATTCACGTGCTCCAATTCTGCTCATGCAAGATAACAAAAAAGTTTTCCCATTTTCTCCAACTACTGGAATTCTTACACTGTTGTTCTTATATTTCAGCTCAATTGAAATATTTCAGGCACCAAACTTGAAGCTGCTCTGCACTATCCAGCAGCATCACAAGCTGATCAATGCCATTCGTTGGCACCATGAGCACGGGACCCAGCCAGAGCTGAGTTACCTGATAGCTTCAGGCTCCATCAATGCCACCATTTATGTGCATAATCTGAAGAATGTTGTAGGTAACAGTTTGCAGATTATAGTCCAAGTCTTGGCATCTTTTTTTTTTTTGTTTATTTCTGTTTTGTCTTTCTGGCCATACTTAATAATTTTCTTTTTTCTTTCAGAGAACTCTTCAGAAAGTCCTTTGACAATAACAGAGCCTTTTCGAACTCTGGCTGGGCACACAGCTAAAATCACAAGTCTTTCTTGGAGCCCCCACCATGAGGGAAGATTGGTGTCTGCTTGCTATGATGGCACTGCACAGGTATTGTCCAAAGCATCTCAGAATTGTATTTCAAATCATCCATTCCACAGCTGACTAAAGAGCAAAACTTGTTTTTGTGACATAAACTTTTGAAGTACTGCAAATTTACCTTTGGTAACCATCTGCTGGTTCTGGATACCTGATATCCAGATTATTTTGTGATTTGTGAATTGATTTTTAAGTCCAGTCATTAAGGTTTTCGTATTAGCACTTTCGGATCCTTAGAAAAGGAAGACATTGTGCAGCTGTATCAGTGCAAGCAAAGGAAGCCCTACATTTTCTCCATTTGCATGTTGGTATTTGAAATACCCCTGCAAAATCCCAATAGAGAAGTTCCTGCATGTGCACATCATGAGAAAATGCAGAGTATTAGGTGAAGAAGAGACTTTCTGAGTAAGTGGATTTCTGTCTTGTTGCCAAGGTGTGGGATGTGATGAAGGAAGAGCCACTCTGCAACTACCGAGGGCACCAGGGCCGCCTGCTGAGTGTCCAGTGGTCACCAGTGGATTCAGATTGTGTTTATACAGGAGCAGATGATTTTTCTGTTCACAAGTGGCACATCTCCAAGCAGGAACATACACGGCCTCCTCAGGGTGAGTGTATTGAAACAGAAGACCTTTCCTGAAGGTGATGTTGGAGCTAAGAAATGGAGGGTTGCCTTGTTGAAATTATGCAAGTTCTTGTGCTGAATTCCAAATCTGCTTCCTCTTCAGGAATAAACTGTGTCTAGGTTTACATTGAGTTTTATCCTTACTTGGAAAGTGTTGATCTTGAGATACAGGCAGCTAATTCACTAAAATTGCCACCTTTTACAGGCAAAAAGAGTGTAGAATTAGAGAAGAAAAGAAGTATGCAGCCAAAAGTCAAAGCCAAGAAGAAGAAAAAGCCAACAGGCAAGAGTCCAGGCAAGCAGGATGCAAATGATGCCATGAATGGAGATGACAGCATGAAGGAAATGTTGCTGGAGGAAAATGGAGTGTCAGACCATGAAGGAGAAAAAGAAGCTCAGGAGGCAGAGTTGGCTGATAAAGTCTCTGTGACTGGTAATAATCAAATCATCTTAGTTCAATGTTTCCAGACTGTTCAGCCCTCAGAGCATCACCAAGTTTAATTTTCATGCAGATTTTCTCATTGTATGGTTTTATTGAAATTGTCCACTTGAAGGAAAAAGGCTCTGGAATGCCTTTTGTAATTTCCCAAACTAGTTTGGGGCTAGTTGTCTTTAGATAACAAGATTCTGGCCTCATGAACAGTTACCATGTTTGGCTCGAAACAGTGTCATTTTTGATCAGCAGTGATAAATCTTATAATATTGGTGCATCTTCATTGGTGTCTTTTGACATCTCATTTAGCCTTCTGACAGTTCTCTGTTTTCTTGATGTTTCCTTTCCCTAAAAAGCTGTTAAGTTCTATGGCAAAGCAAAGCTTGGTTTCTGTGTGTTTCAAAATTAGTGTACCAGAATGTGAATATGTGAATTATTCTGTGTGCATTTCCATTCATTGCTTTTCCTTTTTTAAATCACTTGGCTCCACAGTGTCCAGGGATACATCTTCATCTGCATGTGATTATTCTTCATTCAGCTCACCAAAGCCTTTTGTGACCCAGAAAGCTGCTCCCGTGAAAAAGGATCCACCTAAAGAGAAGCCAGGTTAGTATGTTTCAGGGATTTTTTACAGTCCTGTATCAAGGCAGAGTTCCCCATTCTGGACTTGTTTGGCTGGAGCTTCTCTTTGTAATGTGACACCAAATAAATGCCAGAGAAAGAAGAGGGTGCTTTTAAAATATGTTGAGGAGCTCTGCTGTAACTGCAGCAGCAGTGACTAAAATGTGTCTGATCTTTCAGCTCCTGATGCCTCTCTAAAGAAGAAGAAGCCTCGTTCTATTCTGCCCTTCAGCACATTAATGGATCACAGATCAAAAGATGACTTGCATCAGGACTGCTTGAAGCTGGCTGCATGTCTGAAAACTAAAGGTATCAGTACAAAACTTAAAATACCGAGAGGGTAGGTGCTCTCAAGTACTCAGAATAAGTGTCCAGGGACTTGACTTCAACCACAGGACATTATTTTTCTTAAATCCTCACCTTTATCAAAGAGTGTGACTAGTTGTGGTATCAAACTTACATCTAAGTACTGAGTGTTGACCAGCAAATTGTTAAATCTGCTATACAGGAAAGAAAGTAGAAAACAGAAGTACTTGCCAACAGTTGAGTGGTACGGTGACTTGGCACATTCCAGTTCCCAGTTTTGTATTAAATCCTAAATATTCATTCTTCTTATCTGGTTTAGATAATAATGAAGATGTGTCCCCTGACCTCAAGGATTGCATCCACTTGGGGCTGTTCACAGACAGGGATTCTCTGCACAAGATGATTGATATGGAAGGTAAGTGGCATAAAGAGTGTGTCCACTCTAACTTGTATTCAAGTAGAAAATAAATTGGGAAAAATGCTTGAGTTTTCTTTACTGTGGATTACAGTCTAGGATTAAGAATGCAGCTCTGTGTGAGAAGAAGATACATCTTTTTCCCAGATAGTTTTTACATCTTTCAGTTGCAAACCTGCCATACCTTAAGCTTGAGTTATTTCACTTCTCCCAAGCTATTTTACTGTGACAAACGATGCTGTTGCACTCATGCTGATGGGAAGTGTGTTTGCTTCCAACAGGAAAGCACCACTTGGAGAATGGGCACGCAGAGCTCTTCCAGCAGCTCATGCTATGGAAAGGAGACTTGAAGGGTGTTCTCCAGGCAGCTGCTGAGAGGGGGGAGCTGACAGACCAGCTCGTAGCCATGTCACCCATGGGTATGTTTGCTCTTGCATCACATAAGCTGGTGGAATTGGCTGCCAAAGGTCCCCTCATTCTGGTGGTTCTGGACAGAAGCTCAAGAATTGGTTCTTTGTAATATGATTAGCATTCCTTACAGCTTGCTGCTGGTTTAAATATCCTTGTAAGTTATTTTACTGGCAGTGAAGTCCTGCAGTCATGTTCAAGGCCTAATTTTGCCCCACTTCATTGACTTGTGTTAGGATGGTTAAGAAATAAGAAACTACTCTGGGGCAGAGAAGAGGTACATATTGAAGAAACAACTGATGGTATCCCACAGGAATTCTTCCACTTATAAAACTGTCTCCAATGGTGTTGCCTTCTCTTTTACAGCTGGATACCAGGCCTGGGTTTGGACAGTGGAAGCCTTTGCCAAGCAGCTGTGTTTCCAGGAGCAATACGTGAAGGCTGCCTCCCATCTCCTGTCCATCCATAAAGTCTATGAGGCTATTGAGCTCCTGAAAGTGAACAATTTTTACAGGTTGCTGTATATTTATGTTTATCTTGGTTTTCTTGTGGGGTGGATTTGTCATTTTGGTTCACTCTTTGCACACAGATTAACTTTTCTGTCTGGTTTCCCTTATGTGCATTAGGGAAGCGATTGTAATGGCTAAGGCCAGGCTGCGTCCAGAAGATCCAATTCTGAAGGATCTCTACACCAGCTGGGCAGCTCTGCTAGAGAAAGATGGTCATTATTCCATGGCTGCCAAGTGGTGAGTGTTACTGGGGAGAAGACAGAGTTGGTTCTATGCCTACAACAAAGAAAGTTCTTGGGTTTGTAGCAGTTGAAATCTGTTAACTGGTCCGGTCATTGGTTGTATAAGGTGCTTTCTGAGCCTGATCTCACTAAATTTCCTCTAATATAGGTAGGAAAAGAAGCTCCAGAGAGCAGTTCAGAGCAAAAGATCCAAATGTCATATTACAGTAGAGCCATCTCTTTCCACAGACATTACTGGAAGTTTTTGAAAACGAGTCTAGCAAGACTAAGATTAGGTTGTCTACAAAAAGACTATGTGAGATTTCCAACCTTTCCACTGGAAACATGCAGTGCAGCAGTTCATCTTGAGTTTCTTGAAGCCTCATCTAATATCCTGGTCATTGGGTTATCCTGCTCCAACTGGAGTGTTTATCCTTTGTGACTACCAAAATTACTAATACCACTTGAAATATTTTGGCTGGAGTAGTGTCCTCTGCTTGATGCTGATTTCAGTTCTGGCATTTTTGTGGATAATCACAGTTGTGAAAGGATTTGCATGAAACCCAGACAAATGCAGTAGGGACAAACAGCTGCATATAACCTTTGTCTATTGAATCTGTTTTGTTTTATTGCTCATCCAAGCCATGTGTGGTATGCAGACCACCAGAAATTTCAGTCCCTGACTTTAAGGCTGTGTGACTTCCCCTTGGTAGCTTTGCATCAGATTGTTCACCATATGTCTATAGTAAACTTTGATAAGAAAAAGTGGTGAGAGCTCTGAGAACCTGTGGAAAATCCACAATCATCTTCATTTGCATATTTGTGATACTGTGTTGCAACACAATTTAAAAACTATTTTAGTACCAATCAATTTGTTTTGCTTTTATCTTTTTCAGTTATCTGGGGGCTTCCTCACCCTATGATGCGGTTAAAGTGTTGTCAAAGAAGGGGGATGTGACATCCCTTAAAACTGCTGCTGAGCTTGCTCTGATATCTGGGGAGGAGGAGTTGTCAGCAACTTTGTCTTTGAGATGTGCCCAAGACCTGCTGTTATCCAGGAACTGGGTGGGAGCTCAGGAAGTCCTTCAGCAACATAAAACTTTATTTGTGAGTCTGGTCCTTGCCACTTTCTTCAGTGTTGTCTCTCTCTAGATTAACTTAACTTGGCACCACTTCCCATACCTGAAGAGTCCACAAGTGGTCCTTTGAGCTGGTTTTGCCTCAAAATATTTTTCTGGGAGTATATTGCAATGACCCTGTGGAAAAGCGTGCACCTTTGCAGAGGGCCATGGTGGGGTGGTATGTAGGCTCTGCTTCTTAGTTACATGAGAGGTGGTTGAGAAAGTGGGATTCATTTTTAAGTGTAATACTGATCATGAGAAGAAAGAGGTAAAGCATTTGCTGTTTACATTAAAGGAACAAATGAGCCAACTCTAAGTCCAGCTGCTGGAGGTTTGAATTTGAAATCTCTTGTGGACTCAGAAGCAGGTGGCTACCTTGGCTTGCTCTGACGTTCCCGTCTGACTTCCCTTAGGCTCTGTCACCAAGAAGCTGCTACCAGCCATGATGTTCTTAAGTCACTCTACCTGCTGTGGTCAGCAAGGGATTGTTTTTCTTGTTGCAACAGCTCAGTGGTTTGTTTTTTTTCCTCCTTGTCAAAGGGACAAAGCCTTGTTTTCTGCCTGAACGAACTGCTCTGCAGGTGCCTCAGTGAAAGGAATCCCTGTGAGCGAAAGAGCCCCGTGCCCCCCTGTTACCACAACTGGGAGCTGAACAGACAGGCCTCGTTTTTTGACATGGTGACAGAAGTGTGGCAGAATGTGCTGGGCATGGACACCACTGAACGAGCCACATGTGCACAGGAGCAGCTGCACAGGATTGAGCATCCTCCTTCAACCAGCAACACACACCCAAAACAGGTAAATGGATTTCAGTCTGTGCAGGCATGAAGCCTTACTGTGGCATAGGCAGTAAACCCAGCCACTTTGTGGTGTTGCACCAGCCATTCCCAGGGAACTGATGTCTGCACCCTGCTGCAGCATGGGGTTACAGTCTGGGAGAGATGATCAGCAGCTGGGACAGCTTTGTGTAGCCACCAGTTAGTTTCTGCATTTGTTTGTGTGCAGGGTAGGAACTGACATAGGGTGTTGGGAGTCAGCCTGAGGTCACTGAGATGTGCTGGCTGGGAATTACTGACAGAGCTGAGGAGTCTCAGCACTGATTCGGGGGTTGTAGTGGACTGTTAGGGAGGCAGGGCTGCTTGTTGTCAAAAATCCTGGTGTTCACAAGGTCTGTCCATAGACCAGTGCTCCTGCAGCTCCTCTGTGTGACCACAGTGAATCACCGCTCCTGCTTCTCATCTGCTTAGCAGGACACAGGCAAGCACAGTGGCTGATTTTGCAGCTCAAAGTGATGTAGAAATGCTCTATCTCCTGCATGAAGGAGACTGTGTAAATTGCATTGTCATTAAAATTGCTTTTGGTCAAGTCATGTGCTCCTGGGCTCTTCCATGATGGTCATAAGCTCACACTTTGCAGTATAACTTTTAACTGTGCTCTCTGGTGCTTCCTGTAGGTGCTTTTCCATATCTCCCATGACCTGGCCCTTGCAGCCCTGAGCTGTCACTTGGGTACGTGGGATGAGGCAGTGAAAAATATTCTTGGAGCTGTGACCCGCAGTTTTGATGCTGGGAATTTCACTCTGATGCAGGAGATTTGCAGTATCATCCTTCCTGAGGGTAAGTGTCCTTGTGTCTCTTCTGCTGGCACTGACAGGGCTCTTCCTTGCCAACACAGCTGTGTCCATTAATGTTCCTAGGCTAAATAATGTTTGGAAGCAGCAAGACATACACATATGTGTGGAATTTGGCTAGTGAAAAGGCCACTGGGCGATGAAAATTCCTGACTGTGGAAGGAAGCTCAGCTATGTCCACCTGGTGTGAGTGATGTAGGAAACTTGAGTGAATTCTCTTCTGTGAGGGAGATGGGGAACATTAGAATGCTGTGTTCATTTCGTAGCTACACATACTCCAACCTGTCCTCCATTCTCTTTAGAGTATGCAGTGCATTTAGTTTGTGGCTCTTGATTATGTGAGTCTTGTGTTTTGCAGCTTGGGACCAAGGAAATTTGCTGTAGCTGATGAGAACATTTTAGCTAGAACAGAGTATTGTGTTCACAAAGATGCCAAAGATGTTTTTGCTTTCATACTTAGTGTACTGCTCTGCCAGTATCTGAGTAAATCCCTGATTGGGGTTTCCAGGGTTTCCTGGTTCATTTACCAGATCTGCTCTTTGTCTTTGGAAAGTTCTATGAACTATTTGTAATCCTTTTCTCATTATTAGGCTGTGATGACCTGAGACACAAACTGGACAGCACAAAGTCTCAGAGCATGGATGCCTGCAGGAGTTTGGAGGGCTTCGTGGCTTACAGACTGCTCTATGACCTGTGGTGGAACCCACCCAAAGACTGCCTTGGCCTGCAGAAGGCTGTGTTGGGTCCTGTGCTGTGTCCCAGTGAGCAGACAGCTCCTGAGAAGAGTTGTGTTTCAGGTGACCCATCCCCTGAGGAAACGGTTCGAACTGCAGCTGAGATGGGTGAAAACCTCTGCAGTACAACTGACGTTCACAAGTGTGAGACACAAAGTGACTCAGGAACTGACTCGACTGATATGGTAGACAGACAGTCAAAACTGAAGGGTTGCCAAGTGCTCCTTTCAGAAGAGATGGCTGCCTTGCAGAACACCCAGAGAGACATAGCTGAGGTCCAGGAGACTTTAGCAGAAATGATCCGGCAGCATCAGCAGCAGAGGAACAATCTCCAGGAAAACACAAATGGAAACACGCAGGGAAGCAACCTGGAACAGAGTTCAGAGACTGAATCAGACAAACGATGCTCTGACAGCAACCAGATGAATTGGTAAGATTCAGGACATAAATGAGTGGATTAAAAAGTGCTGCTTGTTTGTGTGTTTGTGCAGGAAATTTCTTGTTTAGCCTAGACTAGCTCTAACCTCAATCTCATCCCCCAGGGGCACTTGAATATACAGCTCAGAAATCTTGCATTTCCCTTGGGGTGAACCACCATGTGCATAAACTCAGCTGAACAGTTTTGTGATGCATGAGGTGTTGTTACAGTGAATAAACAAGGCAGCTTGAAAGAGGGAGGATAATGAAAAGGCCAAGCATGACCTAAGAGTTCTGTTTCTTTGTTGAACATTGATTTGGGACTTTGGCAAGAACAAGCTCAAGCATAAAACACTTGGCCAGTTCTCTCCTGTGCTCCTTGTCCAGGAGGGAGGCTACACAGGCAACTAACAAAACAGTTACTCATGACACCTGCTCTTCTCTTGACAGCAAAGATGAAGTAAAGCAACCGATTACGCTCCCTGAGCTCACAAAGCAGCTTCTGAAAGCAAAGCAGAAATTAGCTGAATTCCCAGACAATTTAAAGGTAAGTTTTCAGAAGAGCCACTGCAGTTCTGAAAAAAGACAGTCATTCTGTAAGGGCAGCATCATCACAGAATCCTTTTTGTACAGAAAGGAACAGTGATGTTCCTTGTGATCCTGTGGCAGTTTTGAGAGAGAACTGACACATGGCATCAGGGTGGTATTTTTCTTTCAAGCATAATTTTCCCCATGCAGTCGGAAAGCATAGCTAAAGTTCCTGTGTGGGAGAACTCAATGAGACATCCTGTATGGATCATCCCATGCATTTTAAGAGTAATCCCTTGCTACTTATGTATGAAAAAATTTATAAACAGTGAAATCAAAACTTTAAGCTATAAAATGGCCTTTATAGATTAGGAGCTGTAGACAGTACACACCACATGCTTGAAAATATGTCACCGTGGTGACTGGGCAAGAGGAGGCAAACCTGGATAAATGTGAGGAGAAAATGCATCTCACTCCTGACTGTTCTGAGGATGCTACAAAGCAGTGTCTTTAGAGAGCTGGCTGATTATGTGGAACAACTGTAATATAAACTCTAGACATCACCTCATGTTCCTTTTTTTGCAGGTCTTCCCCTTCCCTGACGTGCTGGAGTGCTGCCTTGTACTCCTTCACCTTGGATCCCAGTGTCCTTCTGAGCTGCAGGAAGAGGCTCTCGCTCTCCTTAGGAAACACGGTAGTGCTGGGATTTACAAAAAGGCTGGCAGGAGCTTCTTGACATGACATGGAGACCAAACTGTCTCCCTTGAGCTGCCTCCAGCTGCTTAACACCAAGGCTGTTCTTTCTTCAAGTGAAGGCTTCTTTTGATGGCTGTGGCTGTTACTGATACAAAACGTCAGGTTTATACACATCCACTTGTGCTCATCCACTGATACTATTTAAGGAGACTGTTAGAAAATTGAAAAGCAGTAGAGTGTGGGCTTGAACTGTTATAATGGATTTTTGTATAGTTTTTTATTTGTTGGACATTATGCTAATGAAAGCTCTTGCTCTTTACGTGCAAGAGAAAGTTTTGAGCAGCTGTATAGTCTTTCAGTCTTCCCCTTCCCTGACGTGCTGGAGTGCTGCCTTGTACTCCTTCACCTTGGATCCCAGTGTCCTTCTGAGCTGCAGGAAGAGGCTCTCGCTCTCCTTAGGAAACACGGTAGTGCTGGGATTTACAAAAAGGCTGGCAGGAGCTTCTTGACATGACATGGAGACCAAACTGTCTCCCTTGAGCTGCCTCCAGCTGCTTAACACCAAGGCTGTTCTTTCTTCAAGTGAAGGCTTTTGATGGCTGTGGCTGTTACTGATACAAAACGTCAGGTTTATACACATCCACTTGTGCTCATCCACTGATACTATTTAAGGAGACTGTTAGAAAATTGAAAAGCAGTAGAGTGTGGGCTTGAACTGTTATAATGGATTTTTGTATAGTTTTTTATTTGTTGGACATTATGCTAATGAAAGCTCTTGCTCTTTACGTGCAAGAGAAAGTTTTGAGCAGCTGTATAGTCTTTCAGCAGAGGAGGAAGAGTGAGCTGCCCTCAGGAAAATCAATGGTTTCTGTAAGCAAACTGACCCTTAGGCCAGTATTGTTCTTTAAGCATTGTGAGTTTATTTTCTCTCCTTTAAATAAAGTCTTCTACCGCCATGAATTGGTATTAAATTTGATGTACAGAAATTAGTTCTCTAGACCAGTGCTATTCTAGACAGTGCCAAAACCAATCCTGGATTTTGCAGTCTTGAACATGCAGTATTTTGACCAGTCTTGCAGCTTACTTAAATGCTTTGTGTGGCTTGTTAGAAAAAGTAACTTTTCCCATTAAAAACACAAGGCTGCATAAGTGTCAGTGAACACAGCATCTGTCTTAGTCATTTTTAAAGGCAAGGTTTTAAATGCAGCAAAGAAAGTTGATGGGAGAGCATGCATCATGAATTTAGAAAGTTTCAAGTAAAGATTATTGCTTAAGAGTGTTTAAAAGGAGGAGTGATGGATTTTTTAGATCAAAAACTATTCCAGATTCTTCCAGCCAAAATGCAGACTTAATCCTGACAGAATTCCTGCTTCAAGCTGAGTAAAGCCTGAGAACAACTTCAAGAGCAGCAGGTGAAAGCCAGGGGTTAGACTGAAACAATCCTGCTGTAGATGTGTTAATCAGTAAAGTGTTGCCACCAATTTGAATTTGCTAAATTCTGTACGAAGCACCCGAAAACCAGGCGGGGGAGCCAGTGCTTAACCAAACTGCCTTCCTGCACTTACAGCAGGAGCCACTGGAGTTTAGGTGGAGCAGGAAAACTTCACACACAAGTTTGTCCCTTTAAGTGGCCACTCTGCACTGCAGGAATACTGCACCATACTGTGAGCTGTGCTGAGAGACCAGCAGGGAGAGAATACAACTCTCCAGAGCTCTTCAGCTCAGCTTTCCTCAGCTACTGTACAATAAGCTCAAAAGACATTTTACTAAGAACTACCCCAGTAGCACATCATAAACAGTAAAAGAAACAAACTTGAGCATCTTTACGCATGTATCTCCCAAATTCAGACTCCAAAGCCTCAGCTGTGGAAATTTTAGTGCTTGATGGAAAATCCGAAACAAAGCCTGGTTTAAAAAAATTTATTTTACAAAAAATAAAAACTAGTCTTTACAAACATTTCAAATACCAGCTCTAAACCTCAACTTTTAATAGTGGATTAAGTTTGTTCAAAATGCCAGTCTTAAAAATTTTTGACATGTCCAAAAGGGTTTGTTCTTTTAAGAAATGTCATTACAGAGCTGTTGAAAAAAAAAATACTATAGAATGTTTTTCAAAGTCAGAATCCCAAGTTCTTCATCCTCTTAACTACTTTTCAGGTGATTATAATGAAAAGAAACAGCTGTTTTATCTGTTAAGCATGCCATAAAATTAGGGGCTGGAGAGGCAGGGGGGAACAAATATTTTTCCATCTGCTGACCTAGTTGTGTTGCAGGAGAAGAATAAAATTTGTAGGTTTAAGTTGAAGAAAACTGAAGTCAGAGTATTGGTCCAATCCCCTGTCAAAGGTGAACTTGTGGGCCTCTGAATGTATTTCCAGAACAGCTCCTTAATACCCACAAGAACAAAGCTGAGGCTTAGTATGGGTCAAACCTGTAACATAGAGAATTAGAAACTAAGGAGTGCTGATCAAATCAGCTCCATTACTCTCCATTCCCTCTGTTGTTAAAGCAAATCTCTGAGTATTTTTAGCTGCAAGGATCATTTTTAATGTCATCTGTTCCCAAACTTCTGCAGTGATCAAAGGGAGCAATTTCCACAGAGAGAGATAAAATAAGCAACACATGAGGTGAAGCTGTCACCCTCACAACATGCAGAAGTTTTAAAATAAGCTTTATAAAACACAAATTACAAATTTGTGTGTATGTCTGTGTCCATTTTCACTGCATTTCCCAACCCATAGCTCTACCCAGTATTCTACCGGTAAATCTTCCTTGCAGATTCTGTACAGTATAAAGAGGAAAAAACAGAGGTATACACAGTAGATTCTGTCCTTTGCCCTTGGTATTAAAAATATGGCAAACCACAAATGCTGGCATTAGGAATTCAGTCAACTCTTCTGGGTTTCAAAGGAAAATGCAGCTCTTCAGCAAAACTGCAGGCTTGGTGCAACCTGTGCACTGAAGATGCTTTTTGTTTGAGATACTGTTTAGGGAAAATGGCTGAGGACAGCAGCTGCCAATATGGTAAACATGTTCTGCTGAGGGGCACCGCTCATCACGGGTGCATGTTGTTGATAATGGCCAAAATGCTCATTTTCTCTTGGGCTGAGTCCACATCTTCATTTTGTTTCTGAGCCACTCCTGTGCCAAGGCCATACAGTCGTCCACAATACTTTGCATCATCAATTGTATCCTCAAAAAATAACTGCAGATTTAAAAAAAAAGAAGAGAAACAGGTATTGTTTAATTGTGCCTCTAAATCAGAAAACATCCAGTGTTAATTAACAGCTCATTTAAATCAGCCACCTCCAAGATGGAGTGTGTAAATTAAAGTAAGCACATGAAAGGTAAGTAAACAGAACAAGTCTGTGCCAGTATCAGCAATTCCTATTCCTGACAGTTTGAAGTGTAACGGCCACAAGGCTCAAAAATCCCAAACCAAAACAAACACCACATTGTACATGTTGACATTTATGGATAGGAAGTGGAGAAGGAGGAACACTGCAGTACCTCTTTCATTCTGAAGAACGCCATTCCTGTGAGAAGAGAGTCTGATCCTGCCTGGTGCTGTCGTCCAATTCGCTGCAAATCCAGCTGATCTGCCACTTCCTGAAGGCCACCCTGCAAAGAGAACAGAAGAGATTTTATTTTGGCAGATCCATCTCTTGCCAAAATTGCCACGTTTCTCCAAAACATGAGGGCAAACAGGCTGTGATGAACCAGTGCAGATCCCAGCAGTACACACACTCCAGCTGTGAGCAAAACACAGTGGGAAATGGTGTTCAAGAGTCCATAAATAACTCTTTGGAAATTTAGGTGCCTTCCTTTCCTGTTGCAGATACTTGAGATAACTGTGGGTACATTCATAGGTTACACATGCTGGGCCTTTCCCTCCCTTTACTCAAGGCTGTGATTCAGTAGATAAATTACCTTCAACCCTCTTACCAGTTAATCAAGTCAGAGTATTTCATGTAAAAGAAATAGCCTTGCATAGGAAGCATAAATACGCTGAATTATAATTAGCCTCTGATACACAAACCAGAAGGCTGTGGCAATGTCCCCTTTATAATAAACACTTGGTAAGTCTGAAACTGGGGAGGGCAGCATCCATTAGACACAAACTGTGTCTCAGGTGCTTCTGTGTCAGTACTGGCTTTTATACAAATTCCAGTTCTAAGACAACATCTGCAGGAGTTCTGCCACTTGTATTCCTGTACATTTACAGTATTGATGCCCATCACCTGCATGCTGGGGAGATACCTTAAGGTTTTTGCAGCTCTTCATTAAGTACTTCACATCATAGATAGATGGGAAGAAAAGATTTAAGATATGGAAAAATTCATGTTCCTCTTCTGGTAACCTGGAATCTGTCAACAACTTCACCATGTAGCCAAAGTCATAACCACTGAAAACAAAACCATAGAGAAACCAGGTAAGCAGGCAGCACCTATAACCCAATCAGTCCTGTATCTCCTTTTTCAATAGCATTTTACTTGCTGTGCCTTTCAAGCCTTAACATTTTCTGACATTCATAAAATTCTAGATCCCAGCCAGAACACATCCTGATTTTCTATGTCAATGTAGGATTTTGGGATGCTCCCCAAGTGCCTTCACTGGCCTTTTGTGGAACAGCTAAGCCATTGGGAAGGATACACGTTTCTTCCCAACTCTGTACATTTCTGCAGCTAAGGGCAATACAGAAAAGCAGGAAACCCTGCAAGTATCTGTTGAGGGAGAAGGAGGTGGTGCCAAGTCCTTTCATTTGTGATAGTATCAAGGACCAGAGGCTTCCTAATCAAGTTGGTTGAAATGCTACAAGAAAGATGTCTTAACCACACAGATGGAAGTTCAGAGCACCACCAACACTGGAAGGAAAAAGAAACAAAATCCTTACTTTACAATGCATTTACTAAGTGTAGAAATCACATTTCAACTTGTTAGTAGCTTCTTCAAGAGAGGGAGACTGTAACAGCAAAAGGATTCGCAAGCAGTCAGAAAGTCAGACTATGAAGTGTCCTTACTTCTTAAACTTGGCCTTTGTATCTTGGTGTTTATTTTAAGAACTACAGGACTGCTAATTTTTCTCCTTAAAATCTGTCAATTTCCATGGAAAATGCAGAGAATTAAGAAGAGATTTAACAGGGTCAGTGACCATCCTGGACCCACCTGTGGAAGGACAGCCATTTCACACTGTCACTGAGAACAACCCCAGATGTCATCAGCAACTCAGCAAAATGCAGGGTATCGATCCCTTCTTCTTCATGCTTCTGGAACTGCAGCCCAGAGCTGGCAAGGAGGTCTATGGAATCCTGAGAGTACATGTCTTCCCTGAAGGGAAAAAAAGCAGGTTTGCACTCAGGGTGCTGCCAAGACAAGCTCATTTTAGAAAAATTCTCCCCACACTGTATGTCAAGAATTGGACTAACCAGTAGGATACCTGTGGGTTCCACTCTGTCTCTCTAGAATTCAAACTGACTCAGTTTTAATACCACTACAGCAGCCTCCTACATCCGTAACAAGCTGTGATCACAACTAGTTAACAATTCCATTGCTAGTGCAAATTCCAAAGATTCCACCTCCATAGGACTGAAACTGAGAGTTTTGAACAATGTCGCTTCTGCAAGGCGAAGGGAAGCACCACAGATGAGGGCCCAGAGAAAAGGGGAGTTTTCCCAAACGGGAAGATGTGCAACTCTGAAGCACTGACCATCATTCCTGTCTACATTTTTCCATTTCACTCCACAGCAGGTACCACCTCATCAGCACCTCCACTTCCATCTCTGGGAGTAAACAGAATTGCATCATCCTTGACTAAGGAAGGAGGACAAGAATGATGCGCTCGGTGGAGAGCTGAGCAGGAACCTGACTTCTTTACTGGTTTGTGTCATTTGAGGGGGAGGAAACACACAGAGCAAAGTTCTATCAATATGATAACTCATTTAATGAAATGATCACACAGCAAAAACCACCTCACTCTGATTTCTATACTTTTAAGAAGCTCACAAATTTGTGGAGTAAATAGTGAAATTTTTGGGTTCAAGAACTGGATGATCTGCACATAGTAGCTACAAATTTTTGTAATGCTTTCCAATGAGAGTTTCATAAAAATAGATTGATTTCCTCTACATGTGTGGTTTTGCCAGATAAACCCTTTCTTTATTTCCAGACAGCTCTAGTGGTAATTATGCTGAGTTTATCTTTATAATTACAGGGGAAGGGATAATGAAACTTGTTTCAGCTGCAACCCAGAATATTACAGTATGGAGGAGACAAGAATGGCCACACTCCATTTAATGGTCACACTCATTCTCCTGAACAGATGTGATGATTACACCAACTTAAGCATGCATCTGTAAAGAGGTCTTTTTCTTTTTGATGAGACCAGCACATCCATTTATTTTTAGCAGAAAGAGATGGAGTGTGCATATATATATATATATATATGAAGTTTCAAACATTGTTCCAGAAAAAAAAGGCACATAAAATTATCAAGAGAAAGGGTAATAAGTCCATTTAATGGTCACACTCATTCTCCTGAACAGATGTGATGATTACACCAACTTAAGCATGCATCTGTAAAGAGGTCTTTTTCTTTTTGATGAGACCAGCACATCCATTTATTTTTAGCAGAAAGATGGAGTGTGCATATATATATATATATATATATGAAGTTTCAAACATTGTTCCAGAAAAAAAAGGCACATAAAATTATCAAGAGAAAGGGTAATAAGGATAGAATTTTAGCACGGCTTTGAACTCCAGGACCATTGTTAACTCCTGGCACTCCAAAATAGGTTCCCATATAATCTGTATTAGAATCTAAATTCTTATTACTCAGAACCAGCCAGCAATGAGGAGCACATGGACACTGGTATTCACCAAAGGAAAGCATCACTCCAGCAGAAGGGAACAGGAAATCATTCCCTAGCTCAAAGACTCACGTAAGGTTGAATTTGAAGTTGAACTGCCAGGTATTGATGCCAGAAGGATATTCCCCTTTCTCGTTTGTGAAAGTCAGGCCCAGCTGGATAATTTTCAGCAGGTCAACGTTACAGCGAAGGAGCTGGTACTGATAATCTATGGAGCTGCGGAATTCACCGATCGGCCTGACAACAACTCCGGGAAACTCCGTGTCCTAGGAGAGAAGGGAAAATTGATTTCACCGTGGATTCTATTAGGAGTCATTACTAGCACTCTGTTAGGAGGATAGTCCAGACAGTGAAAACCTTCACTGCTTCTGAGGAACAGTCAATGCCTACATTAACAAAAACTACTGCCAGTCAAAACACATGTTAATAACAGCAGCCATCTATTAGATGAAAAGCCTCCTACTTAGCCAGTGATTGTCTGCTGTCTTTGCTGAAAACCAACCTGCCACGCTATTTTTACCCTCAGATTAGGTCACTTAATTTCTACTGACTATACACAAAATCTTTCACAACGAACCCAGTGTTGTGCACCTGACACAATCTCTTCCTTGCCCAAGAGGTATTTCTGTCCACTCTTACTGCACAGCCACTAAAGCTGGTCCTAAGCACACTTTCAGTGAGATTATAAAGAAGCAAGAAGTTAATTTCCCATTGACAAATGTTAACAAAAAAATCATATTCACTTCCAAAGCTGAAATTGACACCAAAATCCTACACACTCTGCAGAGGCATCTGTCTTTATGCCACACTTTTAATAAGGACTTTTCCTAGCTTGAGTTTCAGTGTTCCTAAGCAAAACTGACAGAACTTACAGTATCACAGCTAAAACCAGTTCTTTATCTAACACACTGGGTGCTGCCAAGCAGATACAGACTTGTAAGAGCAGGAGGAGATTCCTCCCACCTGGGGGAGATTATGCTCTTCTTAAACAAAGCTTTCTGAACACTGTCTTATCTATAGCCAGAATACTTTTCTTCCCTAAGAATCAACATAAGCACTCATTAAAAGGGAGGCAGCCCAGCTGGCTGGCAGTCACTTGCAGGCCTTTTGACCTCCAGTCCCATGGCATCTTCCATAGCCAAATGGAGAAACATGTACACAGGACAAACACACCAGTGGAAAAATAGGGATTTAAACCCAATTGTGACTTGTTTCATTTTCCTGTTGCACAAAGTAATACACAATGAATAGGTAAATATTAAATAAATTCATGTTTTTAAGTTGGTCTCCCGCTTCCCCTTCTTTCAATCAACCCATACTCAGCATTGTATGTTTGTATTAAATTCTGGAAAGCTACTGAACAGCTTTTTATTTTTTCACCTCTTCTAGTTCAGTTTGACTGGGGGTAGGGAGAAATACTTTCACCTTCTCACTCAATAATCACCTTTGTCCGCAACCCAAAAAAATCCCTTGACTAAGGCAATTAGGTCAAGTATAAAACATTTACCATGGCAATGTAGCTGTAACTCAGAACAATCTCCCGAATTTTCCTCATTTCTTCCTCCAGGTTGTTGGCCCACACTTCACAGATAACCTGGCTGTTCTCTGCAAGGGCTGCTGGCATCTTGCAGGGACCAGAAGAAAGGCAGCTGATGCTGACCTCAAATGATAGCGTAGAATCACGAGCTGTGCAATCTTATCAGTGTGCTGCTGTAAAGAGATAAATAAATAATGCTTTAAGTGAAGGAAGTGACATGTGAATAAATGCTCTGTAGGAGTCAGCCACACATCCACCTTCAAATAACCCATTTAAAGCTTACACCAAGTTCTTTCTTGATCACTTTCTGTAAACATGCTGAATGAAATCTAGAGCATTTGTTCACAATATAAGAGCAGATGCACAGTCAACAGTCCAGTTATTTATGCAAAGAATCATTATCCCTATCTTCCTTTTCCTGGCATAAGCTTTGAAACTTTGGGCACAAGATGCACAGGCAACGAATGCCCATCTTTAATCCTCAGCTACTGCTCCATCCCTGGAAGTGTTGAGGGCCAGGCTGGATGGAGCTCTGAGCAACCTGGTCTAGTGGAAGGTGTCCCTGCCCACAGCAGGGGGGGTGGAATAAGATGATCTTGAAGGCCTCCTTCAATCCAAACCACTCTCTGATTCTATGATGAAGACAATTGTTTAAACACAGTAACAGAACGCATTAGAGAGAACCCTCAGTGGCACGAGTTTCAATGTGTATGAATACCTAAAGGGCGGGTGCCAGGCTCATCTTGGTGATGCCAAACAATAGGACAAGAGATAATGGGCAGAAACTGATGCACAGAAAGTTTCAGGGGAAACCCTGAACACGAGGAAGAACATGACCAAAAACCGTGCAGTGACCGGGAACGGACTGCCCAGAAAGGTTTAGGAGTCTGCCTCAATGAAGACATTCCAGAACTGTCTGGACACAATCTTGTGCTGTACGCTCCGGGATGACCCTGCTCGAGCAGGGAGGTTGGACCAGGTGACCCACTGTGGTCCCGTCTAACCTGCCCCATGCCGGGATTTTATGGTTCTCTGACGTAACTCGAGACACTCCGCACCGGGGTGTTTCAGCTGAAACCACCGGCAGTGTCCGAAGTGCTACAGCCCGGCTGAGCCCCCGGCTGGTGCCCACTTCCCGCAGTAACACCGGCGAACCGCCCCCAGGCGCCTGCAAGGGAGCTCCAGCCCAGCCCACGGCCGGGCCCTGCGCCACCAGTTACCCGGAGGGACCGAACGCACCGCCACAGCCCGGCGCGGCCCGGGGTCACCTCAGGGTCCCCTCACAGCCTGGGG
>NW_008236924.1:2301467-2322433 GCF_000691975.1 Corvus brachyrhynchos | reverse complement strand
CCCGTACTGCGCATGTGTCCGGCTCCGGCTGACTCGTGATTCTCCTCCTCCCTCCCCCCCGCAGTGCCGCTAATGGGCTCGCCCGGGCTCCCCGCGCTGCAAACGGCGGGCGAGTCCAAAGTCCGCGGGTGGGGGGTAGGGATGAGGGAGCTGGATGCCTCCGCTCCGTGAGGGAACCGGCGCCATAACGCCCACCGGGGCTGGGCTAGGCTCCCAGCATGGGGAGCCCCCAGCACCCCGATCCCTTGGGACACGGGCGGCCCCGGGCCCTGGCTGAGCGTCCCCGAAAGAAGCAGAGGCCACCCCTCCCTCACCAAGGGGAGGTGAGGGGGTCCCCGGGTCGGGGTTAGGCCCGAGCCCCCCCGGGCTCCCAGGCCACGGGCGCGCAGGGTGGGAGTGGGATGAGGGTTTGTTTCCCAACGGGGATTTTCTAAAGCCCAGAGAGCAAACCATTGCTGTCCTAGCACGCGTTGCTCCTATGGTGTAGTGGGTATGAAGCTCATTAATTGAGCAAGTTCTGCTTCTTCCTGCAGGAGCTTAGAAGTCATTTAAGTTCCTACTACACCTGCAGACTTTTAGTCTGGCTTCTCCTGTTCCAGGAATGGAATTTAAATTACGTTAGCAACAGAAGGTTGTAGCTGGTAAAGCAGCTACTGCTTGTGGAACACGGCTGCCAACACTTGCTTTGCTGGCTGATGCTGATGGCAGATAGGCAGTTCATTTGGAAGCTTGTCTACTAATTAAGCTTAGATAGTATTTCCTTTGTTTTAGACTGCCTTCCTTCTGGACAGGGTTGCATCTGTTGTAAAATACGTGTGTGCCTATATCTATATATGTTCTGGCACTGGGTCATCTGCCCACCATATGGGAGTCTTTCCTCTCCCTGAATCTCAGCTACTTGCCCAGCGTTTTGATCAAAGTATCTGGAAAACCAGATATTGGTATCTTTCACATGTCAGACATCGTTCAGTGTCTCAGGTTTAATGTTCATGCCTCAGCAGAAATGTTACCTTTCGAAAAGAAGAGCGTTTTTCACGTGCTGCTCTGTCAAGTGACCTTGCTGCTGTCAGCATCTTAGTATGTCCCATTATTGAGCATTATTTTGATTCAGAGTTTATCTTCAGAGATGATGGAGAGTTACCGTTTTGCCTTAGCTCTGCAGTCTCTAGGGTTGCATTATTTATGCAGCATGCAGTATGCTACACTGCCAGAAAGTAATCACCTTTCTTCCTGTGGTCAGTTGAGTCTGGGATTCTCTACAAGGAAATCTATATTGTTAGCAGGTAAATTTATCAGGCTGGATTACAGCACCCTGTAAATATAAGGTCAAGTTTTTATTTCCCGAAAGAGTTCAGAGTAATTTTTCTTACTCGTAAACCCAGTGCTTGAAGGGATGTTGAATCTAGGGAAAAAGGGAGGATGCATCTCTTCAGGCCATTGTAAATATCTGTGCCTTGGTACTGTAATAAAAATGTGTTGCAGGCAATAACCACCTGTGCTAAATTACATTTGTAGTGTTTAAAAATTCGTGTGTGAAAAAAAAACAGCTGTTCAAGGATGTTTGCAAGCACTGGTGGGAAGAGCTGGAGATGCATTTTCCTTGATGAGATCAGAATTCGTTTTTTTCAAACACGACATGGCTAATAAAGATTCAGAATAGCTGGAAAAGGCACCCTGCTCTTTAAAAAGTCCCATCATTTCTGTATGTGGAAGTTACCAATTTTGCCTCCAACTCCAGCACTCCAAAGCAGGTCTTGAAGAGTCCTCACATCTACACATGAATGTAGAGCTGCATTATAAAGTGGAGTAAAGGCCTTTAGCTCAACACTTTCACACTGGGCAGCTTGAGCTGCATGTCCTGTTGTGCCTTTCCTTTAGAGTTTAGTCACACCACCACAGGAAAACTTAACTTGTGGGAATCCTGAAACGTGAACTTTTGTTGTCCTCACCCTTCCATTGTTCCGTAAAAGTAACCACTGCAGTGCTAGGTCGTGGCACACATGCCCTGGCAGGTGGTGAGAAATCTGATTCAGAATGCAGGGAATTAGGCAATGGGTGATGTGTGCCAAGTTCAGATGCCTCTTCAGCCTTAGAGGAACTGTCAGTATGGGCTTGTACAACACTCTGAAAGATTCTTCATAGATTTTCCCCTGATGTTCCTTTTGAATAGTGAAACAACTAGTGGCTATTACAAAAACTGTGGGGAGTGAACAAAGTTATTTTATGAAGTGTCTGATCAAAAAGCTTTTTTGCTGAGAAGAAATCAGACTTTTTGCATGGCTCAGTAAAGATTGCACCAGCATTGGAGTGTCTGTGGTGGAGACATCAGCAGAGGGCACAGAGCAGCCAGAAGCAGCTGTTAGATGAGTGATAACCTGTGCTAGGCACAAAACTGCAGCAGAAGACAAATGGCATTTACAACCCTATGACTAATGTGCTGAGCTGTCCCTATGGGTATGAATATTTCAGAGATTACCCATGTTGGAATTGAACCGTGGTTAAAAAGGAACACTGAGGTCCAAAATTCACTGTCTTACCACCTACTTTTGGCTGTTGGATGAACAGCCCTCCCCCTGCAAGCTTAAATCCAAAGATGAGCTGAGGACATTATCCTTATGGCACCCCTCTCTTGAGATGCTCATTTCCACTTCCTCCTCTGCACGTGAGTAAATAGTTTGAAGGAATCACATTCCTCCCTGTTGAGTCTGCTCTGTGTGATAAATACCAATTGGTAGCAACTGCTAAGAATGACAACTTCTGTCCCTACCAGGGAATAGTTGGAATTAGGTAAGAGAAAGTGTCGATGGAAACAGTAACAGAGGGTTAAATCCTGTTCACTCTTGCAGAGCTCTCTGCAGTTGCAGCTCTCCTGGCATGAGGTGTTACTGAGAAGGAGCTTGTGTTACTTCACCTGTGAAGGGCAAACAAGGCTAACTGTGAGGCAGAGGTGATATTCCCTGTCTTTCCTCTTGTGGAAAAATAAATCTGGGGAGTTATGATAGTAACACCCTCAGTTCTCAGAGCTTAGTTCGTAATAGGGAACTATTTATGGGGTAAGTAACAGATTGGGGCCACATTTACATAATAAAGACTAATGTTACTGTAAATTACATCTTGCTCTCTGCAATACTATAATTACACTCTTTATGGTCTGTAAACATTATGTTTAAAGACAGCTGAGCCCAAGCACATGCTAACCTGTATGTATCTTCAGCTTACCCATGGAAGCAAAGTCTGTAACTGGTTGAGAGCACTGTGTAGCAACAGAGTTGGTGTAATTTTTAGACTTACTACAACAGCATGAAAGCTGGACTGCTGGTTTTTTGCCAAATTCCACAGTGACCCCTAATTGCTTTTAACAAATACACCTTTGACCCATTCAGTTGCACTGGCAGTAGCTATTTTGTGCTCCAGCCATGAGTTAGTGAATTATAAAAAATGCTTATCTTTAGGGGCATTGGTGGCTTTTCTGTTATCAGGTATAACGATGAAAAATTTACCTGCAGAGATTTATTCCACGTGCTTAACTGAGTAACAGTGTGCACATACCCACGGGGAACACTGCCAGCACTAACAGTGACATGGCACTGGCTTCACATGACTTGTCTGGGAGGGGACAGGCAGCACCGGCTTGGAAGCACACCCCCGTCACCCTTCCCTAAACCCTCATAAAGTTTCGAGAGCAGTAGTGAAAAGTGAGGAGTTGAGCTCTGGGCTCTGAATAGACACAAAGGACCTCTCCTAGGCTACCATCAGCAGGAGGTGAGCAAAGAACAGGCAGCCAGAGTTCAAGGGTATAGCAGCTTGAAAAGATATGATAGAAACTTTGAGGAAGTCATTTAAAGGCAATGTCATGTGTCTGTGTGAAGTCCTTTGTCAGCTTTTCTAGGAGCAGTGGTTGCCCTAAGATCCGTGCAGTGCTTGGTAGGACATCAAACACCACGTCTGGTCCTGTGTCTGTCCACATAGAGTGGCTGATATGCAGCTGTTCAGGTGACCAGGTAAGTGGTCCTGTGTTTTTTGTTCACTATGTTCTGTACTTTCATGGATAGTCACAGCCTTTTTTCTCCCAGGAGCAGTTTTCCACTGTCTGTGCCCTATAAAGGTTGATTTCAGTGAAGTAAGATCTACAACAGAAGCTTCAGGCAGGAAGGCAAAAGGAATCCCAAGGAGCTGTCGTGGGCAGCCAGTCCATCACAGCAGATGGAGCTGCTACTGAGCTGCACCTGCCATGCAGGTCTGTGGCTGGTGGCAGAAGGAGGTGGTGCAATGGGTACAGTACAGGGAAAGGGCACCCGTGCTGCCTCAGCTTGGGGCTGTCTGGGCACCAGAAATATAAGAGAACATCAGGCATGGGGCATAAATAACAATTCACATGTTATAAAAAATGTAAAAAATGCATCAGGGATTTTTTCAGATTATACTCAGATTATGTTGAGCATTTTGAAACATGACGTAGACAAGCTAGCTTTTTTTGGTACCTGAAGTGGAAAATTCAGTGAAAACAAGATCTGTGACTTAATGAACAGTTTTTGGGCAAATGAAGTTATACATGGAAATAATAATATAAGAAAATGCATTATAATCCTTGTTTGACTAGTGTATGTTCCCCCTTTAATGTCAAGAGACTGATTGGAAAAGCAATTATTTTACTTTATGGTTGAGAATTTGCTTTGGAGCAAATTTCAATTAACTAATTGGAAATAACTGGAAAGGAACTTCTTTTTTTTTAAGCAGCACTAGTTCTAGCTGATATTTGGAAATAGCTACAGGCAGCTAAGAGCTTCAGTGGTTGATTCGGGGCTGTAAAACATGCCAACATGAGAGCAGTGCCAAGCAGCTGAATGGCTTTTTTGTTTGCTGAAACAGCCATGGTTACATGAATGGTTTTTTAATGTATTTGCTGTATTCTGAATCAGGAGAGACATTATGCAATAAAAAAAGAGTAGGTAATGAGATGTTGGGGAAAACCTACTCTATCCAAATTTATCTGGGTTTAATGTAAGTAATGTAAAATCTTATCCTGAAAAGTGGCTTAATAAAGGCAGTGTTCTGAAACAGAGGGTAAGCAGATGTGGAAGCTCTGTTTTGAACGGGAAATCTTTGCCCAAGCCAGCCTTCTGTCATAAATTGATTATTTAAAAAAGAGTACTAGAAATGTGATCGTGATTTTAACTCTTTCCTAAATGCACAGAATATGTGACTCAATCAAGTAATAGCTCCTTCTCCTTCTAAAAACTCAAAGCAGAGTCACATTTTCTACAGTGCTCTGCTCTCTAGCTCTTCACATGCAAAGTTTCAGCAGGTTTGAGTCAGCACTGCTGGATACAGGAACCTCTGGAGCATCAGCCTTCCAGCTCAGTGAGTTTCCCCTTTTACACCTGCCTCACCTAGATCTAATGTTGTCTGCTACAAAGTCATCAGAGCAGAATTGGGGTCTCCTCTCCTAATCTCTTTAACCACGGAAAACTATGGCCAGCACTATTTACTCTACTATCTGAGCAGAATAATTGGATATTGCTCTTTTCAGCTCCCTGCTGAGTGGTTGTAAAGATAGGGATGTGCACAGGGCAAATAATAGGAGTTATAACCAAAAAAATTCCAAGTGGAAAAAAATTACAGTGAAGGTTGTCAAATACTGGAACAGATTTCCCAGAGAAGCTGTGAAGTCTCCCTCTGTGCAGACAGTCAACTGTTCAAGGCTCTGAACAACCTGTTAAGGAAGCTGGAATGGAGCAAAGCCTCAAAGGAATGGATTGTTTGAGCCTGACATATTTCAAGCATTAGTAGTGTTTTCTTGGAGACAGTGGGCACACCTGCCCCAAGGGGACTTGTGTGACAAGATGGGCATGTAGTGGATGTTACGTAACGAACGTGATTAGAAGGTCTTTTAAAAATTAAGATAAGATCCATTTAAATTTGACCTGTGGCATGTTATTTATGCTGTTCTGTTTAGGCTAGAGGCTATTTTTAGTTGTTTCTTATGGGTATTCTTCATCAGATATGTTGGAGTTCAACTGTATTTTATCAATAAAGATGTGGTTGGCAAACAATATGAGAGGAAAAGAAAATCCCACAGACTGGCTCTGGTAGCTGACAAAGTCCAGTAGTGAGGAGCTCCATATCTGGGGAAGGACAAGAAGCCCTGGGACACTGCAGGTTCCCTAGCACATCCTCATTTTAAGCAATAGCACCTTAGGGCACCTCTCACGCTACTTTTTTTTGCCAAGGGAGACAAACTAAACTTGGATTTGGTTTCTAAGACGGCTACCGAAAGTTAGCATTTCCCATAGGAGTACTTCCAACCATAGTGTTGAAATTCGGGGTTGGGAGTTGGCCTCAGGGTTTCAAGTTTCAAATCCCTTTCCTCCTTATTTTTCTTTTTTCCTCCTCAGAACTGTCTAACATCAGTTTCTTCCACTAAAGTGTGTGGTGTGGTGGGCTGGCCTTGCTCTTTTGTGTCTGTGAGTAAGCAGGAAGAAGGTGTCTAATTCATCTGTCTCGTGCCCTTTAACTTGCATACTAATATATAACGTAACAGAGCTGGAAACACTTGTAAATAAACACAGTTGTATTTGTAAGAACATACCCAGAAGGCTGTAATTTCAAATCTAAACTATAACCTCCTGACTAATACAGGACTTCTTCTTGGCAGTTTATTCCTCCTCTCTGAAACGCTGCAAGAAGAGTACTCCCAAGAGGCTTCCCTCCATCATCAAGGTAATAGAATATCATCTTCCTAATGAGTAATTTTCCAACTATTTGTACCCTACACAGGGACCTTTGAACCTTCTCTGTGCTTGCCTTTGTACTTTAGGTAACAGTTTGCCTGTGCTTGAATGTTCGGCTGATTAGGAAAAGCAAAATGGATTAAATTCTGCAATCCTCAGTAATCTGGCCATCATATTATTAGAAGTTGTGTGTTTGTTCTTAAAGACCATGTGAAACCAAGAAAACATTAAGGAATGTTTCGTTAACTTTTGCTAATTATATTTGACGATAAGAGTGCAGAAATATAAAAACAGCTACGCAATAATCCCTAGGACAGCCAGAACATGGCCTGAAATACAGAACCCTTCATGGCCATGGCCAGCAGTGAAGCCTCAGCAGCTACTTAAATCTTGGGTTTGGTTTATTTTTTTAATTTTTTTATAACAAAATCATCAACAATGGTCAAGCCAGAGCCAAATGCAGGGAGATTTATTATGAGATGGCCACGTGCCCATTTAGGACCTTAACCCTCTAAGTGACCGTAGCAGGACTTGAAGCAAAGATGATTTTGTTACTTACCATATTCTTAAACTGTAACTTAGAGTTTGAGCAAAGGCTGTGGGGCTCTACTGTGTTAATTCTCTGTGGCACAAACTCACTTTGTTTTCATCCCTGTTCATTTAATTGCATGTTGTCATTATGGAAGAACATATGTTCCACATTATCATTTCCTTACAGCCTGGGAAGGGCTGGAGTAGCTACTGAGTGCTGCAGTGTATTCCTGGGCCAGATCAAGGGAGGAAGTCTTACCACAACACACCAGTGACACAATCAAAAATCTTTGGTTTTGGTTGTTCTCCCATTTTTCTTTGTTATCCTTGCATCCCTGTTAATCTTCTGGGATACTACTAACTCCTCAGGAAATAAGGGCATTTTTCTTCTCAGGAACTTAGCTTTGCTTGATGGCCAACACATGAAGGATGGAGCAGGACAGGACAGGGCACAGAGAGTAAATGTTTTACACTTTTACCACTGAGCTGCAAGTGGAGGGGATTTGGTGTTGTCAGCATCATATTCTGCCACTCTCCAGCTGTACAAGGTTCACTTACTTAGATCACCTTTTATTTCAGATGGAAAGAGACTCTGGATATTCCTCCGCTGCTGAGCTGCAGAAGCAGGTAAAGGCTCAAGGTCATCTTTTAAAGGAAGCGTTATGCAGATGCTTTGGAAGGCTGGAGATGTGTTGAATCATCTTCTAAGAGAAGTGACAGACATCCTCATTCCAAACATTTTAGTGCAATTAGGAGCTCACCTCTTATCACTAAAGCAACATTTCCCCAGCATTTTTCCCTTCCAGTGGACTGCAGCTACAGCAGCAAGTGGGGAAGGGCCTGTTATCTTTGCTTGCATGGCAAGAACCCACCACAGTCCCCCATAACCAGAAGCTGTGCCACCTCATTGGGCCTGGTCCTCAGAGTGGTCCTGCTAAACACTTACTTCCCAGCTGATGTGCCCCAGTCTCTTTACCTTGCCAGCAGCAGCCCTGTCCTGCACTTAAGGAATTTGCCAACTTCTACAAGCACTTTAAGAACAAGAACTAGCAATTTAAGAGCAAGAACTCAAGCAATCCATGAATTAGTTTGGAAACTACTGTGCCATAGCTGTTGGCATGAGAAGAAGCAGGGTGTTAAGCACTTGGACTTGATGAACAAGATTTTTTTTTCTATGTAAACTTCTCTGCTTCTACTGCTCGTGTAATTATACTGTGTGGGATTCATATAATCACTTCATCACATGCAATAAAAACACAGGCTTAAAACAAGACATATCCTAGCCAAAGGGCTTTTAAAATAGATGAAGTGCTGAGCTTTAGCTCCTCTCTGTCCTGTCTCAAAGCACAACATGCACAGTGTCTGTGAGTATTATGAGTTACTAATGTTTGAAACTCTTGAGCTGGAGGATGCTAAAGCAACTGAAACTTTATTTGGTCTAACTGAAATATCTGACACTTGTAAGACAGAATTTTTCTTTGGTATGCTCTCTCATCATCCCAGGAGAAAAAGGATTTATAGGATACAAGTCTGTTAAAAAGCTCAAAGCTTTTCATAGCTTCTGTAACCTTTTTTTCTAAGGACTATGTAAGTGATGGTCCAGGGTCTAAAGGTTAAGAAAGTCTTACATCAGCATACATAGGGCATAATATGGATGCAACTGAAAGAGTGGAATTGCTAAGAGAGCAAATCTCTGGTCCAGGATCCAGCAGGCACTATCTGATGCTGGAGGAGAGGCTTTTGCCAGCCTGGCATTTGCACTTCAGTACACCCAGTGATAACAGTGGCAGCTGATTGCACTGCTCTCAAATAAATCCAGAGGGTTCACAAACATCAAACTGTAGGGCAAGAGTCATGGCAAGTTACTTCGTCCCTGGCTGCTTTTTCGATTAAAAAAAAAGAGAGAGAGAAGGAGGTGATAGGAGGAAATGATTGGTTGGTTGTTTTAATAGTGAATGTTTCAGTGCTAATGAGCGAAGTTCTGTCCTGGGACAAATAAATATTGCTCATAAGTCCTGGGCCACGTTTAATGTACTGTAACTGTTACAGAATCTAAAAGCCATGTAAAGAGGATTCCTTTATATTGCATTACCCTAAACCACCTGCATTTGGCATTTCTCACAGCTGCCTCTCTTGTTTGTCCTCTCTGACAGGAGGTGAGCAGGACAGCAGCTATGAATCACACTGTTTTTACTACAGTGTGTTTGTGCAGCACAACACCACAGTTAAAAAACAGGAAGGACAGAGGAATGAAGAAGACAATAGCTGGTTAATTATACTGTATCATTTTTGAATTGCATTGATTTTTTAAAAAACATTTATATTGCAGATAAATATAATTCATATTCACTCATGAAAACCAAATTAATTGCACTCCAGAACCAATTCCAACTTGGACTACTCTAAAAGACAGATACTTAGTTATAAATTTGTTGTATATTTGCTAAACAACTTCATTTTGAATATTTAAATATTCAAATATATTGAATACTGCTTTTTGAACGTACTTATTCCTGTTAACCAGGTCATCTGAACACAGCAGTTCTTGACTGCTGTGGGGAGAAAACACTGCATCTTGGGAGGGAGAAAATACTGAGGGAGGAAGGTGCTGAGATGGAGCAACATTCCTTATCGGCAGGTGTTCCTTTCCCACAGGTCTGAGTTATCCAGAAGCCCCTTGAGTTATAGCCCTCCAGGTACTGAGCAGCATGCCAAATAAAAAAAAAGAGGGAAAAAATCAGTGGTCCTTTCTCTCCCTTTGGTTATTCCAGAGAAATTCCACATCAGCCATGCATCAGGTCTCTGTAAGCATGGCAGATGGATGTGTGTGTACTCCCCCCTCCATTACACACAGTATCCCACAACAGCTTTGTTATTGTGTTCTTCAGAGTGTGTGAAGCAAAACAGGCCATCACAAGACTGCCTTCGTCATTTCAAATACCAAAAATGCCAGGGCAGGACACAGCAGCACGTGCTTACTCTTGTTGCTTCTCACAGGGAGAGAAGCTCTGGGATGCCTTGAAGATCAGTGCCTATGTCTTCAGTACAGGCCTGCTCATGTTCACTGCCTTAGTGAACTCTGTTTCTTGGTAAGAATGTTCAAACAAAACAGCTTGAGGAGAAACTTTTCTGTGGAAAGGGGGAAAGGCGGATGGAAAGATGGGCAACCAAGAACTGTTATTCCCACAGGTTTATGCAGAATATAACTTTAGGCAATTTCTGGCAAACAGCATGGCTGGAGTTCTACAACTATATGGAAGGAGATGAGTGGACAATCTTCCTCTTTGGTGAGTTTTAACAATGCTCCTCAGGAGAAACCATCTATATATTACATATAAAAGGGGGACATGGACAAGGTTCCTGAACTCACTAATCCTCCCACTGACAAGCACTGGCTTGGAAGCCACCCACAGCTGATGTGGTGCAGCTGTTCTGCTTTTGGATGGGGTCATCATCAGAACCCTGTACAGATTAAAAATCTGATCTTTTTGCTGCTGCTCAAGTGGCTTCCCTGTGAAGACACTTTGCTCCTGTGAGAACCGAATGACTCAGTAGAACTAATTACTAAAAATGTAAGTAAAATCAGTGAATTTTACTCTTGCTGTAGTACTTACAAAACTCTCTTCTGTGATTAACAGCTGGTGAACAGAATTGGTAGGGACCTTGCAAGGTGCTAGAGATCAACTCAACTTTATCCTACTTGCATTTAAAAGAAACAGAGACCTCCCAGCCACCTAGAAAAGCCTTTTCTTAGCTTCAGTTATGTCAAGTTTCAACCTCTGAGACATTTGTCTGCTCTAATCTCCTTCCCATTCTTTAATCTTACCCGAGTGTCACAACTCACCCATATTCCATTTTTAAGCATCTTGGGGCAGGGGATGTGCACTTGGCACATCTGGGTCCCAGCAAGGTCCTCTGGGTACTATGCCAGTGTATTTTGTTCCTGATTCAGCCATTGCTCTCAATTCATTCACACATCTCTGCCCTTTCCTCACGCCACAGGGGCTGCATTGGTGCCTGCACTTGCTTTCTGGGGCTTCAATGGAATCCTTCTGGTGGCTGATATAACAGGAAAGCCAACTTTCATTACTCGCTATCGCATTCAGCTGGGCAAGAATGATCCTGTAAGTACTTCTCACTCTGCCTTTTCTGCTGGCTAAACACTTCCTGCAGTCTCTTAGGCCAGGAATGGGGAGAAGAACCTGTTCTGCTTTTCTCTTGCAACCAGATAGGATTCCAGGAGGATCAAGCCAAGTCTTGTATACCCACTGCAGGGAGGAAGGCAGATCCCGTAATGAGGCTACTGATCAGATCTGCATTGACTGCTTGTTAAAGAGCTGATCCCAAAACTAACTGCCTACAAATCTTAAAGCTTTTCATCCTTCCAACTGAAACTGCATCACTTCTTTCTTAGCCTCAAGTCCTGACTTCTCTTTTGCAGGTGGACACAAAGAAACTGTGGAAAGCCATCTACACGGCGCTGGGTAATCAGTTCTTTATCTCCTTTCCCATGCTTGTGCCCATGTTCTACATCATGAAATCGTGGGGCAACACCTTCAGCGAGGAATTACCAACCTTCCAGTGGTTTCTTGTGGAGCTAAGCATTTTTACTGTAGTAGAGGAAATTCTCTTCTATTATACACACAGGTGAGCTGAGCAGAGGAACAGGACTCTCGATTTTCCTCCATGCCTTTAAGCTTATGCTCATATCCTACAACAGCAATAATCCTCGTCCCTCTGTTCCACCAATCTTTTATTTATGTGGGAAATCTTACAGGTCCTGAAATCCCCCCTCACAACATGAGGCCTTGGTGCTGCCAGTAAACAAAAATGTGTAGAATTTTAAAGGCGGAACAGCTTAAAACTGGAAGAAACATGCAGTTTTGCACAGAAGCTGTAACCCAGCATTCTTTGAAAAGAACAAGACTGGCTGTCCTGAAAGAAAATATCTCAGGGATCAGTGACTGATCTCCGTTCCCTTGTACAGCACCTACAAATCAGGGCCTGGCTCCCAACAGTGCAGGATTTCCAAGCACTGACACCAACATTGGAGGACAGAACTAAAGCAAGGAAGACGGAAGCCTGTGCAGAAGCAAGCACAGTACACTCAGAAATATGTAGGTTTCCCTTTAGGACAAATGCACCCAAAAAATGTAAATGCCATTTTTTACAAAGGACCTGCAGAAGTGAAAATTGTGATTCTTTGACAGTTTCCAGCAGAAAAAGTCAAAACGGTGAAAATACAAAGTGAGTCTTCCCCTAAGTAGTACTCCCAGATCTGAATAAATAAGTAATTCAGGGACTTTGATTTATGGGATTTATCTGGACTGTGTTTAACATCAGCCACCGGACACATTAATTAAGGGCCCAATACAAAGAGAGCAAAGGAAGCAAGGAGTCCTACACTCTCACTGCCAGCTGCTCTGAAATCTTTATGTTAGAGGAGACACGAGCAAGTCACCTGCAGAAATTCTGTGTTCTGTTAACTCCTTTCTTGCAGAGCTTAAAACCTGCCTTTCTCTGTTTGCTCTACCTAGGCTTGTTCACCACCCAGTCCTGTATAAGTACATTCACAAGAAGCACCACGAGTGGACAGCCCCCATCGGTGTGGTCTCCATTTATGCTCACCCAATAGAACACATAGTAAGTGGATTCTCCCATGGTCACCCTCCAGTTGCTGTGTGGAGTGTGATTTCCATGGGATGAGGTGGAATGGTAAGAGAAGAGAAGCAAATGTGCCCTTAGAGGCTTCTTCCTTAGGAAGAGGAAGCTGAGCTGCATTGCCAAGAAGCTCGGATCTAGGAGGGTTGCAGTAATTGTTTATACTGGACTCCAGTAGCTTTAAAAGCACAGATCCAAGGGCCTCCACTAGATAAGAAACTGACTGGACAGGGCTTCCATGAGCCCCAAGAGGCCTGGGAGCACAGACAGTGTTTTTAGCAAGAGATCTGACACACAGTCTGAGTAGTTGTGTGGACTCAGAATTCTGTCAGGATTTTTGTGCTGGTGGCTGGGATCAGTATTTGCAAGGCGCGTATCCCAACACTCCTCCAGCTGAGACTTCTCAGGAAAACACATACTTCAAAAGATTCCACTTACAAATTCTATCTCCTGTTACCAATAGTCCTGGGCCGCAACACCAGCTCTGAGGGTCTCCCCAGCTGACAGTCTTTGGGCAGTATCATGATTGAGGAGCCCAGCTGAGCCATGCTGGTGCAGGCAGCTGGGTCTGGGCAGCCAGAGCCATTTGTGCCCCGGGCAGGAAGTGATGCAGCTGGGTTTTTCACATTGCCGTGTGTGTCTGCAGGCCATGCCCTTTCACAGTGAGGTTTCCCAGGAGCAGCTTCAGCATTATTCCAAGGTGAACCTGAAATTTACACCTCAGATTCCAGGGTGATTTACTGGAATCATGTTGCCCTCACACCCATGGTTTGGTGTCATGTCTAACTTCTACTGCATGCTTGGGGAGCTTGGGCTATGACAATGGTTTGCAGTTAGTAGAACTCTCTTATCTCTATTACTACTTTTGGGATTATTGCCTAACTTTAGTAAGGTGTTTGCAGAGGGATCTTCCCTTTACACTGCACAAAACAAGTGTGATGGATCACCAGGTGACAAAATTCAGCTCCTAGAGAAGAGTCTGCTGGTTGTGGACCCATTAATGAGGTAGTTTCTTCTCATTTCCAGATCTCCAACACTCTGCCTGTCATGACTGGCCCGATGATCATGGGATCTCATATTGTTTCAATCTCAGCATGGTTCTCCCTCGCTCTGGTAACAACAAGCATTTCACACTGTGGCTACCACCTGCCCTTCCTGCCATCTCCAGAGTTCCATGACTTCCACCACCTCAAGTACGTCTGGGCACTGCTCAGCTTCCCATTCTCCTTCCTCTCCTGCCTGTGTCCTGGCACCGACAGGAAAAGCTCCTTTCTGAGGGTCAAGTGGGTCTGCCGAAGTCATGCACCAGCAGAGCAGCTCTGCAGTTCACCTGAGAGCAGGCTGAGTGCTGCCAGTTCTTACAGCAGTTAAATGGAGATTGGGATTTCAAGGGATTCCAGCCCTGTTAAGGACAGTTCTCTGCAAGGCTCTTCCTAGAAGTTTAGAAGACGCTTCATGTGATCTAAAGACAGAGCAAGGGCAAGTCACACAGTGAAATAAGCAAGCCTGCCTGTCTGTCCCTCTCCCATACACTGGGATTAGTAACACTGATCAGATTACACTTTGCCCAGCCAATCACCATTAACCCTTCCTGACAGATTCTCAGCCTGTTGTGCTGGAGAGAGAGCAGTTGCAGCAGGTTGTTCGAGGATACATACCCAAGCAGTGGAGAAACATTCCCATCTCCCAGTGGGCACTACATTCAGACATACTCCCCAGAAAAGTCTGCCCCTCCTGCAGAACCAGCCCAGGGAACAGTTCAGTCACCACACGCCAGGACACAGATCACTGCAGAGCCGAAACACTCTGAGTGGAACAGCTGTACCAGCTGGAAGCACATCTGCTCCATATCCCAGGACAGCCAGGTCTTGAGAACACATGGGCATGGTAACGTGGGTGTCCGGTGCTCCCACAGCTCTGAGCTGCCCAGGAGAAACACAGCTGCTGCTCAGTGCCACCACTTCTGGGCAGTGATGGCACCAGAGAGAAGCTGCAAAAGGTTCACCCAGGCTTCGACAGAGCTGCCAGGGAGCCTGTTGCAGGGACAAGAAATCACATGGAGAGATTATCAGGGCTCAGAAAGGAAAGAGGACGATAGGTAAGGTAACCTCAGTAACTTCCAGTGATGTTTATCTCTGGTTCCCAGGTTCAACCAGTGCTATGGAGTGCTGGGAGTGCTGGATTTTCTGCACGGCACGGACAGAGTGTTCAGACAAACCAAAGCCTTCGAGAGACACAAGGTCCTGCTCGGCCTCACGCCGCTCTCCGAAAGCATCCCTGAGCTACCCAAGAAAGCTGAGTGAACCAGCCCAGCAGCTCCTGCCCAGCCTGATGATGAGCAGAGTGAGAGACAGTGATTTATGCCAAATAGTATTTTAATTGAGAAACAAGTTCTTGTCCACATATAACAAAATGTGAAGCTGAAGTTAAATATGCTGCTTGAAATGACTGCACTTTTGCTGCCATTATTTTCTACCCAAGACACACACACAAAAACCCCTGCTCTAGAAATCTTTTTTAAACTAAATTTAATGGTTTGTTCCTCTGTTAACTTGCACTGGCCTTGGTTCCAGCTGCCTGTGTATGAGCCAGGTGTGTTCTGGGCCACATGGCTCGGGGTTCTCGTTACCAAGGTTTTAGCACCAGACTCCCCAGCTGATGATTTGGCCTCTCTTATCACCACTCACTCTGTAGAAACATCCAAGTCACTCCATCTACGCATGATACAATTAAAACCAGTTTTTGTGACTCACAGCACCTGGGATCCAGGACGCAACCCTGTGGAAAATCACGGGGGCCACAGCTTTAGAAACACTGCACATGCAACAAGGGCCTGACTTCCCATGAACAGTTGTTCTGCACAGGAAGTCAGTACAGGGCTGAACTGGGGCTGCCACAGCCTCATCACTGCTCCACAGACAGCTGCAAACAAAGGGAGTTTCCCCTCGTGGGACATGGAAGCAGAGCTGGGAGCTGATGTGCTCCAGGGTCACCTCCTCCTGCTGCACCTCCCCTTGCTCTGAGAGACAACCAAAACTCTGAGAAATTACAGAAAGATTTTCTAAGGAAAGCAGAGTCCCTGCTGCCCTGAGCTGTGTGGAGATGAATGAAACCTTCTAAGAGAAGAACAATATGCACATCCCCAAGTACCCACAGACCATCCGAAACACACTGTGAATTTTCTCAAGGATCTCAAGTCTCAATCCTGCCTGGGGCCCTGGAACAAAAACATCCCATCTCTCCCCAGTGCTAGAGCAGCCCCTCGAGGAACAGGCACACAGGGCTGACCTGTGCTGCACTGACCAGTGGTCAGCCCAGCTCCACCCTTGGAACCAAAGTCACTTCCCCTGCTCCTCTCCAGTCCCTACAGCTGCACCAGGATTAACTCACCCCAGTCACCCACCTGCAGTTCCCTGGGGAGGGCAAGTCAGCAGAACAGAAAACCCAGGCACCACTGTCTTTTGAAGTTTTTATTTTTATACATTTTTTTTGTATTAAAAAGGAAAAAGCATAATTACCACAAATTACAAAGGACTAAAGCATTACTAGAATAATGAATCACATCAGCCTAGAAAGCAGATACTCTGAATAATATTAATGTTATAATACAAGCTCTCATTCAAGTATTTTACATTTTTCTCTTTTCCTTTTATATGCGATGATGATCCTAGCACATGGGTCAAAGATTATGTACTATCGACAGAGATGGATCATGTACAGCGGGCCATATTAACAAGATTTTCCTCCCAAGTGATACATGGTCTGTGATGAGTCATTTTAAGTTTGTCTCTACTATAAATGCAGCTGAAGAAGGTTGCACACACTCTCTAGTTTTGGGAAACAGAAGGCTGAGGTTGGACACACAGGGTTTGAGAAGGGTCAGCACATCGAACCATCACCCCTTTAGCTCCAGGCGAGCGAGCAGAAGGCTGCACTCGCTGGGATGCAGCTCAGTGGGTGTTTCTGAGCCACAGATCCAAAGGTTTCCAACCTCAATGGGACCAGGACAGGCTGGGGGGAAGATGGGGAGCAGGGCTGCACCAGGGAGGCCTGAAGGACCAAGTGGTGCCAAGCACCCCCTCCCACAAGGGGCACCACAGGCACAAGCCACCCTGGTGTAGGGCTGACACCTGGGGAGAGAGCAGGCTGACAGTGTGGGGAGCTGGAGGGTCCCCAGCACGCTCCACAGGGGCCGGCTGGCACCCAGGGCACTCCCTGCTCCTCTGGAGCTTCCCAAGGGGATGTGCTTGTCACAGATACATCGGTCCTATGTTCAAGTGTCTGCAGAAAGTGAAACTGTAAACTACTGGAAATGCTGCCCTCCAGCCACCTGCTCCACGCCACTGAGATGAACGTTTGCTTAGGAAAAAAAAAAGAAAGAAAGAAATTCTTTTATCTGTTACCTGTACTGGAAACTTTAAAAAAAGTCAGTGAGGCATTTAACATCAAGTGTAGCAACCCTCTCAAGAAGAGCCCAGTATCCATTTCAAACAGTGACAAGTGACATAACCAGCCTCAGAGGAGACAGGAGACAATAAGCATTGCAAACACAACTTGCTACATTTACAGTTTTCCTTTTTTTTTTCCTTTTGATAAAGTAACTGGAAAGGCATTAACAGCTAGAAGGCCCCCTCTGCACTGCCATGGAACATGGCAGGACACTGAGGTTAAACACATCAGTTTGTTACAGTACAACGACCAGTCCCGAGCAGGTGCCAAAACTCGAGGGACCCCAAGGGCTACAGTGAGAAGGCGCCATCAGGGGTGCCAGGGGGGCAGCAGAAGAGAGATGGATAGGCAAAAACAGAGCAGCAGCATCATTACATTTTTTAGGGGTTTTTTTGTTTTTGTTTTTTGTTGGGTTTTTTTTCCACAAATGAGCATGGCAAAGCAACAAAGCCTCCTCAGAAACACACCTTCTACCTCCATTCTGACCCCACACCACAGCTCTGTACCTGTTGCAGCCACCTGCACTCCAAAGACAAGTTGACCTCAGCAAGGAGCCCCTAAGCTCCAGCAGCCTGGAGGACCTCCTAAGAAAAGGGGCAGGATGGGGAATGGTGCCCCAAGTCAGCCTCCCTCAGCCTTTCAAAAGCAGCTGGAGCTCCCCCCAGGCTGTGCCAGTGGCTGGACGCCAGCACCGCACAGCCCTCGCGGGCTGTGGGACAATCAGCGCTCACAGGAGCACGTGTGCAACCACTCAGTCCTCTGAAATCAAAAAAAGCACAACACACAGTGGAGGTGAAGCATCCAAACTAAAAGCAAGGCCTAACTCCCTCCTCTACAGAAGGGCAAGAGCTTCCTCAAATGCAAACCCCCTCTGGACAGCTGTCCCTTCATCCAGTGGGGACATGAGCTGCATGTGATGCCTCCTGCGTGCAGCGGCAGCCCTGCTCCAGCCACTCCTGACCCAGCCGGGCATGGACCAGGCACCTGGAGAGCTCCCTGCCCTCCACCAGCACCCACCCCAGCACAGAGCGGGAGGGAACAGCTCTGTGTTCCCTTCCCTGGAGGAAGACAGATGTGAGCAAGCAGCAGCTGCCTCAGGCTGTCATGTCCATCTTTGCTCTGTCCTGCCCACTGCTGTCCCATGGACAGCAAAACAAGGCACACAGTCCACAAACCTGGAGGGCACTGGGACCGCTGGGATCGCTCTTCTGACCCACCTTCCCCTGGGTGCACACATTAATGACAAACCACTGACTTGGCAGAGGGGGAAGGGAAAACACTTCCATGCTAAGACTAGAGCCTCAGGATCAGAAATTAAAAATTACTCAAAATCAATCAGTATTTTGGGAAATTCTCTGGGAAATGTCCTACCTCTTCTACCACCCAAGCAATTTCACAGTCTGCACCACAAGCAACAACTCCATAGCAGCAGCCCATCCCTCCCCATCTCCTATTAATTTGTTGCTAAAATGCAGACAATTGGCTTCAAGAAAGAACAAGCACGAGAAAGGAGCACAGACACAGCAGCAAGGATCACCTGTGGCACATCCAGACCTGCCTGCACTCTCAAACAACCAGCAACACATCTACAACGTCCTTGATCGACTCTCCAGCCTCCTCCTTCCCACATCAGGGACAAACCCGCCTATATCCGTAACCTCAGAGATCTGACTCCAGCTCACGAGAGGGGGAAATCCAGAGATAACAGTCACGGCCGCAGCACTGTACAAGTGTTACTTTTGCCCATCTTGCCCAGTTCCCACCCCACAACCCCAGAGCACTGCTGCCATAACGGAGTTCACAGCCTCAGATGGGCTTTGCCTGCTGCAGCAATCAGGCCTGCGAGCGGTACCAGCTGCAGGGTGACATGGCAGGGGTGGACAAACCAGGGCAGGATCACACCACCAGGAGATGGCCAAGCGGCAGCTCCCCAGCCTCTCAAACCCAGCTGTGCTTTCAATTTTAGCAGCAGTTCGTGAAGCCACTCCACTTGGACCAGCCCACCTGCCCCCACCAAGGCAGCATCCTGGAAGCAGTGTCAGTTTGGGAAGTGATGACTTCAGCCAGGGCCCCACAAGCACCCCCAGCCACTGCTGATGGACAGCTTGTCCATGCTCCCCCTCTTGCTCCTGCTTTCAGTTCCTCGCTGCTCTCACTCACCCACTCTGCAGCCGCACAGGGACAGCCCTGGAGAGATGATGACTCCTCCCAGCTATGAGATGCAGCTCTGGCTCAACTGGATCCCTTGGGAAAACACTGTCCAGTACCAGCTTGTGACTTTGCAGAGAGGGCAACGCAATGAGCTGCACCTTTGGAGTGGTGCAGCACGTGCCCACTCCACACTGCACAGAAGAGCACAGCTCTGGAGCTCACAGGGATGGAGCCCCAGAGCCAGAGCCAAGCCAGGGATCCCAGGGACCCATCAGAAGGAGCACAGTAGCAGCAAAGCAAGTGGGTCTGGCTGGAAAGGAACATGACTTTCCAGTGCTACCTCTGGAGCAGCTCCAGAGGTAGCACTGGACATCTCAGAGATATCATGTCTGACACATACCCCTCACAAAGGATCCAGCTCACAGCCTGGGGAGGGTTTGCCTGCCAAAGCCCACCTGGTGCTGGATATAAGGATCTATCAAGTAAATGCCACAGCAGCTCTGCAGTCACCCCCTGCCTCAGCCAAGTAAGGAGCTACACGGTGTCATCTCAGCCCTTGGAAATGCACAGGGACTGTGCCCTGAGTGGGAGACTCCAGGCAGCCGCCTGCCACAATACAACACACAAGGAAACCCAGGTGAGAGCTCTCCTGTGCCAAGCAGGGCTCCTGCCTGCCCTGCACAAGTCCCAGCAGCAGTCCCCAGCCAGTGACTGCTGTGGGGCAGGTTTCCCAGGGCTGCCTCACTCCCTGTCAGGCTACAGCAGAAGCAGCCCTCGCTCACAGCCAGGACCAGTCCCCCCAGCTGCTGTGACAATCTCCCTGCTCACTCCCCAACCACGCTGGAAGCACAGACAGGAGCAGACCACCTCCCGCCCAGGGAGGGCCGGGGGCGCGAGCAAGGCCATGACAGGAACAGTCGCTGTCGTGGGGACAAGGCTGCCATGGTACAAACACAGCGGAGCAGCTGCGAGTACTGCGTGAGCACGAGTCTTGGATGTGACTGCCCTCAGCACCTTCCCCAGGAGACTCAGGCCTGGCAGGGAGGCATCCAAGAGAGCTGCGGGGTCAGAGGAAAGGCCGCAGGGAAGATCAGCTCGGCAGCAATGCCGTGAGGAGTCTCTGGGCCTGGGGGGAGCCAAGAGCCCAGTGCACCCCAGGGTGCAGGAAGCCAACAAGCCTCCCCGGTCCAGCTCCACCATAAGGCAACTTTTTTTTGTGTGTTTTTGGGGTTTTTTGTTTGTTTTTTTTTTTTTCTTTTTTTTCTTCAATAATATTTCCAAGGAAGAAAGCAAAGGGAGATGTGTCTTTTTAAAGAGTTTTTCTGTTGTTGTTGTAGAGGGGGTTGTGGGTTTGTTTTTTTTTTTTTTGTCATTTTTTTTCCAAGGGAAAAGGAAGAGAAAAGCTCCTTTTGCAAAGTCCTGTCTTTGCATGCGATGGGCATT
>NW_008236924.1:2290855-2301428 GCF_000691975.1 Corvus brachyrhynchos | reverse complement strand
TCGAGTCCAGGTGCCTGCCAGCCTCCCAACCAGCCATCCTCACAGGAAGGAGTCAGAACAAGCCTATCCTTGGCAAAGGTCCTTTGGTTGACTTCCAAATTGTCCGTGGTGAAAGGGAGAGGTGGACAGAGGGAGAGCCAGACCCTCAGGAAGGTGAAGACGTCAGGGAGAAGGGAGCGGGAGAACGAACAGGGCGATGCTCCTGTCGCGGAGGTCGGTGTCGGAGAGGCACCGCCGTACGTGGAATGGGAGACGCCAGCCGGGTCATGGAGATCAGAGGCTCCGCAGCATCGTCACACGCTGTGGCTTCGGTCCCCCACTGGGGAACCTCGCTCCTCCGAGCTTCCTGAGCGGCTGCCCCGTGATCCAAGGGGGGACACAGAGGGGATTCATTGGGGCCACACAGAGCACACTTGTTTTGGTAAATCCAGACGAACTTCTAGCAATAATTTAAAACTTGATATATATATATAATAATAAAAAAATCTCCCCTTTCCAACCCAGCCAGAACACATTTTTTTGAAGAGACACTAAGACATGAGTGTGTGCACAGGAGGAGAGGGAAGGGAAAGCGTGGATCTGCTGGGAGTGGGTCTGGCTCTGGTCAGGGTAGTAACAGCAAAATGGTGTTTTGGATGCAGATCGTCTTTGCTTTCCAGCCACAAGAGAAGAAAATCGTGGGCGTTGAAGTTTCTCCCAAGCAGCCTATTCCTGGGAACCCACCTTCCAGCTCCCTTCCTGTCCCACCCCCTCATGTCTGCCCTTCTCCGAGCCATTCCCCACCAACCCAACCCACCCCACCCCCCGGCAGGAAGCAGATGCTGCAGCCTCTCTACTTCCCCACTGTCTGCGACTCTGCAGCTGATGGGGCAGGGGATTGCTGGCTCAGGTTTTTGGCATCCTCTTGTGCAGGCTGGCTGGGTGAGGCGTGGGCTTGGCTGGATGGGCACTGGCTGACCGTTTTGCTGGAAGACTGGGATGGGTAGCGCTTCCTGCCATCTCCCCCTGATGTCGTGGGGTATCTCTTGTGTCCACCTTCCTCCCCCATGGGTGGCTGGAAGAGAAGCACCCCAGTATGAGCACAGCCTCCTCCAAATTCCCGTCCCTTGGGATCAGGAAAAAAGCCCTCCTACAAGCCTCCAATTGCAACTTCCCTCCCTGGCCCACAAGGAACACACACATTCACCCCAAGCACTCAGTTACCCTTCTGTCCAAATTTCCCGCTGTCAGATTTGACAAAAAGACTGACTGACTTCCAAATTGACCACAATGGTGACAACTTGCTCATAGTCACCTGCTTCCCACACAGGGGCACAATCCAGAAGCTTGGGAGCCAAACCTCCCCACAAAGCTGGCTCTACTCAAACCATCAATGCTCCCTTTCCTCACCTCACCAGGGAGGACAGGCTCACCCAGCTCCTTATCCCACACCGAGTGGATTTGCCATATTCCAATCCCGCCGTTTGTTCCCAGCCTGGCTGCAATGACTGGGAGTGACAGTAGGTGTCACTGCCCCCCCTCCTGCCACCGCCTGGGGACCCCCAAAATCCTCCTTCCTCAGAGCGCTGTTTGCAGGGGCCATCCAGGAATGGTGCAGGAATTGTGTCTACTCACATCTACTCGGAAGTCCTCGAGGCGCTTGAACTTGCTGAGGTATTCTTGCAGTTTGCTGTTAATATCCAGATTTTTGGCTTTGGAATATTTTAAGAAGGCCCAGAACTTTTCCAGCCCATAGAGCTGCCCTGGAGAGAATTAAAAAAAAATCCAGATGTCAGCAGGACAAAAAAACAAACACGACACTTTTCCTCCAGGCTTCCCCACAAACCCTGCTGTCCTGCTGGTGGGCACAGCCTCGGCAAGATGGAGAACCTGGATGGAAGCAACCTACATCAGTCCTGGGCAGCCCCCTTGACTTGGGATGTCCCCAGGCTCCGCTGACTTGGTGGTGGCAAGGCTCAGCCACTGCGGGGCCTTGAGAAATCCCACAGGAAATGGTGCCACTAGAGGAAGGCTTTGGGAGAGCTGCAGCCTCCCACTGCCCTCCTCCAGCCCCCAGCAATCTTCAGGATGGTGAGGATCTACTCAACCCTCTCCTGAGAAATGAGCAACAGGACATCTCAGTCCCCAATGCACAGCACTATGTGGCTTCCCCAAAATGATGAGAAGAGGCTCAGGAGCACCATGCAGCTGAGCTACACCACTGCCAATCTTAAGAGAAGCCGAAGGAGGCACCTACCAGCTTCATAATCCTTGATGGTCTCTTCTTGGAAGTCCTTAAATATGTCTGGCCGGAATTTCTTCTCCAGCCCATAGCTGTAGTATCTGAAAAGGCACTCCAGACCGTACCTGGGAAGGGAGCAGCATGTGGAGCTCAGACACTGGTGCACACAACACAGGGCAGCAGCAGGTGACTGAAGGCAACCCCCAAACCCACCTTCAAGCAAGGCAGAGGCACTGCCTTAATCTGCTGTGAGCATTGTAAAAGGCCAAACCCTTAGAAAAGGCCACTCTGTCACTCCTCTCTTACCTGTATCCCTCCTTCCCATCCTCCACAGCCAGTTGCTTGAACTCCTCATACATTTTCTTGTTGAAGTGATCTCGGAGGAAGAAGGACCAGAACCGGAAAAGTGTGTTCATCTCCTGGGACTGACCAATGCCCAGTCGTTTCCGCTCTGTTTGGGGAAGAGGAGATGATTACAAGGCCAATCCTCTCCCACAGAGTCAGGGACTCACAGGCAGGAGGGCCCTGTGGCACTGTGATGACACCCAGCCCCAGCACTGGACACCTTGAGCACAGCCCACGCTCCCCACAAACCATGGGGACACAGCAGCTGCCAGCAGGGCTGTCCTGTAGGACCCTGCCTGTGTCCATCCCTGCCATGCTCCTGTCCCAAACACAGCAGCGCAGGGACACCCTGTCCCACCCCTCAGTGCAGTGTCCCTACCGTTAAGGCAGCGCCGCCGGTACTTGTGGTAGACGTGTTGTGTGAAGCCGTTCTCCTTGAGCAGCTCGTGCGAAGGATGCTGGAACTTGGGCAGGGACTGCGGGGTGCAGCCGTAGCTCCCGACAGCCGGGGTCCCCTCCGAGGGGCTGGAGCTGAGCGTGAGAGACTCCTGTCAACACCCTTCCTCGGCATCACCCAGCAGAGCAGGGTCACACTCTACCCCACCTGTTGGTCCCACCCACGCCATCACTACCCTGGGTTTGGGACATGAGCCATGGAGCAGCCTACTAGGAAGGGAACCAGTGTTTCTAATCAAGTCTCGTTTTGCTCTTCTGCAAGGCTACAGATTTTCCCCAAGCCTTTCCAGGAAGGGCAGGTTTGATCCCTGTCCTTTCTGCAGCCACCTAACAGGAGACATCCCCTGCAAGACCAGATGCTGCCTTTCCCCTTCCTTCCCACACTCCCTCCCTTTCCCGTTTCTGCCTCCTCCATGATCCCACACGCTTGTCTGTGGTACCTGATGGAGGCAGTCCGGGGCCTGTGCTCCCGAGAGTCCATAACCCAGCCCACGTGGCACTCCATCGGAGGGTTCGAACTGTGCCTCGTCTTCCTCTTACGTGGAGTCTGCAAGACACAGTGCATCACAGATGTGTTCCTTTCCTCCCTAGGCCCCAGCTGGGAGACCCCAGCTCCCATTCCCCAGCCCAGCCTGGTCCCACCTTGGCATCTATCGTCCTGCCCTCTTTCACCACTGGGTAGAACCGGGGCGTCTGTGTCGGGTCCTTGAGCTGCGGCGTGCGCGGGGTGCGGGGGGTCCTGGCGTTGCGGTAGTTGGGTGATTCTGGGACAGTCGTGGGCAAAGAGCGGGCAATGGTGGAAGGCTCAGGGACTCCGAAGAGCTTGTTGGCCAAAGCGTCTGTAGGTACTGCAGGGAGAAACCCCCGCCCCGTGTCAGGCTGGGCTCTGGGCACCAGAGCATCACTACCATCAGGCAGCTGGGAAGCAGCAGGGGCAGGAATGCAGGGACACATCCCCTCTCCCACACAAGCAGCTTCAAATCCAGTTTGGCTAGAAAGCACAAATCCTAGCAGCAGATGCAAAGACTGAGCTCCCCACAAGGTATCTGCTTCCTAGTGGTTAACAGCAGCAACAAATCCCTGTCCCCAAGGACACGGCCCTGGTGTCACACAGGCAAACAAGGCCCAGCAGGCAGCTGCCTCCCAAGTACTCAGAGAGGGTCCAAGAGGAAAGCCAAATCCACGGAAGTACATCAGAGTCTGCCAAGGTTTCCTCACTCCACTGGGACAAAGACTGTGAGTTCTAGATCCCCAAAGTATTCAGCTGGAAGAGCATCATTAATCTGGGAAAGATCCAACTCAGAATATTCTGTGAACTAGATAATCCACCACACCTGTGACCCCAGTTCCATCTCCCTAGCTGCCACCCAACCTCCAAGAACCTCTCACCATGAGGAGCAGGGACAAATTTAGTACCACCCATTCATGCCCCATCTCTTACCTTGCTGGAACCTGGGGGGACCAGGAGGGACTTCCTGGTTTGGATCCACAGGGGGCTCTGGGGTCAGGGTGTCAAACTGCTCCCTGCTGATCATATTCACCTTCTTGAAGTTCTCCACCTCTTGCTGCATTGGAGGAGGAAGATGGTGAAGAAACCACTCACCCCATCACAACCATGGCTCTGCTTGTGCAACAGCCACAACGCTGGGTCCTGAGTGCAGTCCCAGGGTCTGGGTGCCCAGAGGGCACCTGCTGCACAGGGGCAGGAAGGGGAGATGCAGCAGACACAAAACTGGGCACTGCATAGGCCAGGTCTGAGCCATTGCTGCTCCCAAGCTTTCAGGGATCCCACAATGCAGCCTCACTAACCAGCACCTGCTTCTTTCAGGCTTTTACCACCCAGGTCAGAGCCAGTGCAGTAACGTTCAAGATGAGCTCAGTGACCTATTTATGGCCAGGACCCCCCTGCCACCATCTGGGGTCCTTAGAGCCCCCCTCCCCAAATCTTCACAGCCACACTGGCAGCAGGGCACAACACTCCCATGGATCTGAAGGACCCACACCCCCAACACACTGTCCCTGTCACCCTCAGCTTCTGTCACCCCAGAAAGCACTGCTTCAGCAATGGGCCAGGTACCAGACATAGAAGCACTGAGCCCATCCCATCTCACAGCCATGATTTCTGTCACTGAGTGAGTCTAGGCAAGTCCCCAAAAGTGAGAGTCACCAAGCTGGGACCCATACATTTCAAAACAGCAGGTGGGCTTTCTATAAAAAGCCCATGTCCGTGCAAACTGACACCAAAATGGAGAAGAGCACAGGCCAAGACCAGCCCAGCCACCTATGAATTTGTTCCCAACACGTGTAGTCTCCAACAGCCTGCACCACAAAGCGCAGGGCACTACGGGCAGTGCAGAGACACCCAGTTCCCCTCACAGATCTGGGACTGCCAGCCAAGATCCTGGCAGACAGCAGAACAATGGACCCCACGTTCCAGGTCACCTCACTACTGGCACTTTGTTTACCTGGCTGCAGCCTCACGTCTGGTTACAGGGCTGTGTTTATCGCTGCTATGGCTGAGCATGATGCTGGGAGCCAAGAATCCCAAACATTGCAAGAGGACTAATCCCAGCTTAGTTCTACTCCACAAGTAGCCTGCAACCCGCTGCCCTGCCCTTTTCACTCCAGCCCAGCAGCCACTGCTGCAGTGAGGCTCTCCACAGCCCACACGGATCCCTCCCATCCTTGCATCAGCCACTCTCACCTTGATCTGTGAATACTCCGGCTCAAACTGCTCTGTCCACAGGTCCTGCTCATAGTAGTAGAGCCCATCGTTGATCACCTTGGCCAGCTCTGAGCTCATTTTAGCCCTGGAAGTGTGGTTGCCAGTCCGGTCCCCCCCAGGATGCCGGCGCAGGTACGGAGGGGTCTGCGTCACGATGAGGATCTTGTTCACGTCGCGGTCGTCGATCTCGTAGTCCGAGTCTTCGTCTGACCAGTCGGTGAAGGTGTTCTTGCGGCCGTCCATCTGCTCCATCTCCTCATCGAAGAGGAAGTCGAGCTCCTCGGGTTCATCTTGGTCCTTTTGCTTCTGCTGCTGTGGTGTCTTTGACTCCTCTGGTTTCTGCAGGTAGGGGGGGGCAAGGGGGACACAGGGTGAAGACCACACACCGCCATGAGACCCAGCTCTTGCCCCTTGTTTCTTTACCCCAGCCCATCTGGGGAGAACACCTCATTTACACCACTGAGGAGTAGCTCCAAAGGGGCTCAGATGGAAATGGGACAGACTGGGACATCACTCCCAACAGATCCTACTTGACTGAAGCCTGCCTATGCATGATCCAAGTCACCCCAACCACTGGGAGACTCCCACTCCAACAGGTCCTACATCACTTACCCTGGGCCTGGCTGGGGAAGGTCGGGGTCTCTTCTTCACTTCAATCCATGTCTCTGAATCCAGGTCTGGCAGGCTTGTGGACAGGCCCTTGGGCATTGTCTTCAGGTTACTGACCTCCTCTGTTTTGGTAGGGACTGGGCTGGCAGGACGTGGGGAGCCTGGAGCGGACTCTGGAGCCAACAAGAGCCACAAGGTGCTTTAGAGGGAGGGAGGGAACCCAGGGGGTGTGTGTAGCTACGAACTACCCAACCATTCTGGAAGCATGGCACAGCCTGTAGGGCTAACTGGCATCCAGTGGCCAAGGCTTACCAGCACAGTGCCCACAAGTGCTGGAGTGGGAATCTCCAGTTAAGGCTGTGATGCCAGGGGTGGCCACAGAGCTTTGCAGGTAACATCTTCCCAGACACACAAAGCCCTAAAGCAGGTGCTCTGCTGCTCTCTGGGAAACCTTCCCAAGAGAGTCTGGAGCCAGAACTTCTCCTGTCAAAACTCTTAAAACAGCACCAAGAAGATCCTTACCTTGGGCTCTCAGGCCCAGCCCTGGGCTCCTGCCAGCCCCCGTGGGATGGGGTGACAAGAGCATGGGAAGCCCACGAAGGACAGAAGACCCTTCTGCAGCACTTGGTTGACAGCTCCACACCTGCTGCCCAATTTGTGCCCAGTATCTCCTCAACCAGTAAAGAAAGGCTGGATTCACAAGTGCCCTCTGCTCTGCCCAGCAGCTGTAGACTATTTCCACGCAAGTCAAGAGACTTTCAGCAGGCCTTCAGCAGGACTGACCCTCCCTGAATCCCTTCAGCCTCAACTGAGGAAAAGCCATACTCGGTGTCTCACACCACCCGCATGTCTAGAGGCATCAGCATTCTGGGGCTCCAAGGACAGAGCCCACACCAGCTCCCACCACCACGGAGAAAGCCAACGGCAGAGCCCTGCCCTGGGGATCACTCCTGACTCTCAGGGTCTCAGTCGTGCTGCAGTCCCAGCACTGCATCCCACACCTCCCTCCACATTCCCCCAGGGCTCACCAGTCTCTTTCTGGAAGCTCTGCCGGGGCACAAACTCAGGGCAATTGATGAACTGTGAGAAGTCTGTCTGTGTGTAGTCTGCCATAGGGGGGCCAGGCAGAGCCCATTTTTCTGGCTGCTCTTTTCTCCTGATCTTCTCATCCACGATTTCCACCACCTTGCTGTCCTTCAGAGCCTGGAACCAAGCAATACTTGGTTAACTTAGGGCTTTGTTTTGGCATATTGAGGGCCTCAGCCCAAGTCATTCCTCCCTGGAAGCAGTAATAGGAGGCAGGAGCAAGTCAGGGACAAGAGAAGGCTCCACTTGCACCTCATCCACAGCAAACAGGCATCAATCACACAGGGGTGGTGAGAAGCAGAACAAGGAGGAAAGGTCACCTTTCCTTGCCCTCACCTTGATGATGAGGCTGATGTCGGTGGTCAGCGCCTGCACCCGGTGGAAGCTGGCGATCAGCGTGATGGGCAGGAAGCCATCCGAGTCCATCTTGCGGCGCAGGAAGAAGTCTCGCTCCAGGTTGTCCACGCTGAAGTAATATTCTCTGTATGGACAATGTGTCAGTGAGAGGAAGCTCCAAGCCACCATCCTCTGGGCACCCCCATGGAAATAACCCACACACACACTGAGGGGAGCAAGCCTGGGGAGCCCAGGCGTGCTGGTGCTGGAAGCGAGGAAGGGACTCGGCACACCTTGGCTCTAACCCTTCCCGTGGGATTGGCTGCACAGTCCCCACCACCCAACACTGGGACAAGGACAGGAGGCGGTGCTCACATCTGCCTCTTGATGTAGTCCTTGAGCAGCTCCTGGTCCACGCTGTAGAGCTCAGCACTGCTGATGTTGTCAAAGTAGTAGGTGATGTTGCTGGCGTACTTCTGGGTGCGGGAGCCGTCGGAGCCCTCGAATTTCCGGTATCCGTACTGATAGTCAAAGTGCCCTGGGGACACCAGGAACGGTCAGCACAGAGCCCCTGGGATTTGCCGCACAGGCTGCACTGCCAGATGAGGCTGGACTCCTACACAAACAGTTCCCTCTTCCTAAGGGCCCCCTGGAAGCCGGCAGTGGGGCACCCACGTCCCTCATCCTCCTGCTCTCTGCCTTTGCCACAGAAGAGCCCAGGAACCCTCTTACCCAGGAGCAACTGGGCAGCCCAGCTGACACACAAAGGCCCTACACTGAAGCTGCATCAGGGCTAGCACAGACACTGCCCAGTCAAATGCTAGGGTACATGCTCTTCCTTATCCAAGCCACGACTCCTGCCTGGCTCTCCACATGGCATAAAGCCTTTACAGACTATCAACAGGCTTCAACTCCTGCTCACAGAGGTATTGCAATGAGCAGAAAACAGGAAAAAGAGCTTGGCCTGAGTAGCAGGAAGACATTTGCTTTTATAAAAACACTAATAAGAATTATTTGCTTTGTTAAAAGCAGCTCAAGTTACCATCTGGAATGACCTGCCACAATATCCCCCTGTATCCCTGGAGTGCTCTGCCCTCCCCAGCCCACATTAGAGCCCCAGGTCTCTCAGGCACACAGACACAGAGCCCTGCACACTGCGTCACTCTCCCTGCAGTCACAAGAGCACACACACAGTGATCACCTCCTCTGCCACGGCCACGGCCCCTGCCCCGGCCGCGGCCTCGGCCCCGGAAGGTGCCTCGCACGGCCCCTCCCTCGCTCTTCACACTGGAGGTCTCGTCGTGGTCCTGCCAGCTGCGCTCGTGCTTGTTGTCAGGGTGCCAGCCTGCAGCACATGGGAAGGAGAGGCAGGAGGGGTATTAGGGCACAACAGCACCTCCCTGAAGCAAGCCCGCTGCACCCAGAGCCCTCTGAATGCAGGAAAGTTGCCCCCTGGTCACCGGGGCTTGCTCTGCCCCGCAGGCAGGCCAGGAGCGGGTGCCCAGCCCGAGCCCCCACCTTTGAGCTCGCTGCGGTTGTTGGAGGGGTGCCTGTGCTGCTCGTTTTGCCGGTTGTTCCGAGAGGCCGTTTTGTCCCTAGGTACCTCTGACTTCATGTCTATCTGCAAAGGGACCCACTTGTGTTTGTTGCCTGCAAAAGGACAGGGTTTGGGTGTGACACAGGTTCAGAGAGCATCTGCTTCCTCTCCCGCAGCCCCCTCTTGCCACGCAGCCCCCACGCGTGGGGGAAAGAAAGCAGCAGGGCCTTTTGGACAGGCCCTGTCCTCTGACATCCCTCCAGACCTTGCTGGGTGCAGAAAAGCTCTGACGAGGACTCTGAGACACGGAGGGACATGATTCAGAACTTGCCTGTGGCAATTATCACAGCACTTGTCCTTCTTCTGCCCTTTTCTGCCTGCCCAGGCTCAGGCCAGACTGAGCCCACGTGTCAACCACAGCTGATACAACCCACAATGAGGGGCTGTTCTGCACCACCATGGAGCACACAGGAGGGCAGGCTCCTGCCCTGCCCCTCCTTGGGCCCTGCTCCATCTGCTCCCACCAAAATGACACCTGAAGCCTGCAAACACCTTTCCCCACAGCTGTCCCAAGTGCTGGGATCGTGTCCTGCAGCAAGGCCCCCAGGGAAGGCAGAGGATGCTTCCACCTGCCTGTGGGTTGTGAAGGGGGAGACAAGCTGAGCCCAGGGGACAGTCCCCATCAGCTCCTGCCTTACCTTTCTTCTTCTGGGCTGACTTCTGGTTGTCATCGTCACCATTCTTCTCCTCCCCAGACTCATCAGATTTGGTTTTCAGGCTCTCTTTGCCATCACTCCCGTCCCCCTTTTCCTGCTCTTTCATGTCTTTCTTGACAGGTAGCTTCCGAAGGGATGGTGCTTTGTGTGGCTGCTGGGGACACATCAGTGCAGGAAAGATGTGAGAGGTGAGAGAAGTGAGGAGCTGGAGGCAGACCCCAGCTGCCCCAGCAGGAACAGGAAGACCTTGCCCTAGGCTGGGTGCATCCCTGGTCAGTACCTCCCAGAGCTGTCCTGCTCCTAGGGAAGGGCTCGTGGCTGAGCAGGGCAAAGATGCTGGGAAGTGCTTGAGCTGAGACATCAAGATGGGCTGACAGGGAGACCTTGTGCTCATGGACGGGGTCGTCCTATAAGGAACCAGACTGTCCCAGTGGCAAAAGGGTGAGTGACCACCTTGCCCTGACAGACAGCCAGGAGCTGGCAGAGCAGTACCCAAAAATAGAAAGGTTACAATGACACCCATGTCCTCAGCCGGAAGGAAA
>NW_008236924.1:2282055-2290729 GCF_000691975.1 Corvus brachyrhynchos | reverse complement strand
CAGGAAGGAAAGGCCAAGCCCCTCAGGCATATCAAACCTTTCCTGTGCATTTTCAGTTCCTCCCACCAAACTCCTGACTTTGGCCCAGCCCCTTGCTGCACAAAGCAGCCCTGAGAAGAGCAGGTTTGGGAGTTGCCCTACCTGCTTCAGCCAACCCAGAGTTTAGACTGGGCTCCAGCTTCCCAGAATAGCACTGAGGGAGGGAGTCCACATGGGCAGCCCTAAAAGGAAATTCCCTGCACGCTATTCCTGGCTGCCTCCGCACTGACACTCAGCACCCCAAACGGCCTGGCTCAGCCAGTGCTTCCAGAGAGACAGGGAGGTCTGCAAGGGCCTTATCCTGCTCATCACAATGGTTCTGTGCTCTCACCTGGACACTCTTGTGGGCTATTTCTCCAGGTGTTGGCCAATTTGTGGCATCACCGAAGTCACCAACCTTGTACCAAAGAGAAAGGTCCTGTTAGTGCACAAAGCTGCAGGTGCTGTTCCCTGCAGCAGGGAAGAATCCTTTCCACCCACCACTGTCCCACAAACAGCTGTCGCCAGGAAGCTGGAGGGGGACACTCACACTGCACATGCACAGTCCCTCTCCCCACCCAAGCAGGGTCCCTGAACTAATCCCAAGTAACTGCAGACAAGTTTATGTCCATCAGATATGGTAATGAGGCTGCCACGAGTCCTGCAAGCTCCCAGCCTCTCACCAAACATTCTCCCCCAGCAGCAAGTTGCCCAGGGTAATTCACTCAATCACAGGCACCATCCCTTGGACAGGGAAAGCACTCAGCTTCCAGCATTCTAAATCCACCTCAAGCAACCACATCCCACTGAAGAAGCTCTTCCACCTAGCGGCAGTCACAGCCAGGCACAGCCCCACTGGAGTGCCCAGCTACAACCACCACGTGCTGCCAACAAAGTAAGGGAATGGTCTCGTGGCGGGGGAGAAAATTCAAGCAGGTGTTGAGGACTCCCTCATTCCAGTCACCCCATGGTCACACAGGGGAACATCAACTACTTCTCTGCTGAATAAATGACCTGGTCACTACTATTATATCTACCTCTTTCAGGTTTCAGAGAATCTGCAGGACAGAGGAAAGAAGCCAAACAGCTGCCCAGGTACCAAATGAATCATGGCTGGGCACTGAGTTTATGTGGGCACAGGGGCTCCTCCTTGCCCTTGTGGGATTGTTATTTCCAAATTAATGTGGAGTCAAATTAATTTTTTATCCCTCAGGAGATCACATCTTTACATGCAGGTGCCATGCTCCTCTGCCCAGGAGGCAAGTTTCCTGGGAAAACCAATTCCAGTGCAGGGCCATGCCTGTTTCACAGAGAGAAGCATCTTTCATCCCCAGGGCCCTCCTCTCTCCAAAATGGAACAGAGGAGAAAAGTCCTATCAAGTTGCAGATACATCTCCACTGGCTGCTGGGAGCCAACACCAACAACCCATGGCCCGAGCTGTGCCCCAGAAGGAACTGTCCCTCCATCACCACTGACTGCCTGGAACAAACTGCCCTGGTTCCTCCAGAGGAGTTGCTTTGTCTGACATCAATTCCTGTGGCTCTCTGTGTGCCAGTGAGGAACAGACTGCACAGGGAAGGACAGAGCTGCGGACACACCACTGTCACCACCCTGTCTGCACTGCAAAGCTGGGCACAGGCTGAGCCCACAAGGAATTTGGGATGTCCTCACAGTGGCATGAGATGTTTCCCACATCCCGGACTCCTCCAGGTGCCTCCCTGTTAGAGGGGAGGTGAGAAGGTCTCCCCTGACCTAGCTGGGCAGAAAGCCAGTCAAAGCAACATGCAAGACCCCTAAAATGCTGAAGAGGATATAGAGAACAAGGCCAGCACACTAGCCCCTCCACAACCAAGCTTGTGAAGGGAGAGCTCTCCAGACCTTCAAGAGGCTCATGCAGCACTGACAACTGCACTGGAAATAGGGGGCCATTGAGAGGACAGCAGCACAGCCTTACCTTGCTTCCTTTCCTCTGTCTTGGGTTGGCAGCCCTCACCACTTTCGCTGGAGTTGTAAGTTCTGCAAGAGAAGGACAACAAAAGTGTTAAAACACAGCTGAGGGCTGTGGGTGGGAGTGTTGGCTCTGGAGAGAAGTGGGTAGGAAGCAAAGCAGCTCCCCCTTTATCAAAGGGGGGCTAAGAGGAAAAGGTGAGCAGAGAACACAGCTAGCTCCTGACTTGAGTCTCAGAACAGCCCCATTAAGATCAGAAAACTGCTGACCAATCCAGGTGGGTCAGAGATGGACTTTTAACCCTAACCTGCTGCAGGAAGGCACTCCCTGCCTTAGCTCTGCCCTCCCCTCTTGGCCTTGCCAGCCAGGGAGGAAGGGGGACAAGGAGCTCAGCTCATTCTGCAAAGTACCCACAGAACAGCAAAACAAACATGCCCTTGAAGAGCCAAGGCCCATCACGGCACCATGAGGCCGGTGCTGCTCAGGGAGCAGAGCAGGGCTCCAACAGAGGGATGCAAAAGTCTCTGGCTGCTGAATCCTGGTTTGAACTCAGGCATCCCAGCAGGGACAGCAAGTTCACAAGAGGAAATGTACAGAGAGAATGAGCCAGATACATCAAGTGCCTAAATCCTGCTACAGCTGAAAGTATTTAGGCACTGAAGCACCTCTGGGGTGTTTTAATACATCAGAGTGAGACCGTTGGGGTTCACACCACCGAAGACCTCACAGCAAGCCAAGATCTCAACCTCACCATGGCCCATCTTGGGTCCTGCTCACACACCACCTCCTCACAAGCAGAAATAGGAACTCAATTTGCTTTCTCCCTCAGGTTTGGCTGTGAGGTCTCCCCATCAGGCTCACACACGGCACGCAGAGTCCAAGCAACAGAGCAGCACGACTCTACCAAACACAAACCAGCCCCACAAGGACCACGAGGAGGGTCTCCTCCAGGACACTGGTGCTCCACAGGGGGAGGAGAGCCTGCTGGGCCTTGCCCCAAGGGACAGCCTGTGCCAGGTGCCAGGCTCCAGCAGTGAGGATTTCTGCTGACTCACTGGCTTTGTTTAGAAGAAAAGCAGCCCTGACTGGGGTAGGGAGAGAGGATCAGCAGAGGCTATCTGGGGATGCCCCGGGAAACACCCTGAGTAGCCTACTCAGCTCTGCTCAAAGCTGCCTTTGATCTCCTGCACAAGGCTGGACAACTTTGCCTGGATGATCAAAACCGGTCCCCTTCTGAGCCTCAAAACCAGTGATTCATCCTGGCCTTGCTCAGAGCAGGAGGCTTTGAAGTGTCAATAAGGCAGAGTCAGACACGGCAGGACAGAACCATGTGCACTCCCCTTCCCCAATTCCTTTCTCTAAGGCTCCCACATAGGGATTTCAACTGCAGAAGAGTCCAAGCTCTCAGCTGGGTCCCTGAACCCTCCCTTTTTCCCCCAGGACCTCCCCAACCCACCTGCAGTGCCTCCCTTCATGAGCAGCGGCAGTCCCACGTGTGCCTCATTTATTCCATGTGCACTTCATTGAGAATCCTGGCTCCACGGCACAAAGCTTGCCACAAGCCTTTTAAACTTCCCTGCTAGTGTAGGAAGAGCCAGCGCTTTCAAAACAGTCCCCAAAATCCTCCACTCAACGCCCACAGATGTCACCAACTAAATATAGCTTCAAAAGGCACCAGGAGCTACAGCACAAACCCACAGCCAGCCCGGTTTTCCACAGATACAGAGCACCCCTGCCTGCTCCCACAGCACTGATGGGACTGGCACAGCCTCATCAGGCTCCAATCTCGGGGCTGGGGGACAGCAGGGCTCTCTCTCTCTCCCTGCAAGGATCCCATCCAGGCGCCTGCTCCCACCACAGAAATGGCATCCAGCCCTTTCCTCCAGCTGCTTCAGCTCAGGAGCCCTCAAGGCCATAGATGTTCTTGTGCTTTTTTTTTGGGGAACCAGTCAAAGAGAAGGGGCCCTCACAAGTACCCGTGAAAGAGGATGAAGGGGCACAGGCTGCAGGGGCGGGTGCTGCAGACTCCATCATCTCTGCGGGGGAGGGAGGAGATTGTTTGAAACAAGTTCTGCCGCTTTCCTTATCTGCAAGATATGAACAGGGATCCCTTATCTCGCTGAGGTGCTGAGAAGACTAATTAGCATTTGCAGAGCACTGCGGAAGACAAAACACAAAGCAAAGGACTGCTGCCCGGCAGCGAGGGAGGAAGGGAGGCTGCTCCGGGCTGTGGCTGCGGGCAGCTCTGGCCAGCTTGGAGCATGGATGGAGCTGAGATCCAGCAATTCACGGTGGAGACCGAGAGGGTGTGACTGCGCTGGTGGACACATGGTCAGACACACCATCTGCTGAGTCAAGACCACGGTATGCACAGGCCACGCATGGCTGGCACCCTCCAGGGCACAGTGACATAATCAAGGGCACCAGCAACATGTCTTGTGGTCCTCAGCTGAAAAGACCCACTGCAGGAAAACCTCACTGCATCCGCCTGAGACATGGAGAGCAAGTCAGTGCTGCTCATCCCACACAGGAGCTCAGGACAGGCAGGGAGGGATACTGCCTTGGTTCACAGCCGAGCCTTTAAAAGCTGCTGACAGATGTCTCAGACCCCTGGGCGTCTCACAACCCTCCTTTTGCATCTGTTTGGTGGCAGTAAGTAATTTCAGTTGCACTAGCAGTGCCTGACCACCTCCCGAAAAACAGGGCCTCTCTGTGTGAGGGGACAGACAGAACAGCTGCAGCAGGAGCCAGAGTTTCAGTGGTGTGAGGCTGGCACGGGGACAGCGGGCAGGGAAGCAAGGAGCAGCTTTGCCTGCAGCCACAGGGCAGATGCTGGCACAGCCAAGAACAGAAAAGCAGGTCTTGAGTTTTGATCTGCTGCCTGCAGCCAGAACCTGATCGTTTGCCTAGCCGTGGGGTTGCCCAGCCACGAGGAGACTACATCTTAGCAACCAAGGGGATGAGGCACAGGTGGCAGCACCCACAGCAGCCCCAGTGCTGCTATCACAGTCAAACCCTTCCGGTGGCTGTGCTACAGCCACAGCACTCGCCAACACACCTGACAAACACCAAGGGCAAGGCTGTGCAGACACCTCGTGCCTTCCTTCAGCCCACACCTGTCTGGGGCACAGAGCCATCGAGGTGGAAGGCTCACAGGGGCATCCAGGTGAGCACATGCCTCTTATCTGGAAGAGGAGCCCATGCACAAGGACCAGACAGCCAGAGCGACAGCAGATCCACAGCTAAATGTCCCTCCACCCCAACAGGGACATGTGACATAGGACCACTGAGCTCAGCCAAGGAAACATATTTACTGCCTTATCCGGGAAAATGAAACCAAACACCCAGCAGTCTCGTTTCCTGCCTTTTCTTGCATCCAATGACATTTATAATGGAATTTTAGAGAAGGTAAATGAAGAGAGGGAATAAATCTGAAGTGCTGGGCAGAGACCTGGCATTATTGGAGAAATACCTGTACCTATAGCAAGAACGCTGTAATGCCTGCTCCAGGTGTACCACTCATGTGCAGTGCAGACCAGGGCTCAGAGAACCCCAGCAGCAGCTAGGACAGCCTCAGGGGGCAGCCCAGGCTCCCAGCAGGAGTGCAGAGCCCTCAGCTCTGGCACACTGTCCCTGACACAGCACCCCCTCCTTACCCAGCAGCCAGGTTGACAGAAAGGAGCCATCCTGCTCCCTGCTCCACAGCCTGGCACCTACGAGAAACTGCTGATAAAGGTGGTTCCAAGCCAAGAGCCCGGACTTTGTGCTGAAGAGGCTGAGGCAGGGGTGCATGCTCTGTGATGCGGGTCCTGATGGAGCTGGAAGAGCCAGACCAGTATCCCCAGTTTCCCCAGAGCCCTGGCAGGAGCTTGACGCTGCCGCGTGGGACAGACGGCCACGTGCCCAGCAGTCCACCAGGATCCACTTCACTCTTCTGTCTCCAAACAAACCTCCCTCCTTCCCACACTCCACGGGACACTCTTGGCACATGTGAAGACTGTAAGTCACAACCAACACAATGCTCCTTCGAGGTTTTTAGGTGAGAAAGAGCAAATGCAGCTTGGGCAAGGGTGAGCTGAGAAAAACATCTGAGAAAAAGGGTGAACTGAGAAAAATGTTTCTGCCTGGGATTAGCTGTTCTCCCTGGAGAGAGGTAGCTCCTTCGGAATCATTCTGTGAGGGCAGGGGAGTCCCTCCTGGGGTACTGACACAACCTGCAAAGAAATTCCCTTAAGACAGACCCAGCAGGCAGCTAGCCACAGCCAAGCCTGCCAGGACCCCACCATGGCTGCAAGAATCCCCTTCCGGGCCTAGAAGAAGACTTAGGGAGCCAACAGAGAACAGCTCCAAAGGTGCATCCCCACCATGCCAACATGGGAAACTCAGGGCACCAACCCTGTCCCTGTCCTTGCTCCAGGCCTCAAGCAATCTCTCTCTCAGGGTGGCCTAATCTGCACAGCAGCAGAGGCACGACATGGATTCAGAGACTCTCCTGTGGCACTCCTCACTGTCCATGCACTCCGTGCAGGACATGGAGTCTGAGCCTGACCAAGCCATCAGAGGACACAGCTGGTGAGCTTCATGTCCACCAACAGCACACAGAGACATTTGCAGGACGAGTCCTGCAGGCCAGATGTGACCTGCAAGCCAACAACAGTCCCCGCTCCCACCAGCAGCCTGTCTCCTGCAGGCAGTGACAAAGCTCTTTTCTTTCTGAGTCCATCCCAAGAGGACCCCCTGAACTTAACTTAAAGGCAGAGAAGCCTTGAGGGATGGGCAAATGCCCCTTTTGTGCCCCTTTTGTGGGTGCTGCACCCGTTTCTGCATCAGTAAGAAGCTGTGGTGGGCAACACACCCTTGCTGTAAAGGGGCTGGGAAGAAGCAGCAGCAGATGGGAGGGGACCTCAGGCTCCCCAGGGAGCCATCTGGTAGCACCCCTGTGTGCAGAGAGGCGCAGATACCCCCAGACACCAGCAGATCCACCTCTGCCCTGCCTCCCAAGGAGCTGCTCCCAGCACGGCCTCAGCCATGTGCCAGAGCTAATGCCAGACTGAGATGGGAAACACTTGTCGCTGCAGCTCCACACACGGGCGGAAAAGCCTGGGATTTATAGCACTGACTGCTTGGCATGCTCACATTTTGCTGAAGGCATCACAAGGCACACAAAGCCAGAAAGGTTCAGGACAGGCTCAGCCCGCAGACTGCACCTCCTCTAGGTTTGCCATGTTTTACAGCTCTACCTCCCACCAAATCACAGCCACAGGCGTGTGAGTGCATGGAGGAGGAAACGAGGGAGCACTGGATGGAGTTCTCCAACAGCTTTAAATGAGATGTTATCACAAGGAATCTTCCAGCACAAAGGGGTTGGTGTCTCCACAACAGGGGCTCCCACCTGCTCCTGGGGACTGTGGAGAACCACAGTCAGCCTCATCATTTGCAGCATGAGGTCTCACAGCTCCCAGCTGGCAGCATTTGGCCTTGCTTACAAAGGTAAGAGGAATATCTGCAACACCTCAGCAATATCAGAAGTTTCCTGTACATGCAAGAAAAACTGCAGTAGTATGGCCAAGGTCAGGATCAAGCAGAAGACTGGATCCTTCAGGTGAATGGTTGAGCAGTATTCAGGCTTGTAAATCATGTGGAAAGCCTGGAGCAGGAGATAAGCTGCAGGTACCACAGCTCAAAGCCTTCCAAGCAATTTTCCACAGCTCCTCAGCAGAAGCTCCACTGTACAAGCCCTACTGTAACAGCAAAGGAAGCAAGGAGCTGCCTACACCTCTCTGCAATGCAAGCTCTGCAACTGCTGCAGAGATCACTCGCTAAAAATAACTTCAAAAAGGGCATCTGACAGCCCCACAGAGAGCATGAGAACACTCCCACCTGGGTGCCCTAGGCAGCTCCAAGAGCTCAGGAGTTTGCCCTGGAAAAGCACAGGGAGGGAGGCTGGGGTACAGGCAGGTAGAGCGAGGACAGCGCTGTCACAGGCTGAGTGTGGGCATCCGAGTTATAATCCCAGCTCTCCAAGCCCTCACATCCCTCAGCTGATAGTCCTGAAAGCCCTGGAACAGGAGGAGCAGCTCAAGACACGTGCAGAGCCCATATCTGCTGACAGCACAAACGGGCAGCACAGATCCTCACAGCAAGCAGGGGCTCCAGGCAGATCACAGCCCTTCTCAGGGAGCTGAGGAACAGCACTGCTCCTTTAAACACACAAAGCTGCTACAAGCTCTACACATGTGCGTTATCTGCAGGGTCTGACTTTTATTTCCAGAGCAAATGAGGGGCAGGAAGGGTCTGGACTTACCAAAAATGCACTATCATCTTCCCTGCAGCCTCTCAGTCCAAGACAGAAATGCTCCAACTTGTGACCAAGCTACACTCCAGGAGGAGCGGGTTAGGAAACGCCAACAGGCATTTCTAACATTAACAGTGTCAGTGAGGGCACCCTGGATTCTTCCTGGCACAGACAGCTACTATTAAAGGTAGCAAATGAACTCCCTCTTAAGGGCAAGTGACATCTTTCCACCGCCTTTTCAAGCAAACCTCTTTCCTGAGGAGGATTTCTAGGAAACTCCTGACACACAACCCATGCTCACAGCGCTGCACACGATCCCTGAGATGCCAGGCACACACGGAATGAGACAGCACATGAACCACCCCCAAATCACTTTTCTACAAAAAAAAAAAAAAAAAAAAAAAGAAAAACA
>NW_008236924.1:2273750-2281675 GCF_000691975.1 Corvus brachyrhynchos | reverse complement strand
CTGGGCTCTCCAGGGGAAGCCAGTGGTTCCCAGAAACCAAGAAGCATCGCACAGGGGATACAGCCAAGGTCATCCAGCTGACAAGACTTCAGAAACTCAAAATGAGGAAGCTGGGCTGGCTCAGGCCCCCGCAGCTGCTGAGCCACCCTGTTGTCTCTGAGCAGGGAAAATGCACTCACCACCCCTGCAGGAGGGGCTGCTCCAGCATCAGTGCCTGACCCAGCACGTCTGGTGCAGACACATCTCCAGCTGGCAGAGCATGTCACCAGCAATTCCTCTGCCAGCATGGAAGACAGAAAAGCCTTCAAGGACACCTGTGAACACTGGGTCAGGTTAAATGGTTCAGGGAGAGGGGCTGGAAAAGCCGGCCGCGCTCCAGGGAAAACACTCCAGGGAAAACGCCGCGTCAGTCTGGGCCCCTGAGAAAAGGCTCGAGTTGATCCAGCTGTCGCTCCAGGCACGAGGCACAGCAAGGACACCTCAGCGCTGGGACAGGAGGGCACCTGAGGCAAGGCTGCAGGGGCCCAGGGTATGCAAGTGAGCCAAATCGTGGAGGAGATGGAGGGTCAGGCCCTCCTTCAAGCCAGCTCACAGACCAGTTGATAGTTCACGACCTAAAAAATAAAATCAGTCACGGGGGAGAGGGAGGGCTGACATGAACAGGAACTACAAGACAGCAAAGACAGACACCAGACTCATAACTCCTTATAAAACAGAAAAAATCCCACCCCACTCACCTCTGGGGACAACTGATTTGCAAATTAAAAGGGGGTGTCCACCCTCCAGGAGGGATCAGGAGCAGTTCCCTCAGCTCCCGAAGCTCTGCCAGGCTCTAATGAAAAGCTAGTTAACAGTTAATTATTACCCATTCAGACACACGATCCCCTACTCTGACTGCCGGCTGGGAGGGATAAGACAGTCACGTGATGCAAAAATCCCGACCTTATGAAAGCACGGGCAACTATATTTAGTTGGAAAAACGATGACCTAGCGAGCCTGTTCCTCCCTGGCCCCCCCCTCAGAGGAGCAGACCTGCCACCTCCCGAGATCTTACCTCCACGGCACCCTGGAAGATCCTCATCCAGCAGGAGTTGTAATACTTCAAACAGGGACACCTGGCACGGGAGCAAGCCCTGTGTGCATCTCCAGGTTATCCCGGGTGGAGGGGCCAGACCAGCACATAGTCCAGGCTGGGGGGACCCTCCCTCTCCATCCTCAGTGCTCTGGAATGGGTCACCTTGTCAGCAGCAAAAGCTGATAAGCAGCAAGAGCAACAAACAGGGGCCTAGCCCAAGGTCCTGGACCTTATCTTGAAAGCAGGAGGCACACTGGGAACCTGACCAGTGTGACCAGCACAGGAGAGGCATTCAGCAGCAATGCTCCAGCTGCTGGCTTCTCCATGCCAGAGCTGGTGACAGGAGTTTGCCTCCCTGGATCACTCTACTCCTCTCAGAGTACCTGGGTGACCAAGACAGACACCGGCGTGCTGAGAATGGAGTGGGAGCCAAGGCAGCACCACTGCGGAGAGATGGCCCCAGAAACAAAATCCAAGAGCATCACCTGCTCCCTCTGCAGTGAAAGAGCGTCAAAGCAGAAGAAAAACAAAAAGCCTTAGGACCAGACATCATTAATCTGTTGTCATCAGCAGAAGGGTGCTCTCTGCCTGCATCCCGCTGCGGCTGATGAGACAGCACACCCGGCGGCGCCCGTGGCACGAGCGAGAGGAGGTCACTGCATCGCTGCCGAACCCAGGGCGCCGTGCTGACACGATCCCTTTAATGGCCGTCAGCCTCTTCTGCAGCTGCATCTGGGGACTTGGAAGCTGACAAAACCCTTCCTGGGAAGCATCTGGTACGTCTCACTGTAAATATTTAACAACAAAGAGACAGGAATCGAGAGCCAAGCGCCTGCAGAGAGACCCTCCAGCTCCAAGCGTTCGCACTGTCTAGGAGGAGACTGTGCAGCTCCCACTGTGCCAGTGGAGGGGGAGAGGGGTTGTACAAGGCAAAAGTACAAACTCTGCACAAAATATGCCTCTGGAAAACCTGTCATCTCAAAGAGAATGGGTTTCCAGAGAGGAGACGGTGACATAATTTAAATAACATCATTCCGAGTTCCTCCCACTGTGATTCCTGTACCTGACCAGCAACTTTTGCAGCGGCATCCCTGCAAGGCCAGAGTGTCCCCTGAGCAGTGGCCACTTGCTAAGTGACCACTTAACCTCACCCTCAGCCTACACAGCTGCAAACTTGCCTCCCTGACTGCACAGAACAAGAAGAGACTGAGCAGCAGCTCGGCTTGTGAGGCCAAGGAAGACAAGGCCAGCACCATGCAGAAATCCAGCCCCATCTCCTGGGGCAGGAGAAAGCAACAGGGATTTGGTGGTAGGAGCAGGTGCAGCAAACTTTCCCAGGAATTTAGGGAGGTCAGACCTAGGTCACCCACTAATCAAGGTGTCTCCATAAATGCGCTGAAGAAATCTTACAGTCCCGTAACCACCTGGATTAAACTAAGCACAGGTATGGGGGCTTCCTCCTGTTGGTGAATCCAGAGTATTAAAACCATGACAAGGTACTCAAATATCCCTGTGATCTTTGAGTGCAAGCAGAAGGGCTTCTTTTTGTGTTACTTCAGGATTACTGTACCTCAGCTGAGCTGATTTCAGGGCATGCTTTCCAAGCACAAGATACACCATCCTCACTTATGCCCCCCAGCTTAAGTGAGATGCAGTGACATTCTGGGTTATTTATAAATCACTCTGATATAGCAGCTTCCTTCCTGGGTTCGCAATCACATGAATCCTGATGCATAAACCACTCTCTAACAAAGCTAATTCCTGTGCTACAGGTGGCTACCTCCCATGTCAATACAGAGCATAAAAAGAGTACAACACCCTAATCCAACTAAGTTTTCCCAAAGGAGTCAGGAATACCCAATTACAAAAGAGTGCAACATAGCACTTTCCTAATTAAAAGATCTATCTCCCCTCCTTTTCTTTCTAAAGGATTAAAAACCACTTCCTTGCAGTGGTAGCATCACCCTCATCTCTTTACGGAAAACTTCACAGCATTTAATTCAAAGGGGCATTTATAAACTCAAGAAAGATATCTCAGACACTGCTGACAATTGTATAAAATGATCAGGTCAGGGTGCAGCAGATGAAAAAAGTCATCAGGAGTGGTGAAACCAAGACAGAGCATCACTTGCTGCTCTGTTGAACATCAGCACATCCACAACTGCACCCTGCAGTCAGCTCTGGTCTCTGGAATTCAACAAGGGCACAGAGCTGTTACAGCTGCTCAAAGAAAAGCAATTAAACCACCCAGAGGCAGCTCCTCCAGAGGCGAGACTAAAAAGGCTGGGATCCTCCACCATGGAGAGGCGGAGGGCTGGCTGCAGCACACAGCAGGCCAGGAGGGCACAGGCACAGCACACTAAGCTAGCAGGAGATCCATTTGAAGTGGCAAAAGTATTCCCTTCCAGAGCAGGCAGCAAATTTCACATAGTAGCAAGTCCTGGGAGCTGAACAGCATCGGTCACCTGGCAGAGGAGTTTGGTGTTCACACCAAAGTTGTCCGCAGACATCCAGCTACAAATGCGCCCCCCCAGTCCTCCTCAACAGCAGAAGTGGGAATGTCAAAGTGCATCCCTCTGCCTACCAAGCCCAACCCTGCATCTCTCAAGGGTGTTGAAGTCTCCCAACTTTCCATCTGAACTCCAGATCACATGGTTTGAAGTGGCTTCTTCTGAAAAGCACCCTACAGCTGCTGAATCCTGGTTGTGGGATGTGGGAGAGGAGAGGACAGAGGAACTGCTGTGCCAGACAGAAGGAAAGTGAGGCCTCTCTCCAACAACTGCTTTATTTGCAAACACTATTAGGTAACTGGGATGCAAACACTGCTGCCCTTCCACCTCCATAGCGCTTGCACGTGACATGGGGATGATCCAGGCTGAGGGCAGGACACCACTGGCATCCATATGCTAACAAGCAGGAACATGCTCTGGGGCACACTACAGCTACTGAGCCTACAAAATGGCAGATTTTTGGCTCAGGCGCCCCACCTATGCAATTCCCAACCCTGATACTGCAACTCAGCATCTTCCATCACTCTGCTAACCATTTCCTTGGGAGAAGAACAGACTTCTCACCCGGAGGGAAAACCAGCCATAGAAACCCACCTGACTTTTTAGGATTAACCTTAAAAAATAGACCAGACACGGGTGTGGGAGTTCTGGTGACCAAAGCAAATCAACTCATTCAGTAACCTCAGCAATGAAAAGGAGGTGAGGGACTCAAACCCAACAACCTCAGGAGTGCACAACAGCTCTGGTAGCAGGAGCAGTGCTACTCTGCCTTCGCCTGCTGCCTTCACACTTCAATGTGTTTTGAGATACCAGAGCTTCCAGATAAGCTTAGTGCATGGGAAGAAAAAGCAAGGCACCAGCTTTAAGCCTTTTCTGAGAAAGACCGCACAGTGTCTTGTGCAGCCACCATTTAGAGGAATCCTGTTTAAGCTTTAACTTATCTCCTAAAAAACATACAGAATTGTAAGAAAGCCCCCAGCTCTGTAGGTAATGTCTTCTGCAACACTACTGACATGTAACAAACACTCTCTGAAGCACTATCATCTGCTGCAGACATACACTCATGCCCCACCCTGGAGACAGCTGTGCAAGGTCCCCAAACAGCTGGAGAACAGAGGATGGAGCTGTGCCAAACAAAGGACATCTCTGAGTTTGCAGCACAGGCAGACAAAACCCAATACCCAAAGAAGACAGATCTTCAGCAGGGTGAAGAAAAGCCTCCTATTAACTCAACAGATGGGAATATACCTTTGCTGCTTCAAAACCTTAATATTTCACTCTCACATGTTGAGAAAGCAACAGAATTATGAGAAATTTACAACTGTGGAATCAAAGCCTTAATCCAGTGCATCTAGTTGTATACCACGGCCTTGTTAGCTGGCTAGAGCTCTGGAAACACATCCACAAATTCCATCCCTCTGATCAGCTCAGGAACTTAAATTACAGTGCCTCCAATGTTACACCAGACCACCTTTTTTTTTACTGAAATCAGCTTTAAGGCAACAGAGCTGATTTCCATACTTCCAACACCTCCACCATCAACAGCAATTTACCCTCACACTATCCATGAACTGGTGAAATGGGATCCCATGCAAAGCCAAAGATGGGCATCAGAGGTGGACACAGTGACATGCCTAGGGTGACACAAGGCCACATCAGGCACTGACTTCCATTCCCAGTGCCTTTGCTATAGGACATCCCCACATGGCACCACAGCTCTGAGACAACAGGCTCCCACTGAATGATCTTGGTATCACTGGTTAAAACACAAACCTTTCCTTCAGTCCTGGCACTTCCACAACACCAACCTGGATGAGGAGCTTCTGGCAATTTGGGAAAGGCATGAATTGAGATCATCAGTATCTGCTTCGGAAAACTAATTCCTTTCCTGATTTGAAACCTCCATCCAGAGCAACCTCCCTCCCAGCAAGGCTGCACACACCACTGGGGCCAGGAAGTCTTTTCTCTGCACTGATGGCAACACAGTGAGTTGTCTTGGTTGTCCTTAACAGCAATACTCAACAGCAACACACAGACTACAAGCCATGGGGGAGGTCTGTGTCTTCCCGAAGTATTGCAAATTCAAATATATAACCTCGGGTTCACAGGCACGTCCATCTGTATACAGGTAACATATAAACAACAACAATCTGAGCTACATTTGCATCTTGACACATCAGTGTTTTCAATTTTGTGTGATGACCAAGACCTACAAGTTCCCAAACTCTTTCACCCCGGACATCCAAATTTGCTATGCTACAATGTACGGGAGGAAAGAACCTTCCAGCAGTTTAGTCATCACTACATGAAAGCATAAAAGATCTCCCTGCTATACAGGAATGGCCAAATATTAAAGGTCTGTACTTTCTTTACGAAGTTGTTTTGCTTTGGTTTTTTGGGGGTTTTTGTTGATTTGGAGTTTTTTTGTTACATTAATGTCCATTGCATATTCTTGTACCAGTCTTTTAAGTCTGGTTAGCGCTGACTCTGAAGGAAGAGAAGTGCAGGGAAGGCAAGGGAGAAGGAGGTTTCAAGAGCTCCATTTTTATTTAATACATACCAGACTGGCCGTCAGTTGGAAATATATCTGTAAAAGAAAAAAAAAAAAAGATCAGTATTGGTTACAGCTGGAGTGCAAATCACATTTAAAAGGTCTCATCTCTCGATTTGTTTGCTTTAGCTAAACAGAGGAAGTATTTTCTTAGTATCTCAAGTTAAACATCAATCCAGCTTGGAACCCACCACAATTCAACCACTTGTTGTGAGAAAGATTTTGAAGGAGTCTGTGTTTACCTGAATGCGTTGCTCTCATAAATAACCTTCTGTATTGGCTTCTAGCAGACAGCAGTGAGCAATAAAAAAGGTTGTTGAGATGTACAGAGATCCACACAATGAGCTTGGTGGCACCCCACACTCTCCCTGAGCAGCAATATCAGATGGAAATCTACAGAGAACATCTAACAGGGAGCACAGCTGGAAGCCAAGGCAAAAGCCAAGTAAGCATTCTCCTGATGGTCCTTGGTTTTTGCAGCCACAAGGGACATCAGCAGCTGTGCCTGGCTCTAACACAGCACCTACACCAGACATACACACACTCATCACCAAATGGACACCCAGGGCCTTGGCACAACACCCATCACACCACGAGAACCCCTTCCCAGCTCAGGAGGCTCTGTCAGCAGGCACAGCCAGCTGCACAGGACAGATGGAGTCTGGAGGGTTCAAACCCCAAAACAGATTATTCAACCTCCCCAGCCCCCCAAGCTCTTTCCACTTAGAGGTACAGGCCCTTCTCTTGGAAAGCCTTATGTATTGCTGGGAAGATATTTACTTAAGTAGCTGTGAAGGACCTGACTTTTCATCTGAGGAGCACACAGGACAGTGTGTGTGGAAAAACCCTGTTGATAACAGCTCCCCCAGAAGATATGAAAACAGTACTTTTGAGAGAGCAATACCATTATGTTTTCTTCAAGGATCCTGAAAGATGAGGGGGAAGGAAGGCTGCCAGCAAGGCAAGGTCCTCCTGGGACAGGGGCAGACCCCTGGCTCCTGCTTATCAGCTACCCAAAACACACATTCAGCTGGAAAATCACAAGAGTTGCAGCAAGGACTACCTCTGAGGCGGGGCAATGCTCTCTGGCCTGGGTTCAGCTCATGCAGAAACAGCAAAAACACCCCTCTGCCAAAATAACTTCTCTTCCTTTGACTTGCACCATGTTCAATGCATCCTCAGGCAGGGATGCTTTCATCCCACATAAGAACAGGAAGAGCCAAGCGGAGCAAAAATACCCAGAAGTTAAATCAAGACTCCCTCCATCCCTATTACAGTTATGGTCTGTGGCCATTTGAAGGCATGATATCAAGGACAGCCCAGCACATCCAGAACAGTCTCCAAGCACCAGTTTGGATCCTTTGCAAGGTGGATGTTCTACTGCAATCCTCCACCAGCCCATGTCCCAAATGCATTTAAACATCTTATATTTCTGTGATGGCCACTGATGAGTTCAGGCTTCTACATCAGCAAGCTGAAACACCCTGTACTTCACAGAATCATAAAATGGTTAAGGTTGGAAAAGACCTTTAACATCTCAAACGAGATACAATTTATTTCCCTACTTGGGCTTCTCTGCAAAGGAACAAGGTGGTAACACTGGCATCCCACCTGTTTGGATCAGCCAGCGGTACCAGATGTTACCAAAAACCAAAATAAATAACAACAACACAATGGTTGATAAAATAAATTCCTTTGTGCCAGCCAGGAATTCAGCAAAGCCCGGCTTTGGCAAACATTCCCCTTGCTGTGCCCTGAGGGGTGCAGTTGTCCAGTCTGCACTCCTGCT
>NW_008236924.1:2266761-2273642 GCF_000691975.1 Corvus brachyrhynchos | reverse complement strand
TTCCTGCTAGGCTGTCCAGCCGACTCTTCAGCACACACACACCACAGAACCAAGCCACTCACAATAGGCTCTGGACACCACAAGTGCCACCAAATCAGGCAGCAGCTGCAGGTGACCCCTCAGCAACATCTCCTATCAGACATGTCACCACCACAACTCCAAACTTGCATTCTCTCAAGGTCTCCTCTCAGCTCACCGCTGTATTCCCCACTGCCCTGTCCTGCTCTAGATGTGCAGCAAGGCTCTCCTGGCTCCTCCTGAGCTCAGCCACAACTCTAGAGCAGCTTTGCCACTACACTTACTAGAAAAGCAATGACTCTACTCAGTGGCTGAGGTCCATAGAAAGCAAGGACCACATGTGATGGCCAAGGGCAGATACAGCTCACATTCACCTCAAGGGGTTTGCCAGGGAAACTCCTGTTAAGGAAGGACACTTGCATCCAGTGCTCAGCCCCCTTGTCTAGGAGAGGCTGAGCATGTCCAACTCATCACACCTACTACTAATACAGATTTGACTCCAAGCTCTCCAGAGCAGACACTGAGAACACTGGGCTTGCAGGCAGCTTTTCCCGGAGCTGAGAGCAAGCACAGAGCAATCAGTCTGCAGGACTTGCTCTGAAAAACGGTGCTGCTGGGAGGACACATCTGAGGCAGGGCTAGTCAGGGACCGGCAAGCACAACGACCCTTTGGGACACCTTCTTCCCCCACAAGCACAAGTAACTTAAATTAAAAATTAGCCTGCCAATTAAGGGCAGCACCTCAGGTGCCCAAGAGAAGTCTAAATCAGGCAGTGCTTTCTTTTCCCAAGAAAGTCATGGTAGGGAAGGAGGCAGAAACATATGTGGCCAATGGGTAAAGCCGTGGACTGCTCTCCAAGGAGCCCATCTCCTACACTGCAGGACTGAGGCTGCCTGCCCAGCTCAGCTGCTCCTTTTTCAGCTCTCCCAAGGCTAAAACTCAAACACAAAGGACCCAGGCACAGAGACTGGGGTGGGATTTTGCTCCAAGTCCCAACACAGAAAGGTGAAGCCAGCAAACCAGCCCCACCAATTCCTCCCACCACACACACCTGCTACCTTGCAAGGCACCCTGATGCCAGGTATCCCAACACTGGCCAGATGCTGCAGGACAGTGCTTCACAGCAGCTCTTCATCATCCCATCAGCCACCTGCTCAGCAGCAGGTAATCCCTACATGGGACCCAGGCAGCTCTGCCCCTGCCTGCACAACACCCTCCCAGCCATGCCCAGCCTGCCCTCCAGGCAGCTCAGTGGGAAGGAGCACAAAATAACAGTATCACAATGCAAATGAGCAGACCCACGAAATTTGGACCCTATGGTCTCACATTTCCTTCCCCTTCTTGCATGCAGACACTTTTGTTTCCCAGCATGTGCTCAAAATCAAAAACTGGTGTCTGAACAAAGGGACTGTAGTCACCACAGGAACCAGTGATCTCTTCACTGCAGCACCAGTCTCTGCAGAGCCAGGTACTTCCCAAGCCCCTGACCATTCTCTTCAGCCCTGCAGAGTATCCATACAGCCTACAACAGATCAGCAGAAAACACATTCTGTGAATCTTCCTATTATCAGGAAGGGGCGGGTGGGGGAGGGGGGTTGGATGAAGGAGTGAGGAGGATGAGGTCAGGGGTGTGCATGGCAGCTGGCAGGATGTTGGGACAGAGCCTTTCAGGACCATCACGTGAAGGTGCAGATGTGGTACAGGGGTGCTTGCTCTGAGCACCAATACCCAGAGTTGCTGCACACTGAGCCCAGGAGATATAACTAAATTGAGGGCAGTTGTCCTTAATTTAGGTGGTGCTGGGGGTGGATCTCAATTTCAATTTCTGCCTGATGGTATTTTTACACAAAGGAGAAGACCGTATGCTAAAATGGGGCATTTAAAGAGAAAAGCTGATGCATCCACACACATACCCCCTCCCCAGGGGCTATCTGGCTACTGCTGCTATTCAGGTATCTGGGACAGGTCCAGAAAAGTCACCCCATTTATGAGCCCCCATCTCCCCTCCGCTGCTCTCTGCGGAAGCATGCGCCAACCATGCTCCTCCACCAGCCACGCTTCACAGTGCTGAATCCAAACGCCTGCACAGGAAGCCTGTCTTCTCCCAGCTCAGGAGCTACAGCTGGGAAGGGACCTCCACCACCCACTCCAGCCACCCTTTTCCAGTACAGACACTGCTTCCTCCTGGCAGAGGCTGGGAGGCAGCGGCTGAAGAGCAGCTCACTATCCCTGACGCAAGAGAAACACTGACTCGTTATTACAGCAACCTGCAGCCATAACTGCCGAGGGGCCGCGTGGCCGCAGGCCAAGCACCAGCAGGAACCAGCTCCCTGCTAGCCCCCACCTCCCATTACTCTTCTGCTCTCCAAACAGGGGGAAAAACGACCTCAGAGTGCTTTATGTCACCTGCCAGTCACCAAAGCGCACTGACTGGTACCAGCACACCAGTGTGCTGGGTGAGCGCTGTGCCTCTGCACGCACAGGTACAAGCGCAGAGATGACAGCCAGTTCCTCAGCTGCTCCCAGTGGGACATGGGGCTCATCCACACTGCCACAGGAAGACACCAGCTGATTTATTCTGGCTTTCGACCCATGAAGTTGTAACCAAATCATCCTCCACGTTTTGCAGACAAAAGACTCGGACGTCAGCAAAAAAAATGACCTCTCCAAGGTCACACGGGGACTCGGCAGCAGAGACGTGACCAGAACTTCATGACAATGGCTCGAAAGCTGCAAGGCAGCACTGACTGCCCAGGAGAGGGACCGGGGAAGGAAGTGCTGGCGGATGGCAGGATCAATTGGTATCTCTCCTCCTAACCTGACTTGCTGCCTGGCAGGGACGATCCAGGCAGGGAAAAGGTCCAAATTACATAGTTTAGCATGTAGTGCAAAGAGACCAGAGCTGCTTGAATCTCTTCTCCAGCTCCATGCAACACTTCAGTTCAAACCTCTGTCACCTGGCTCCCCCTCGGAGGCCAAGGCAGTTTCTGCACAGGTTCCCGAGACAGTTACCGGCCTCTTCAAAGCAGCGCTCAGGAGAAGGGGGTGAGGTCTGCTAGGGAAAAGTAGCAAAGCAAGAAACCCTAAACCCGAGGATTAGCATGGCCAATTATATCCCTCCCTAGATCTTGTTTGTTTCCTGTTCCCTTCCTTTGTTACTTGCTGAGCAGGATCAGGGAGGGTTCAGCTCTCAGTCACCCAGATCGTCCCAACCCTCTCCAGCTGCCAGATGCATGCAAACACCTCCCATGCCTCTCAACTTACTATAATATCTTTACCCCCTTGAAGAGAAGCTGAAGCATGAGACAGATGGATCAATCCTAACATGATGCTGGCTAGGTCACAAGACACCACTAAGGTCTGTGCAAGAGGAACAAAAAAAAGCTACGTAAGGGTTTATCCCAAATCAGTTCCTCTGCAAGGGTATCCAGACCACCAGTACCTGGTAAGGGGTTTTCTGTTCTCTGTCCAGAGGAGAGGTTAGATTTGTTCTCAGACACCCCCATCACCTGCACTGGCTCAAGAGCTGCAGCCACTGTGAGCTCTGACATCAATTTCCCACAAACCACACAGAAACAAATGCTTGAAATAGGTTTTCAGTGTATGAACAGCTGTGGGTTCAGTGAAGTTCAGCTGTGGCGCTCGTGATATCTTCATGTACTTGAAAAGTAGTGAAGACTTCCAACATCACAGAGTTTCAAGAGGAACAACCCTGGGGAAAACATCACCTACTCCAAAGTCAGAGCGTTATCTGAGGTAACTCCCTAACTTCACACCACACACTAAATGAGTACCTCAGTGCTGACGTTCAGTCTCCTCCAGACCGAAGGGGAGCAGTGCAGACCCAGCAGGGCTGTGCCACCAGCTGAACACACAGTCGCCAGAAGGACCAGCACCGTGCCCAGCAAAAACACCTTTCAGAGATCCATATGGAAGAGGGTCCAGGTCTCTTCTCCCAACACCAGAGATGCCAATGGGGTTCTGGAGAACCTGACCAGAAGAACAAAAGCTCTCCAAACAGACAGTCCTGTGAATCCAATGCTCACATATGCACAGGCACACAAGGAATAACTGGAAGGTCACAGGCTGTTGTTTCTCCCATCCACTTATCAGTGTTCAAACTGGAGAGAACAAACACTGGGTGTTCTCTCCCATTAACCCCTTCCTCTCATCTCCAAAATGGAGAAGCAGCGAAGTGCTGCTGCTCCACAGCACGAATCCCCACATTCCTGATCACGAACCCAAGAAGGGGCTTCAAAGAAAGTCCAAGGCAACTTAAAGGTGCTCAATTACTGTTCCCATAGGGCAGCTGGTGACCCAGCTCTCTGCCTCACATCCTTTAATCACCAGTAAGCATGGAGTGACACCACTGGAGGCCTTAGGCCTTCTAAGAGAACAACCCTACGTGAGTCTGGGCCCAAAGATCACAATCACCCTCCCCAAATTGCTCTTTAAGCCACTGGATATTGAACAGGCAGTAAAATTTCTGGCACGATCAAGCAAAATATACATGTCTTAAAGACTCTTGCTGAAATACAGGAGCCATTTTGGTGTGGCCCACAAGCCAGCTGAGTCCCACACTATGGAAACTGATATAGGATGGTGTTTCCCTCTGACAAGGTTGTTGCACTCAGCACTGCAACACACTTTTCTGCTTGCACATCAAAGGCAGACCCAAACTCCAGAGAAGCTTTGCCCAAGGACAGCTTAATAAGCAACGGGCAGGACAGATCTATCCCCCCACAAAGGAGAATCCATTAATGCACCCAGAAATCCAGTCTCTCCATGAAAGAGGATCCCGCGCCACCTCCTCAAATGCACCAGTATCATGGTAATGCCCCATAACATCAGACGAAGATGCCATAAACCCCTATGAAAAGCCCAAAAACTGAACATTGCAAGGCTCTTCACACCTTTGGGCTGCAGGCAGAGGGCCAAGCAGGGGGCTGTAGGATACACAAGGCAGCACAGTGAAGACAACATAATTAAATCTCTTAACTGAATTACAAATCATCAGACTCAGAGTCTGAGGCATTGCCTCCCTCTGGTCCAGGCTAACTGCTTGATTTTAATCAAACACTCAGCCATTCCAATCACCTTCTAAACTCCATCCTTGCTTGATTCCACTCTCTGCTGACAATTAGATCAACTCAGATTTCACCTCCAACTGAAGCTAAGAGGGTTATCTCGCTGTAATCTGCCATGTCTCCTCTCACAATTGTTTTTACAGGTTTAATTTTAAAATTTAAAACCATGGCTCATTTACAGCAAAGTCCTCCTGGCAGAGCATGCAAATATCACATTTAACATTCCACAGTTAAAAAAAAAAAAAAACAACAAAAAAACCAAAAAACCAGAAACAGTGAGCTTAGAGAGCTCACTTGAGACTGGGAAGCCAAAAGAAAACAGTCCCCTTTTTGTTCAGCTCAGCTCAAGACCCTCTGCAGTGGCAGAGGATTTCTGAGCACTCAGAAGATGCATGAGATCATAGTCGGTATTCCCCCGAGCTCCCAAGGTTGAGCTGGGAGTTGGGAAGTGAAATTCAGTATGATTACAGACAGTGAAGTCTCATGCTTTGTCATCTGAGCACATGGCGGAGAGACCTCCGTGATTCGCTCTTCTGTCTTGCTGGGTGGAACCTCATGCATAAACATCCCATCACTTCTGTTTCAGTCACAGTAAAAACCTCCCAACAGCATTTTTGGGATGTGTTTATCCACATTTCAGTATCTGCTGCTACAGACACATCATTTCTCAACATCACACATACTGGTGTCACTCCTTACACTTAATTCTTCATGCTGTTTTTCCCTCTACTCTCCCTCTTGCAAAGCCCTGCAGCTGACCTGCCAACATGAGCCCACCTGGAGGTAACACAGCTACGGTAAAGTGCTTCAGTCACTCCTTTAGGTGTCTCTTTTTGTGCCACATGAGGCCAAGAGCATTGCTATTTGTTATTGTGGTTGTCTTCATCTTCAGTAGGCTTGTTCTGTGAGGTCAGGAGAGCTGACACAGACTTTTTGACTACTTGGAAGTGTAACCTTTCCAGTTACAGCAAAGGCATAAAAATTGCAGTGAGAATATGAAGGGTCTTGCAGGAATAAATTCAAGTGCTTCTTTTGCAACATTTAATAAAAAAAAAAAAAGGAAGATGTGACCTTGGAGAATCTAAAGAAATTAGTATCTTGTAGTTCAAGTGAACATTGGCTTATCAAACATTTGAGTGTTGCTTACTAACTATAACTATTTTATTCTGTCACTAGCTTCCTCATCTGAAAGCATGCAAACCAGATAGTTTGCTAGCTAAGAGCTGCTAAAATAATCACTCGTTTATATCACTGACCAGAAGCTTTCAAAAGCACACGCAAAGAAAAAGAAAATAAAAAAAGCTGTGTGATTTAGTGTGGAGGCTGACTACAGATCATAAATAATCTGCCTAAAGACAGTGCTCAGTATTTAGCAACATACCCACCTCTGGCAGCACCTCTGAGTTACCAGGCAGGTAAAACACCAATCTCCCCACACACCTTTTCTCTTACTTTCCCATCAAAAAAACTCTACCCTTCCCTCATTTTTGTGGTTTTTCCAATTTCATACTTGTTTCCCCACATTATTTAGCCAGGGAAAAAACTCACCTCTTCTGGTTTTTTTCAGACTTCTTAAAAGCTACCTTATCTAGCCCTGAAAACCCCCTGCTCTTTCCATGCATTCACGCTGCAGGTGAGTCAAAGAAGTCAAAAACGACTACCAGGAAAGGAGAAGATGTAAGAGCCCCCCGCGCCCGCCCGTGGCCGCGGCTCGCTCCGGCGCAGCCGTGCCCTGCAGACTGCAGAGTCACTCTGCAGGAGCTCGGCACACGCCG
>NW_008236924.1:2260158-2266618 GCF_000691975.1 Corvus brachyrhynchos | reverse complement strand
CCCCTCGGCCCCGCCAGCCCCTCCCGACCAGCAGGAAGGGCACACAGCACATTTCCGCCCCCTGTCCAGCTTCCCAAGCTCGCTTTAACTCTGCTTCGTATGTCAAGGACACGTGAGGTTCACAAGCCCCAGCCGAGACCCCATTTCTCCCGGTTGTCCCCCAGCTGTCACAGTCACCAAGAGATCTCTACAGAGCCTGCCAAAGTGACACTGAGGAGCACCATAGATGCTTCTCCTCCAACATCTTCCTGGTGGGGCAGGGATGCCTCTCCTGGGCCCCGTCAGAGGCCAGGGCTGCTCTGGGGAGCAAGTTGGGAGAGGAGAGAAGCACCTGCTACAGCAGCAGGTTGCAGACCTGTTCCCAGCCACTTCAAGGGGTGTTCAGTTTTTTGCAGCCCCAGGAGCACAGGTCAGGGCAGGCTGTGCCCACCCGCACGTTCTGAGTGTCACACGTATTCTGGAGGAACCAGAGCCATGTTTTCTAGATCAACAGAACAAAGGGCATTTGTGTCACCTCTGAGTGTCACCAGAGCCAGAGTGAGCAGGATCAAGACCTCAGTCACACCAACAACCAGCCCCATTGACCATTTCTAAAGTAAATTAAGGTTTCCACCTGGCCTGTTGTGACACAGCACCAACCCAGCCAGGGCCACCATGGTCACCTCCAACACATCATCTGCAGCAGAGAACTCTACCAAACCTTATGGTTTGTCACCACATAGAGGAACAGGGTGACTTGAACCCACAAAATAAAAATAAAATCACAACCACTGTAGAGCACTGAACCGTGCTGGGTGTTCCCATACAATGCTGAAACACATGGAAGCGTCAAGGCAATCTTCTGTTCCTAAGTCAGCTTTGCTCCCCAAGGACAGTGAAGGTAACCCACTGATAAAGCAGGTATTAGATGAGCCAGTTCCCAGCCCTTCCTCCCTCTCTGCACGTCTCAGCAGAACATCCCCCAGCACACGTAGCTTTAATGCCGCAGGAAGAGCTCTTGATCCTGGCAATACCCACAGTGAGTGCCACACCGAAGTTGGGCCAGATGACTTGCTAAGGATGGTTCCAGCAGCTCACCTAGCACCATCAGCCTGGTGCAATACTCAAACCAGCAGAGGCACAACACATCACACACCAGTTTGCTCAGGAAAGGCAATCCACCCACAAAGCCCCCACAAAGCGCAGCACAAATGAGTGCTCTGATAGAGGAAAGTTCAGTTAAGAGGATCTTCTGGGAACCTCCAATTACAGGATGAGCTTTCTGTAGAAACATGTTGACACTTGACCACAGTTTCCACAACCTTTCCCAAAAACAAAAGTTTATCTTGCACAGCATTAGAATTGCCATCAGCAAGCCTAATTCCATCAAACACCTCATGCCAGTTTTTGCTCCACAGCTGCAGGACATTCATGTGCACACCCACCTCTCCTTTCTGCCAAGCAATCCAGACTGACCCTGACCCAAAACTTTCCCCACAAAGAAATCTGGTAATTGATTTATTCAAGGCCAAGTTCAGTTCCCATTTGTTCTGGTCACCCATTAGTGTTACCTAAATACACAAGTAGCTGTAAGTTACCCCAGCACTGCATTAACTTCTTTGAAGCCCTTCTTTTTCCCCTCTCCTCTGACCTCAAGTCATGCAGCTGAATCATTTGATACAAGATATTCAGATTAGCCAGTTATTTCAATGCAAGGAGGTAAGTCTCCCAGCTCCATTCAGACCTCACTAACAAGGACCTGGACCTGCAGAACAAGTGGAACCGAAGTGAGAAAAGGAACAAATGCAGAGCTGGCCATGCCAGAGACCACAGAGTGGATCCAGAAATCCACCCACAGCTTTAGCCAACTCCAGGAGACAACTTCTCGGCCATAAAAAGCTCCACCTAGACGGCACTATCACCATGGGAGAGCTCAGTAGGTATCACTAAGGTTGCATCACCTCTTTCCCCAAGCTCCCTGTGTACACAGCAAGCCAGGGATTTGACAGAGCCAGCAGTGCAGAGACTCAGGCCCCTGGCAGGAAGTCAGCAAAGGGTCCAATGCCAAGATGACCAGAGGATAAGTTAACATATTAAAGACCGTAATGTAAATGTGTGTTGCAGCTGGGAATGAACAAAGCTTACCAGTCCCAACTGGACCTACAGTAAGAGCACATGTAATAACTGTTAGGGTTAAAACGTTCAGCCTGGTCTGAACAGCAAGCACAGCTTTCTACTAAAATGCCCATTCCTTATTTTGCCAAAAAAGCACAACCACAGAGATGGTGTTGGAGATTCACTATAGTCTCAAGTATTTAAAGAGCAACCTAACTCTATCCAAGTCGGCATTTGGCATTGCCCTGAGGATAATTTCACACTGTTCGAGCACAGCAAAAAGATCAGGTGTCATAATTTGGAAGGGAGAGCAGAGCATTGCAGCCCCAGTGCCCCCATTCCCAGTCCTGCTTTCTGGACTCAATTTGTCTTCACATCTGAACCAAGTCCTTCTGCTGCCCAACCCAGTGATCCCTGATGCAATGCTGGTGGAAACCTCCATGGCACCACGAGCAATATAAAGTTTAAAAGAAGAGTTGTGAGGCTAAGGAGATGGTTGGAGAGAATCCTTCAGCGATGCCTCAGACCCGGCAATCTGGAACAGGAGGTCGCAGCAGAAGCAGGCGCTGAAGCCCAGCAACCAGGCCCAGTGAGTCAGCTCCCAGGAGCTGCACTGCATTCCCCAGCCTTCTCTCCCCGAAACAAACAGTGCAGAACAGGGCAAAGGTCCAGCACAAAGCTGAAGGGCAAAGGTATGTGGGGGAGGGAAAACACTAAGCCTCACGTTTTTTTGAGCAAAAAGTTCCAGTTACCCTCATCCTCCTCAACAAGATGGGAAGAGTTACTCAAACGTGAGTTGAGGGATCGGAACAAAACAGTATTTCGGAGAGGAAGCTTGGGGTGGTGGGGGGAGGCCTCCTGCTGCGATAGCAGCTCTGTTGCAACAGCCAGAACAGCTCCACAATTACGTGCCACGACAGAGTGAGAATTGCCCAACACTTTGGAAATAGGTGTGTGCAGGACTACCAAACTGGATACCTGAGCAAGCAGATGTGCGTGTCTACTCTGAACGTGAAGAAATGCCAATGTAAAACAAGCTTCCCATCCATCTTATCTCCTGCACTGGAGGCTGGTTTCAAGGAAGGCCCTATGGGGAGTTAGTCAGCGAGGGCTGAGATGCTAATGAATCTTCCCCTGCCTTGTCCTCAGTACCGGTAGCCAAGTCAGCCTCTGCTCAGGCATAAAGCAACGTGCACTCTCTCTGAACAATAGTCAGCTCACCCCTGGTGCTTGCTGCTAGCAACTAAGGTGTGCCTTCTGGAAAGTACTGCTTATCCACCCAGCACGTTTGCCAAACAGCACGCAGGAAACTCTACTCAAGAAATCAAAGCATCTCCTGCATCTCCACTAGGAAATGCACCGCTTTCCCTGGCCAAGCACTTGCAAGGAGAATGAAAAAAGTTAGCACATGCAAAGCTCAGCGACTGCAGTGCCAGTCATTAAAACCTGCGCGTTCTTACTTCCAAGATGTAAATGGCTTTAAAAATAAAGAAGTGCCAAGTGCCTTGATGCAACATTTCTTGAAATACATCCAGCAGGTTTTCAAAACGGGGTGCTGTTAACACCTGTCCACACCAATGCTTGCATCAGCACCAGCCCTAGTGCAGGGCACAGCAGACGAGTACAACATGTTCCAGAAGGTCGAGCTGTTTTAACTGTAAGCCACACTTCTCATCTACAGAAGAATTGGAGAAAACACTTTGAATTTGGTTTATAGCCAGTAGTGCAAAGCTGGTTTTGCCAGAAAATGTTTTCTTCTCTACCGCAGACACACACACACCACCATCATGTGTCAGTCAGGTTGCTGGCTGCACTTATTTACATGATAAGAAGGGAACATGTAATAAGGGCATGGTCACACAGACCTTGCTACTAGATCATTAGAGAGTAAAAATGAGGCATCATTACAGCTCTGCAGCGACCCTCACAAGCAGTCAGCAGCGTCAAGTACAAGCCTTGCCACACAGGACAGGACCATGTGTATCTCAGGACTCAAAGGATCCCCCCCTCTGCTCTTTGCACCCTGACTCTGAAACACACATGAATAAAAAGGTAACGTGCATCTTGTCAAGACACCACAAAAATTTTCTGGTGTGCCACTCCAGCTGAGCCTCGGCCTCTGCTCACAGCATCAGCAATATCACTGCTGTCTAACTCAACCTAATGGTTGCCCCACTTACTGCCAAGCCGTCGCGCTTTTGGGAGGTTAAGAAGCAAGGAGAAGCTTTGCTTTAAGAGCCCTCCTTCCTGAAAAAGCAGAAATGTTTGCTCAAACATCCTATTATATCACAGGCTTCACTGCCAACTTCGAGCATAAAAATACTGCAGCAGGTAGGCAAGGCACAAGCTTCTGAAGGTAAATCCTAATCCATGAAAAAAGGACCCTGTTCTTCAGTCCCTGTGTCAGGCCCCCAATGCACTCAACGTACCCAGCCATGGTGAGTGTTCAAAACAACCTGGTGTTCTGACCACCTGGAGGTGGACTTAAGCTCTTCCCTATCCATATTCCAACACACACAGCAGAAACTCAGCAAGATCTGTGGCTCTGTTATCCCTGAGCTCAATGCTTTTGCTTTATTCTAAGCACCAATTCCAACACAGACCATTACAGGATGCGTGAACACCTAAGGAGAAGGTCTTGTCCATTAAATCTGCTCTATGGCTCTATAATTAATATAATCATTATAAAAAAAACTAGGGCTTTCAAAGCCTGTAAAACAAGTCATAGAGGGATCCCTTTATCTTTACAGAGCTGTCTTCACTACACTGTCTGGTCTCCTCGCTACCTCTGGCAGATCAGGGCTGGAAACATTTCCCATGTACCTCCAGCACAGAAGCACTGCACTGGGAACACAGCTGGATTACGAGCCAAGGCTTTGTAAGCTCTGCTGAGAAACCAAAGACTTCCAGCAGTGACTTTCCACAGTTTAGAAGTTCTCAATCCACTGCAAGCATAGAAAAGAGTTGCTTTCCTTCGGTGATCGTCCTGGAGGTCACAACATGACAACTCACCTCACCAGCTGATTCTTTCACACACATTCACGTTCCAGATCTTTTTTGGTAAGTGTCTGCCAAAACAAATCCTCCACCCAATGAAATGAAGACACAACATGAGCCTGCAAACTCTAAAAGAAGGTACTTGGGTGCAGGGCTGCCAAGCAAGGTCAGCTGCCAGCCTGCCTCTCGTGGGAGCTCACCAGCCATGTTTATTTTACACATTTTCTCTTCTGCTAATGAACAGGCAGCAAAAGAAACAATGGCTCAAGAGAGGAGAGCCAGGTAGCAGCACTGGGGGCATTGCTGGAACCAGTTGCTCCTGCCAAGAGTCCCAGAACACACCACTAACAAATTCCATTTTTTAAACACCTTTGGGAATATAGAGACAACTGTGCTGGGCCCAAGATCAATTCTGAGTGTTGCAGCATTACTCCCTTACCCTGCAACTGTGTGGACACGCTAATGACACACTCTCACTCTCTCCCTCAAAAAATCATCCCAGGAGTTGCAAGGGCCCCCTGCTTGTGCTGGGCAGCTGCCTCGTTGCTGCTGACTCTGACAAATCATGCACCTTTGCGACTGACAGGCCTGGTAATGAATCTGGACACCCCTTACACAAGAGACTCAAAGAGGAACGTTTAATCTCGCAACTTTGCATTTTTTGGTTTATTTCTCAGGATCATTATCTCAGAAGCCATCACAATAGAGTGCAACCTTCACACAAAGGAGCGATGTGACCAGTTTTGTGTCATAACGCACGAGGCGAACGCAGACAGCGACACTGTCCTGGATTTCCTTAAGCTTTGCTTATGTCCATGACTACAATGACAAACCACCAAACAATCCGAACAGAGACTTCTACCTGGCACGATTAACTTGTCCTCTATACTTTCCATTAAGATGACAGCTTTCCAGGTGGAAATTGCAGAGCTGTCCGTCTCCCAAAGATCAATAACTCTGATGAATCATCATGCTAGGCAGTAACAGTTCCTACAAAACACTAGCACATACAGTAATTGGGAATCTGATGTCACATCTGGCAGTGTGATTTCAGAGTTAACAGAGTCAGGTAGAAAAAGATTAAGTCTTTCCCAAACAAGACGCTTAGTGAAAACTTCTGTGTTTTCCTCCTACTCCCGATTCACTTGAAGCAGATACGAGGGGAGCACAGCACCCATCCCGACAGGCGAGGAAATGGTGTTCTGCAGTTTCAGCCTTTGCTGACGACAGCAGCGTGTTACAAGCGCGATTTGGACAGCGCAGCCCCTCCGCTTCCCTTTTCGGGGACCCCCGTTCCCCAGCCGTGCCCCTAACGCAGGGCAGCGACCGCGCTGGGCAGAGCCGCGCTCGGCCGCGGCCCCCGGCCCCG
>NW_008236924.1:2216813-2258654 GCF_000691975.1 Corvus brachyrhynchos | reverse complement strand
CTCCCCGGCCGGGGATAACGGATAACCTGGTTGGAAAGTGCAGAAGGGGACTCGGTGCGTGTCCTGGGGAACACAGAATCACAGAAACGGTCTGGTTGGGCCATCTGGTCCCACCTCCTTGTGTAAACAGGGTCGTCCCAGAGCACATGGCACAGGGTTGTATCCAGACGGTTCTTGAATATCTCCATTGAGGGAGACTCCACAGCCTCTCTGGTTTCTGTTCCAGTGAGGGTCACTGCACAGTAAAGAAGTTCTTCCTTATATTCCAGGTGGAACTTCCCGTGCATCAATTTTTGCCCATTGCCTGTGTCCTATTGCTCAACACCACCGAGAAGAGCCCTGCTCCATCTCCTTGGCACCCCCCCACTTCAGATATTTATACACATTGATGGGGGAGAGACCACCTCTTGTCTCCTGTGCCCAGAAAAACCTTCGTTTGAGGAGGTTAAAATACATAATTGATCTCTAGCTGATAGAATGTCACATGCTCATCACCATCATTAATGTTTCTGGTATTTGTCCTCAGTTCTTGCAGCCAGCAAGACAGTGGCTGCAGACTGTGTGTGTATGTGCACGTGAATTATACACGTTTAAAAGGCAACCTGCATTGCTGTTACCATTTAGCACAACCTGCCTAATTCACAGCAGCCCTTACTTGATGCCTTTTTTATTCAATGCAAGCCTCTCCCAGCCTCTTCCCTCATCACAGCAACCACGCGACTCTGCTTCTGCCCGGAAAGGTTCATCTGGAAGTCCCAGCATGTCCCGCAGCCCCAGGGACACATCTATGCAATCCCTGCAGGAGACCCGTCAGCATGACAAGGCACTGAAGACGTAGCCCCCAGCTGCTGATGCGTGGAGAAGGATGAAAAGCTGATTTCACTGTTGGAAGGAAAGAAGAAAGTGAGAAACAAACGTGAGCTCAGCACAACATTTGGAAGGGCAACAGCGTCAGGGCTCTGGTGGATCCATAGAGGGAGTCCCAGGCTGTCAGGGATGCTCCACTGAGACCATCTCGGCTCTCTGCATCCCTTGGTACCCAACCTCTTGGCAAAGAGAGTACCCTCCTGTGCCACAGCCTCAGGAATCATGAGCAGTTATCCCAAATCATTCAAGAACTTGGCCAGTAAAATTCCAAAAGGAAGTTTAAATATAACTCCAGTGAGCTGTCTGCTGGCCTGGCTGCCTGGCTGGCTCAGTACCTCAACTGCAGTAACCCAGGCCACACCCTGTGCTCTGTATGGCCCAGTCCGTGATGTGCCAGGCGTCCCTGCGCTCCTCATGAGTGTGACTTGGGAGCTGCACAACCCCCAGCCAGTCTCCCACCTACACCCTCTCTAGGAGCAGCTCCTTGGGTGGGGAGCACAGTGGGGTGAGGAAGGTGGCTGCAGCCAGGGGAGCTGCAGCCCAGTGGTGTCCCTCACCTGTCCCCCAGCCAGTGTGCAGCATTCCAGTTCGGTCCCTTTGGGACGCTGCTCTGCTGCCACGTGAGCGGGAAGGAGCCCGCGGTGGCCAAGAGCCAAACTGGCTCCAGAGCTGCCAGGCAGGAGGGAGCTGGGCGAGTCTCACCCTCATGCTGTGCCCAGCCAGGCCAAACCCCGGCAGGGTTTCAGTGCTAGAAAATAAATGCACAAGCGAGGGGGGAGAGAGGGAAGTGTCCATGCAAGCTTCCTGCATCAGCCGTAGGGAGCATCACCTTGGCAGGTCAGCTCTCAAACACCCCATCCTTCATGGGAAGGGAAGCTGAGTGTGCACCACCTCCAGCTGGTGTAAACACACCGGCCATGTCTCTCCCCTTGGTCTCCTCACCTCTGTTGGACCCATCTTCCCCTGCTCTGCCCAGCATCCACGGCACTTGGATATTCTGCTCCTCCCTCCAGGGGCTTGCTGAGAAGCAGCCAAGGAGTCTCCACATTTCTGCAGGAAGTAATCCATCTCTGCTTTCCCCAAATTCAATGAAAGCACCTGACCAGCATCCCCAGTCCTGCTTCTCCACCTCATCCTTCACCCCAGATGTGTCCCTGTGCCTGCCCAGACCACATCAAGCAGCTCTGGGTGCTGCCTCCCAGCCCTGTGCTGGCCCTGCGCAGGCTCCGAGGAAGCAGTCTCCAGGGAAACTCCTCTGCTGAGCAGTGATTTGGGCAGGAGCTCCCCACCTCCCTTGCTCCGTGTACAACAGCTTATTTATTTCTCCCCGACTGAAGCGTGGCTTGCATATTTATCACAGACAGCTGGCTGCTTTGGTGCTGGCCTGCAGGTTTAAAGATGCTTTGATGGTAGCCATTAATGTCTCTGAGCATCTCTGGGTCTTGCTTGGCTGGAATATCCCCAGCTTAATTTCTGCTGGTCTGGCAAGCTCACCTAGGGTCCCAACCTTCCCTTTGGGAACAGCTTTAGTTCAGTGGCGTGGAGCAAGGCTGTGCATGGCAAGGAGCACAAAGCAGCCAATGTGACTGATACGCTCCTTAACTTCACCATCCTGTTTGGCTGGTAGTTCAGCCCCTTTCTCAGGTTCTACTTTCCTAATTTTGTCCAGCGCTGTGGCAACGAGGTCACCGTTAAAAGTGTTTCCTGCAGTTTCACCTTTGCTCTAGTCTGGTGCCAAATGCCGATCAGCGTCTGCAGCACACTCCTGATCACACCTCTTCTCCCTGCATCCAGGGGCTGTGCAGACCTCGCAGTCAGCTCAGATTTGAAGTGTGCTTCCCAAGGGAATTTTCTCTGCCCAGCACCTCCAGACCAGTTTGCCTGCTGCCAGCGCTGGTCACGCTGTTCCCTGGTGAGATGCCCAAGCTTTACACGTGGATGGCAGAATATTAAGGCTCAGGCATCTTTAATGCTTTGCAAAAGAGAAAGAGGATTTTGCCAAGGCAAGTCCAAGCTTCCTATCCTGAGTCATATGCTTTAACTTATTTATGTGGTTGTTATTGCTCCATGAACCCTGCCAGGCAAAAACATTGTCAGGGACAATGCACACAAGGCTGGGCTGACTTTCCTGCAGCAGCCCTGCAGTGTTGCCCTCCAACAAACCCCGCTGCCCCTGAGGGGTGTCAAAGTCCTGCTCCCAAAGGACTTGCAAATGCAGCCTGACCATCCAACTGCTGGTGCCCATAGGGAAAAGCTTTTCAAAGAACACCCAGAGCTCATTCCTAGAAGGGAAACATCTTCTCTTTGAGAGGGTGGTATGCTGGTGCAGAACCATTATCAGGACTCCGGGCCAGCATTTACAACTCTGAGACTGAAATGGGAATTTTCAATTTCAGGAAACCTGACTGTTTCCCATTGAAAAATACTCAGCTTGCCCTGAAGTTGCTCATCAGGATAATCTGACCCAACCTTTTCAGTCTGGGTGAGATTCTTTCCCACAAGGCAGTGGAAACCCAAATTCCAGTCCCGGTTTGCTGTCCCACTGGTGAGTGGGGCTGAGGGCAGGCTGCCAGCAAATCCCTGACACCGTGCCATGGCAAGTGCCTCCCAACCCCAGCAGACACCTATTAGTGGCACATTGTGGCCACCACAAAGGACTCGAGTACTTTTAAAATAAAACACCCAAACCTTTTATTCTACTACTCAAAATACTCACATTTCAAGCTGCTTTAGCTCAGAACCAGAAGAAAGTGCCCATTCCTGCATGTTTCTGCCAGAGAGACTTCCAACGTCCCATTGTTTAACCCAGATTTTAGCCTCTCCTTGCTCTGTGTTTTTAACCCCAGAGCTCCCACCCCTGATCTGGAGTGAGGGACCGTGTACTAAAGCACAACACGCAGCCTCTTCTCCACTTCTGCTGCCAGGGCCCAGGGGTGAGAACACACTGAGTGCTCCCAGACAGTCCCACAAGCTTTTTCTATCTGCAGCCATGTGATGCACAGAGATGGAAGACACTCCCTGGCTCTGAGATTAATTCACTTTTGGACCATTCTAGCAAAGCATATGAAAGATCAGCATGAAGAGTGAGCACATTCCCACCAATAAGTAATTTTCAACCTGCATAATAAAACAGCAGACGCTAACGAGTTCCATTACATGCCCATTAAAAAGTGCTTTCACTTAGCAGGACTCCACAGCCCAGGGGCTGGGGCTCAGTGGTTTGATGCCAAAGCCACTGTGCTCTCAGGGCACTCGTGCCATGCATGGGGTAGGAACCAACTCCTGGAGTCGCCAGCCCCTCGCTGCTTCCACCCATCCTCTGCACACTGGGAAGTGGTGCTGCAGATGTGTTCGTGCCTGAGAGTGCACCCCATGGGTTTTCCTGGTGTTAGGAAGTTAGATTGAAATGTGAGCAAATATCCTGTAATTAAAAGTCTGAAGTCTGCCATGGAGTTTTTGCATGTTTTTAATAAGCGGATTGGAGGGAGGGATATCGAATGATACATAACTGCTTCTACCATCCCAACTCTTCCCTCCAAAAGCCACAGTTCTTGTAGGACTCCCCCAAAGCCAATAAATAACCTTGACTGCTTGAGAAAAATTCCCCCATTTCCTAGTTATTGATGACATGGGCTTTTGAAAGCAATATGTCCTCTAGAGCACAATTTCTCACTTTGTATATTTTGCTGGAGATATATTAGCCCAAGGTTTCTTATGTCCCCTAAACTACTTCCATTTCCAGGAGCTCGTGAAAACATGACATAAGCTGACCACTGAGCCTGATATTTTCTCTGAAGGATATTTACCCTCCATGCCACCCCTCTACCATCAGGAATTTCAGCAGAAATATTTCAGACACTTCTACAAAGAGAAAGGAGATATAAGACCTCTACATCCTTGTTCAAGATGCCTTAAACTCTGCTTGCTTCAGATGCGATGTCCTGCATCCTTCCCAGGTCCCAACCACCTACAGCAGTGCTGGAGGTCCCTGACTCAGCTCGCCCAAGGATGTGCCATTCCTATGGAGAAACAAAGCATGCTGGCAATGTGCTGTGATTCCCAGGAATTTGTGTTTCCCTGCCATCAGCTCCTTGCACCAGCACTGGCCAGGGTCATACATCTTTCTGCCTTGTGCTTGATGTGCAGGGAGGCACCAGCCAGCAGCTACTCTGCAGAGCTCAATTAATTCAAGCAGTGGCAGCTTGTGCAGGTGCCCTAAAAGCTCCCAAAGACTCAAGGTGAGAATCAATAAGATTGATGGGTGGAATTGCTGGGATATTTTCCTCTAAGCACCTAAGGATAATTAACAGCCAAAATGCTTGGAGTCAACCACCAAAGTTATGAAATACTAAATCAGAGGCAGCTCCCAGCAGCTTCGCTTGCTCCCTTTGCAGGTTGTACATTTGTGATGAAGCCATCAGCCATGCATGGCCGCAAATTCTCTCTTTTCCCGTGGGACTTCTGCTCCTTTCAGGGGCTGGCAGTTATTTAAATACTGTTTTACCCCTCTGCAGTCAAAGCAAAGCCCTGGGCTTTGCCATTCAAATCCTGGCCTGACCCACAGCACAAGGATTTCACTGCCAGGTGTTTCCCTGGCAGGCAGCACGCTGGGATCTGTGCGTTGCACCAGTAGGTACAGATCCAGTGGGTGCTGTTCTCCTCCTCGGATAGCCAGGGGACTGAAAACTGGTGAGAAGTTAAAATCATTTTGCTCTTTTGTGTGCAAGAGTTCAGACTTCTGCTCCCCCACTTTTGAGGGCACTGGGCATCCTACCCCAAATGCTTTCCTTCCCACTTTTGCAGCCACATCGACTCTGGTGCCAGGCACAAGCAGCCAGCAGCCTGGACTCCAACAGGCGTCCTGGGGGTACCAGAGGAGGTGGAACCAGGCAGGAACCCCATCAAGAGCCAGTCTGCAGTGGTGGGGCTGAGCTGCCTGCCCAGCTGTCCCACACAGAGTTCAGGTCTCCTCCTGTGACCCGCAGCAGAGGGTCAGCACACACCCACTCCCTGTCCAGCCGGTCCTGGCTGCCTGCCCTGAGCACCAGCCATCACACCATGAGTGACAAAGGACCCCAGGAGGGTACAGCACATCTCTGTGTCCAAAAGCTGCACCGTGCACGTAAGCAAAGGGGCTGGAGCAGGGCCAGCTCCATGCCTGACTCCACCTGACCCCCAGGCATGACTAAATGAGCCTCCTTTAATTTTGGGATGTGCTGTGTGGGCCTGTTGTGCTCCTGGTATCACGAAGTTCTTCCTCCACTGCATATGTTTCTGCTCCCATTCCATTGCAGGGAAGCTTCAGTTTTCAGGTTTTCCTGCCTTTCCTCCCCACGCTGTGACTTGGGAGGGCTCCATCCTGCACAGATGCTCCCCGTGCAGCCAGCACAGCTCTCCCGTGCACCCAGCACCCAGGGAGCATGGAGGGGACATGGCTCCATGCTCTGAGCATCCCCTCCCCTGGGGCTCTGCCTCGAGCCAGGCCCTCCGGCTGTGACTCCCACTCAGCCTTGCCAGCTTTGTGTTTGCTTTCCCAAATATTTTGCTGGTGCAAAGGAAACATCAGCCTGCTGAATCATGAGCTAAGCCACCTCCACCTTCGAGCTGAAGCCCATGAAGTGGGAGAGACGATAAATTAGAAGCAAAGCAACGCCAAAGCGTAGAGCAACATACACCAGTCCTCTTCGCCCCCTGGCAGTCTGTCCTGGTGCCACCAAGTGAAGCTGGGACAGTCCCCGTAGCCAGGATGCTGGCATTGCCACTGCACCCACCACAGCCTCCTGATAACACCCTGTCAGCAGCTAATCAGCGAGTCAGAGGTAAAAGGGCTTCAGCAAAGTGCAGTGCCAGCACCCAGCCGTGGCTACTGCTGTACAAGCATGGCCTGTGGGACACAGGCAGGGGGATTAAGAGATCTGTGTCAGCAGTGGGCTTGTGTACACAAACACGGCAGCTAAAAGGGCTCGTGTCCATGCTTTGTCCCCAGGGAGGTCAGTGGGGATGGAAAAGGGTCGTGGAGGGCTGGACATGCAGTGTCTGTGTCAGTCCTCTCAGCCAGAGGAGGAACAGGGCTGGGGATGGCAGAGTGAGATTGGCCTCAGGCAAGGGGACTGTACCCCAGCTCCCCTCCCCGCAGAGACCCAGCCTGGGGATGGCAGATAATGCTGTAGTGCCTGGAAGGTTGCAAGGAACTCCCTGGCTCTGTAGTGGCCCTCAGGAGGGCTGGAGAACCTCACCTGGTTCTGGAGATGGGAGCAAAGGAAAGGAATTGTTCCACCAGTGGTTTTAAAAAGCCCGGAGCTGTTGCTGTAGGAAAGAGTCATCGAGGTCAGCAGCTGCAATGGCATTAACCAGAGTATCTCTAAGTAACCCCAGGATATAGCTTGTCTGCTTTCCCAGCTCCAGGGGGCAAGCAAGACTATGGGATGCTCATGGACATGCTCCTGTAAAGCTTCCAGGAAGATCTTGAATCCATAGACCACAGAGAGCCAGTGGACCAGGAGCCCAGGCTTCAAGATACTGTATTTTATGAATTTATATATTTCCCCTTGCCTCTTCTGTCCCTGTGCTTCCCAATGAGCTCCTGAGGTCCTTGACAGCCGAACAAGCAACAAGGGGAAAAGAGACTAACCTCAGGGACCTGAAATATCCTCTGCCTCCAATGCTGTCAGGGGAAATTAATGTGGGATGAGAAGTTTAATTGCAAATCTGGGGATGCAGTGGCCATGTTCTGCATCAATGAATTCATTTCTACAATTACATCAAGCAATATCAATTACATCCAGTGATTGAGGAAGTCCTGAGGATGTTAGGTGATGGAGATTGATGCAGGAGTGACAATGACTGACCAGCTCCAGCCACATTTGGTGAAAGAATCTCAGGCCAGAAGTGCAGAATTTGCAGGTGGATTTTGTTATATTTTGGCTGCCCAGTTTGGCGGTGATACAAGAGCTTTCCCTTGTCTGGTGAGAGGAACAGTGCTGACCTGTAAGGGAGTCTGTCCTCCTGCCAGGCTTGTTGTTAGACTTTGAAGTCAAATCATGAGCAAAATAAATGTGAAGTCGTGAGCAGTCAGAGCCAGGATTTCTCGCCTGTGTTTCAGTCTGTTCAATTTTCATGCTTCTCAGCTAACACTGTTTGTTCCTAAACACATTTTCATCCGACAGCAAGCAAGGCCAGGACTTCAGAGTGGAAACAACAGGAGCCAGAGAGGAGTTTATCCTCTTCAGAGAGAGACATTGTTCAGGTTGTCTCCATCCTCAGAAAAAGAACAAGGAGAAAAGCACATATTGCCCCTCTCCAGCCCACCAAGTTACTTAAGCTCCTGTTCCCACAGTGAAATCTTGCCTCTGTTTCAGTACAGCCAGCACAAGGTCAGCACAGTTCCACCTCAAGGTGGTCTTTCCAGCTTTCCAGAAACCCTTGACAGCAATTTCTGTCCTAAACCAAGATCACCCTGTAAGTCTGCCCAGCAGGAGAGACATCTTTACTCTTGGAACGGGATTTTTTTGAGCTTGCTTCCAGTCTACAGCCTTATCTTATTATTTTGTAATTCCTCTCCTAAAGATGCAAAACCAAAGCTCGTGCCAAACCAAAACATCCCTGCAGTTTATCCGAGCAGGGAGGAGCATGTGATGGTGGCCCAGAGCCTGGAGCAGGATGGCAGCTGGAGCCTGGAGAGCAGCTAGGGATGGTTAATGCTAGTGGGCCACAAGACCTCCCCAGGACGACACGACACAAAACCCACGTTAGTGGCTGCTTTTGACTTTCTCTCCTGCCTGGTGGGATGGGGACACCAGAGAGGGGAAACCCCAGGGCAGTGTCCCTGCACACACATCCCTCCCTCCCTGCACCTGCCAAATCCAGCCCCATTCCTCCTCCCAGCAGGTCCTGAGGTGGTTTTGCCTGAACACTCCCTGTGGCAGGCAGGAGCCATCCTGCTCCGCGTGGCACTGCTGTTCCTGTGCCAGCACTGGCCGTCTCTGCAGCTGTACTGTCTAAGCTGTTAATTTAATAATTAACTTTAGCGAGCCTCATTAAGGCACCTCCTGCCTTTCTCCACATGGTGATGGCGTGTTATGGTCACTGATAATCCCAGCCAAGGCCGGGGCACTGAGCTGCTGCTGCTGTGAGGCACTGGGGCATGCTGTCTGCTTCATCCTCAAACACAGACATGTCCTCCCAGGGTCCTCAGCATTTCTCCTCCTCCCCACACTCTCTGGGGGCTAAACACTTCCATGTTGTCCCCTTTCCAAGCAGGGGGTCCACTGACAGATGCAGTGCAATTGCTTTTTGAGGACTGTTTGGGATGGCAGTGGAAGATGAATCCATGGAGTTCCCCAAGTGCTGCTGTTTGGGATGCTTTGCCTACTGAAGCTGTTCTCTTTGTAATCCCTCTAGTGTCCTGCTTACTTGTGTGGTAGCCCAAACACCAGGAAAACTCCCAGGAAATTGCAGTGAGGTTGGCTGCTCACATTTAAACTTTTTCTAACACACTTTTGTCGCATCTTGAAGGTCTGCTGGCTACTGGAGGGCAATCCTGCCCATTCATCCCACTCCCAGGGACAGGACAGGGTTTGGAGGCAGCTCCTGAGCTGCACCTGTCCCAGGAGCAGCTGCTGGTGTTTGGGGGTTTGCAATGCCAGCACCAGAGCAATCAGGATCTGTCCTTCCCTGGAAGAACCAGTTCCCCAGGTAGCAGCAAATGGGACTTTCCCTTGGGCAGAGGCCAGGGACCCTGTCCTGCTCAGCAGGGCTCTGCAGATAGGCAGGCTGCAAGGCGTGCAGTTCACATGAGGAGGGGAGATAGCACAGCCGGGCTCCGAGCACTCGGAGAGGCCAGAGGGATGGAGTGAGCCAGCAGGGCTTTGCCCATGATAAAAGCTTCAGCACCCCTGTGTGTAATCAGGAGAGGGCAGCCCCAGCTCTTAACTGCATCTGTGGTGAGCCAGGCTGGGTGGGGTGACACAGGCAGCCAGGATGGCAGTGCCGGAGATAACTCGGTGTGCCAGGAGACAGAGCCGGCAAGGGAGAGAGGGGCTGCCTCTGACAGGGAGGATTTCCCACCGTGGCAGGTGCCAGTGCAGCCCAAGAAGTTGTGCAGCTGTGAAGTTGTGAAGCTGGGCTTCCCTGCATGGTCAGTCCTTTGGGAACTGGCAGTGCCATTCTCGTGCCCTCTCCCTCACCCTGGGCCTCTGCAGTGGAAATTCCCCCATCCCTGCTTCCAGGGAGAGGTGATCCAGGGAGTAAAAGGGAGATATTTGAGGTTGGCTCAGCACCATCTGAGGGCTGCAGATCCTCCATCACCAGCATCCCCATCCCCAACCACCTCCTGTCCTGCTCAGAAGCACATACAAGCTCAGAGACTCTCTCCTTGCTTGCAGCAGTTTTCATGTGCCTCTGTGGCCACATTTGGGCTTCCTAAAATCATATGGCTCCAAATCAGGACCTGGTCCCAGCTTTGCAGCCCACACCATGACTCTCAGGACAGCTTGATCCCATTCCTGTGCCCACGCTCCTGGCAGGAGCTGCTCCACCAGCCAGGGATCTGTGCTCTCAAAACAGAGTTTTTTCCTCTCCCTGTTTTTAATTTATTCCTTTTTTGACCAAGCAGGGTGTTAGAGGAGCATGGCAGTCTGGGGAGGATGCTCCCAGCTCCCTGGCAGGGGTTACAGTTCCTTCCCCCTCTATTTCTTTGAGGATAGCACAGCCCCAAGCCTCCATCCAGCTGATGTTGCAGCTCTGGGCACTTGCCAGCCCTGCCCCGTGACTCAACAAAACCACCTGACCCTGTAAACAGGCACCCCAGAGCACCCCAAGGATGAAGGGGGGTGTCCTTGGCCCCCTCCCAGCATTGCACCGGAGCCAAGTGAGAGCTTTGGTTGGTGCCTTGGCCAGCCATGCTCTGCCGTGGGTTCTGGCTGAGCTCCCAGCAGGTGGTAGGTGCCATGGAAAACCCACTGAAAACCTGTTTATGGCTCCCGCAGCCTTGTGCTGTGCTTTTTTGTTTTCTGTTTTGTTTTCCAGAGAGTATTTGGAGGTGAGAGGAGGTTCCCCCTCTCCCTGGTCCCCGGGGCTCTCTCTTGAGAGGCATTAGAAAATCGGTGCAGTGGGAATTGCTTATCCTTTCCGGGAGGCATGAGACCCCAGGATGGTGCAGGCACAGAGATGTTTGAACTGTCACCGTGCCCAGCAGGGCCCTGCCAAGGTCACGGTGGAAGCTTTGGAGTGGTTGAGGATGGGGAGCAGCACAGAGCCAGCTTCAATTTGCCTGGGGGCTTCCCCTTTCCTGCTGGGAAAGGAGCCAGGGCACGGCACAGTCAGCAGAGGAGCTCCTCGCGCCGCAAGGAAAATCGGCTTGGAAGGAAAAACTGCTGCTGGCTCGTTCCAGGACGGACCGGGGAGCGGGGGAGCCCCGGGATCAGGGAAGTCCGGGGATGAGGGGAGCCCCGGGAGCGCAGCGCAGCCCCGGCTCGGCTCTGCTGCCATCTGCCGCCGGCAGCCCGGCCCGGGGGGAGCCCGGAACGCTGCTCAGCCCTTCTTCCAAAAACCGTGAAAACAAACCCTTTCTCTCTTTCCAAAGGGAAACACTTGTCCTGCGGGAACAAAGGATTTGCTTGAAAAGTAGCTGCCCGGGGCAGGAAAGCAGAAAGCCTCCTCCTGCCTGGCTTCATCCCAGAAATACATCCCAGGAACACGCTGGGACGTTTGCAAGGTGTCCTCAGCACAGTACGGGTTGATACGCCCTGGCTCTGGCTGGGGCATCCCCGAGATAAGATCTCAGCTCCCAGAGCCGGCATCCCGCGGCTCCGGTGCCAGGCCAAGCAGCAGCGCTCTGCCAGAGCCTGCGTGTGCAGAGAGATGCAAATACCCGCTTGTGCAACAAATAAATCCCATTTTCCAAGGGTTCCCAAAAGAGGCGATTTTTTGTTTCTGCGTCCTCTGCTCTCAGGGCCAGTGAGCGCCAATTCCTCCCCCTCATTTCCCCAAATTTCAGCTCTACAGACAACACAGCTGCTTCCAACCCCAGCTACACCTGGAGGGCTGGGTTGGCAGAATCCCGAGGTGAAAAAGCCCAGAGGTTCCGTGCTCTTTGCAAATTTGGAGATAGTTTAAGGTAACAGTTCCTAAACCCTGCTGCTCCCTGTGGTGCCTTGCAATCCTCAGGGATGGGAGAGCCAAACTCCCCAAACAGCAAGAGCCCAGCTGGGAGAATGCGCTTACAGGGCTGTGGGTTAAGTCACCCCACGACGCCCTTCGCCCAGAGTCCTGTCTCTGAGCCCCGCTGCCCCTTTGGGTCCCGCTGAGCCGGGAGAAGAGTCCCAGGAGTGCCAAATATCTCCGTGTCCCACCGCCAGCAGCCAGATTTGAGGCTCCTGCCGCGGGATCGGAGGTTTCCAGTCGGTTACGCCGAGTGTCCAGGGGGTGGCACATGTGGACTGCGGCTCCACTCCGGGCTTGGCCCGATTCCGCTCTCCTGGGTCCCGTCCTGGGGATGCTGCCGGCCAGGTGACGGTCACCTGTGAGAGGGAAATCCCTATAGCACGGTGAACGCACGCATCCTGCATCGCTCCTTTGAGTTGTTCCCACTGCGGGTGCGCAGGGAGGCAGATGGAGCTGCAGACAGGCCGGGATAACCCTCTTGGCCATCAGCTCCCGTCACGAACGGGTCTGGCACTGCCCTGTGCTGCTCTGCAGAGCCCTCTCCGGGGATCCTGCCTCCCCACCATTCCCTGAGCAGGGATGCACTATGGGATGCACTTGCTGCCAGCCTGCCTGCGCTCCCTGTGCCATGGGAGCTGTCCCCATCCTGCCCAACACAGCACTTTGAGATGCCAGGATCATGTTCCAAGTGAGGCAGGGCATTCATCAGGTCTCCAAGGGTATGGCCAGCACTGAGCAGCTGCCTGAAAACATGCCCAGGTGGCAGTGCCAGAGTGGCAGCACACATCCTCCATTCCGGGCTGGATACTCCCCTCCTGCCTGCCATGAGGGTCCCAGGAGTGCTTCCTGCTAAACTGAAGGTGGACATGGATCACAACACTTCAAGCTGGAGCATCCATGCCTGGATGCCTCCCACAGGTTGGCTTGTGGACTGGGCAGGGATGGCCATTGTGTCTTCTAAGGAAACTGTTAATGGCTGCAAAACCAGGATCTTTTCCCTTAAAAGTCCCTTGATCTTTCCTCCAAACATCAAATCACTCTGCTTGCTCAGGGACCACTCACCTGCCAGGAGAATGTTACAGCTGCTCTTGGATGTGTTCAGCAAGGCATCACAGCATTAGCTGTGCACTCTAGCTCAAACATTCATCCAGCTCCCAGGGCTACCATCTCTCCTCTCTGAAGTCCTGGTGGTGATTAATCATCTGGGGGAAAGCGTGTGGCACGGTGCCATTTGTGGGTGTTGGCATTGCCCAGGTGGGACATCTCGCTGCTGTCAGCCTGCAGTGGGTGTGATCCAGCACTTGGCACTGGAGGGAAGGGGCTGGGCTGGGGTGCAGGACACGCAGGTTGGACTAAAAGGAAGGGGCGACGGCTCAGGTAAAAAGTTTATGAACGCATTGGACTGTGGAGTTTGAGCGAGCTGCTGCCTCTCGTGGTAAGTGCAAAAAGCTTCCAAAGGATCATTATCAATAGACATTAGCCCATGGGATGGAAACCGCATGGGGGGAAGCCCTGTAATGCCAGGGACATGCGCCGGTCCCAGGGAAGCTTGCACGCTTGCACCCCTGCACAGCAGCGCCTTGCACTGCAGGAGGGAGTGCCTCCCCGTCCCTGGCTGGGCAGGATGGGAGGCTTGGCAGCCACAATGGCACAGCTGATGACTGTCCCACGACCATGGAATGAACCATCCCATCTCTCTTTGCACACACACTGCTGCCAAGTGGCCGCCCGGCCGCACGGGATCTGGTGTGGGGGCACTGGGGAGAGCAGCCCGGAGGAGGGTGACGGGCACGAGTGGGAGCCCCGAGGCTGGGACAGGCTGAGGGAGTGCATGAAGGGTCCTGTGCTGGCTGGAGGAGCCAGATGTCAGGTCTCGTCCGTCTCCGAGGCTCGGGCTCCTCCGTGATTAACTGCTGGGCTGCGCTGCAGAGGAGCCGCGCGGCCGCTGCGTTTGATGTATGGAGCAGGAGGCGGCGAGGGATTTTCCTCCCCTTCTGGGGTTAATCCTTCCCTGCCTATCGCAGCCCTTTGATTGCAAAGCCCTGCAGATAAACCTCCTTAGTCACCAGCAGACTGCGACAGAAAGGATGCGGGCAGGAGCGTGAGCTGGGGAGATCCAGGATTTGGGAGCTTTCCTGCTGCAGACGGTAACTGTGGAGTGCGTGTGCTCCTTGCAGCCTGCGAAAGGGGAGGAAAGTGCTTTTCTTTTGATTAATCTTGATTAATTCTGCTTTTTTAACCAGAGATCCAAAGTCACATGAAAAGAGCCACAAAACCCCAAACGAGCACCGCTCCCCACCGTCTCTGTTTGAACGAAACCTTTCCAAAGTCGGAGCGCTTCAACAAATCAGGAACACACCCGTGAACATGCGGTTTGGGATATGGCAATAGCCACACCACTCTGCCGCTAGCCCCAGCCAGTTTTCATCACGCACAGGCAGCCATAAAAGCCAGCCTGGAACAAACGGGGTTGTTTTTGCAGGAGTGGTCGAGTTTTGGATTTTAATAAGCCTCAGCTTCCACATAATTTTTCTCTTTAAAATGCCAAAAGGCACCAGCCCAAAACAAGGCTTAGAAAATAGCTTGAAAATTCCTGTAAAATATCTTGTAAGTGTCTAAAAGCTGCCGAGCTTTGCTCTCCTGGGCTTAGAAATGCCACCTCCAGAGCAGAGCCACAGGGTGAGGGAGGGTCTGGGGAGATCTCTCTGGTCCCTGTCCCACTGCAGGGCAGGAGCTGCTGAGGGGACATTGAGTGGTTCAGGCTGTGCTGTGACAGAGGAGTGAATGGTTTGGGTCAAGCCTGTCCAGCCAATTAGGAGACAGAGCTGCTGGAATGGGGACAGCCAGGGATGCAGGACAAGGATGTCCTCGGTGCATGATGCCACTGTGTGTCCCCTGCCTGACCACCAAGCTCAGGGAATTAAAGCCCTTCTAAGCCCCACACTTGCACCTGACTGCCCTCCCACAGCCTTGTCCAGCTTGGTTTTACCCATCACATAACCTGACACAGGCTTGACTGTCCTATGGTGCCTGAATCATTTGTCTTAATACCTGACCTGTGAGCTTTCTCATTGCAAACTAAGTTGATTACATTTTGTCCCAACTTCAGCAGACCCTGAGATCAACTGGTCACTGTTGTCTCAGAGGTCCTGGGAGACTCTTATCATGTCCCTCTCCATTTCCAGCTTTCTAGAGAAAACAAAGCCCATCTCTTTGGTCAGGTTGGACTACCCACTTTGTCATGCCTGCTGCTGCACTGACTCCTCTGAGTGTCTACACCCCTCCCTGAGCTGGCAGCCCTGAGCTCTTGGGGTTCACGTTGATCAGTGTTCAAAGTAGGGACCCCAATGCCCTGAGTCACTTGCTTTGCCTACGTACTCGAGTGCACACGTGAGTTGAGGCCAAATGCAGCTCCTCAACCCTTCAAGCCTTGAAGTCGAGGCAGGACATCCCCCTGCATCACATCTGGAACTGGAGGGACCAAGCTGCCCACATGCTCCAGGCTGAGGGGTCCTCAGACCCTCACCACCAAATGCACACTCACATCTGCATGAACATCTGCACGCCCAGAGCCACGTGCTGCCTGTCCAGCTTTTCAGTCGAGGATTCTCCAAGCCAAAGGTGGAGTGAGCTATCCCAGACTAGAGGATGCTGTGCTTCTTGACTTTATTATTCCCAGCAAACGACACCCCAAATCCCTCTCATTTGAGGTCAGAAGCTTTCCAGCTGCCCAGACTTCAATGCTGGGAACATAACATTTTTCACCCACCCCTCTGCCAATCATCCTCCCCTTCCCCCACTCTAGGATTTAAAGAAAGATCCACAGGACAAACAGCTCAGAGCCGGCATCCGAGCAATTAGAAAAGTGCTTTCTGCCAGCTGCTAGACTGCTCGTCACCAGTCTGATGGGTAGACTAAACAGCAAGGACCTGGGCTGATCCCCCCTGCGCTGCTCTGGCCTGGAAATGGGGGGGGATCAGGAGAGCGCAATGGTTTGCATCAAAACTGGCAGCAGCGTTCTAGAGGAGAAGGCCAAGGGAATCCTGTGGCTGCTTAAGGGAGGCGGGTGGGAGGAGGTGGAGAGAGGGCTGAAGGGACTCTGGAGGATGGAGCCCAGGCTGTGGGAAGTGGGGAGCCCCTGGATTGGAGTCACTTTCCTCCCTTGCTGCAGTCCAGCTTTGCATCACCCCTCTTCTGTTGCCAAACCTGTGTCCAAGCCCAGCATGACAAGCCTGGGGCTTCAAAGGTGATTTTTTTTTCCCCTTCAAATTTTTCCCTTTCAGCCCAAACTCTCTTCTTCCTCTTGCTCTACAGACAGACAACACAGACAGTTTTCCCCAGGGGCTGGGGGACTCATCTGGAGGAGGTGGCGCCATTATCTGGGAGTCATTCCCTTATCTGGCAGCCGATTTTGGCTCTGGAGAGTCAGCACCTCTCAGGTGAGGAAGGCTGGGACAGCAGCTGCCCGTGCTGTGCAGTCAGGGGGGGTTATCAGTCTGGCCCCCCCCTCACCTGGCCAAGCCCCATCAGATAGCAGCTCTCAGACACCCCTGGGGTGACAGGGTGGAAATGGGACATTGCATCTGGGGAGCTCTGGGAAATGCCTGCTGCTTCCTTAAAATAAGGAAAGGAAAAAGCATAATTTGGGCTCGGGTCCCTCTTCCCACCAGTTCACAGCAGTGTGTGATTGTGCCAAAGCAAATGCAACGGCAGTGGCGCTGGAGAGAGCTGCGGCTTTTATTGCTCTTATCTCCCAGCTTCTGGAAGATCCCTCTGCCTGCGTGGGGGTCTGGGCAGGGACACGGTGCACACGCCACAGGGAGAGCAGCTGCCCCCTAAATCAAATTGCCATGATTTACACAGAGGCTCACAGGTTAGGTAACTGCAGTAAACAGAATAAACAGACCTCCCTCTGGATTTATGGACTGGCAAAAGGACCTTTAACCACAAAAGAAATGTGCTTTCCAGCCCTCTTCTATCACCAGATCCCAACCAAAGGCTTAAATGCTTATGTGAAGCCCACAGAGCTCAGGATTTGGTCTGGATTCAAACTATTCCTCCATCTTCCCTGCTACCCGGATAAGTCATCTCACAGTTCATCTCCCGTTCAGCTCCCAGCTGACACACGCACGTGTGGTGCCAGAGGAGCCAGAGGGAGCAGGGACAGGATTTTTCTGTTTGGGGCTTAGAATAAGTGACTCTTAAATGCACAGGCAGGCAAAGGTGTGCAAGTGCTCTGCAAAGGGGTTACTTTCTCCTGGAGCTTCCCATTCCTCCCCAGTAACTACCCCTGGTCAAGTGAGGAGCTTCATCTGCTATTGCCGAGCTAAACCTTCCCAGCACAAGAGCTGCTGTCTAAAGAGAAATTAAGGGTGTTTTTTATATTTTCTTGGAGTAAAAGAGGTGTTAGATTTTGATGTGTTCTCAAATATCTCATGAGTTTCCCCCTGTAGACGTGGAAACTTGTATAATGATGCTATTACTAATGTTTCATGCCAAATCAAAGAGTGCAAAATGCCTGAGGAGTCCTTTGTTAGTGACCTTGAGACCATTATTTTTAATGTGGCACCCCCGAAAAGAAAGCAGCTGGAGAAGAGGAGCCTGTCCATCCCCAGACAGTCACAGCTCATGCCTGGGGAGCTGGTCCCACCAGTGGCAGGAGCACATTAGGGAGTGCCAGAGGTTAGAGTAAAACCAGAAACCAGGATGAAAAATTTTGGAAAGTTTGGCATTAATAGGACTTCTTGCTTTCTTATACTCCTCAGCTGAGTCAGCCAATGCATCAGCCACACAGAGCAGCCCACATGGCTACCAAGGAAGTTCTCAGAGCCCAGACTTACCCCTTCCCTTCATAGCCAGAGAGGGAAAAACATTCAGGAAAGTACTGCTTTCCCTCCATCTTGCACATCTTTATTTAATTCCATTGAAAGCAAGCACACATTTTTGAAATGGAACAATTTAAATCCATGAATTGTTCTGAATCCAGGAGAATTGCCAAACTTTCTGTTTTAATACATTTTCAAATTGCCTTTTCCTCCTGTCTTGGGGAGCCAAGATATGGCTATTTAATTATAAGCACAACCTCCATTTAAGAAACCCTCGTAATGAGGCTGGCGTGGAAAGGCATCCAATTTTTCCGTTGTCTGACTGAGGGGCTGGAATTAGTGTGTTTTATCCCAGGTTTGCATTTGGCAGGGCTCAGTGAGAGATGCTGTGGGGAATGGACTAGAGGCAATCTCCGTGCTCTGGGCTCTTCGTTATCCTGCCTGTTAGAGGGAACCAGATCCAGACTCTTTCCAGGGGAAGAGGGTTTGGGCTGGCTGAATTCTGCAGCTCACACCTGAGAGCAGAGGCATTGAGTCCTCCATGGCACAGGTTGGGAGAAAGGGAGTGGGAAAGAAATACAAAAGGGAGGGAGGTTTGGGTCAAAGGCAGGCAAAGAAAACTTGTGGTAAGGGAGAGAAGCAAGAACAGCATTGCAAAGAAACTACAACATGGGCCTTGTGGTAGCTGCACAAAAATGTTTCCTTTGGCTTGCTTTGAGTCGGGAACAAGAGCTGGCCCATGGAGAGAGCAGTTCCAGGTATGTTTGCAGCAGCTCAGCTCTGAAAATCACTGCAAAAGCCTCCCTGAAGGCTGGGGAGACCCACATGTGATGCACCATCATTTCAAAGCTGGGATGCCCTAAACCCAGGGTAGGGACCCCTCAATGCTGGAGCCCACCCTCCTGAAGGGATCAGGGTGTGCAGAGCCCACTCAGACCTGCTCCCAACCCAGGAAGCCTAATTTAAACAAAAGCATCTCCCTGGCACAGCAAGTAAGGACCATCTGCTTGCCGGTCTCCCTACGGCATAAGGCTGCTGCTAACAGATGTGGTGTCACCCCAGCAGCATGGTGGCAGTCCCCCCATCACCTGTCAAAGCCACCCACTGCCCTCATCCCATCGAGGGGACCAGGGTGGGCTGCAGAGCCACCCTGGAAGTGATGGAGCAGGGTGGGAGCATCCCCTCCCCACTGCTCCTCAACCAGGCTGCGGATTTGGATATGCACTGCCCACCCTGCTCCGTGGGCAAGGGGATATGGACAGGACCCTGACTGATGTGGTACCAACACCCCCTGTCAGGGCTGGTGGAGGGCCCAGCATCCCGTGCCGGCTCTCCATCCCAGGAACTCGCATTCCTCCAGGCTCAGGGAGCGCTGGGCCGGCTCTGGCTCCCAGTAAGCAGCCGGCCATGGTGGAGCCAAGCTCATCCTCATCCATCATCCTTATCAGGCGGAGGCCGGAGCTATCGCCGAGATACAGGCGGGAGCATCACGGCGATAAGCACTCACAAACAAAAACAACAACTCCCCTCCTCGGGACTTCAAAGCGCCGAGCTGAAATTTATGTGGTCACAGAGACTGCGTGGGTGCTGGGAGGGTGCGGGCAGTCCAGGGTGGGGACATGGGCAGGACGTGGGGAGGGGACCGCGCTTTGCCTGCAGGAGCTGTGGATGTGACAAATGGAATGTAAAGGGAACGCAGGCAAGGAGCAGAGCAGGTTACCCTGCACTGAGATGGGCACAAGTGGTAAAAGCAGCTCAGCCCCAGACGGGGTTCTGCTCCATGGCCATGGGCTCTCTGTGCCTGCAGGCTCCCAAACCATCCCATAAAAATGTACTGCAAGTGATTTGCCAGGAGTGATGAGGGACAATTGCTTGTCACAGGCATAAAGTAGCTTTGGAGACCGGCTCGAGGGCTGTCAGGAGGGAGATTTAGGGCTGTTCCCAGGGAACACTCCAACAGCCACACTCCACCTGCGTCTGAGAGGTCCCACGAGCGTTACTCCCGCTTGCATTAACAGGGATTTTATTCCTCCGATGGTCCCGATGAAATCCGTGAGACCTCTTGTGGCACGGGCCGAAACTCCACGCGCATCCATCAGGCATCACACCAGGGCATCCCGCGGTGGTGTCCCCACCCCTCCCGCGCTGCCACCGCACCCTTGGGGACGGCGTCTGGGCAGCACCAGAGGGACGTTTTTCAGGACTGACTGGCAAAAGAATTGTGTTGTGCTTAGTGCAGGGGTGAAAGCATCGCACACCTGAGATGGTGTCTGGATGATCCACTGCTGCAAGCTCCAGGGAAAGCGACCCTGACAGGAGATCCGAGAGGTGTTAAAGCCAGGCTGTGGTCTTGGGGAGGACAGCAATGTGGAGTGGAGGGATGATGTACAGCGCATGTCCACTCACAAACACTTCTGCATACACATATGTTCAGACACTTATTAACTTCCAGCTGTACATACACATACCTGAATTTACAAGTGTCATAATGCTATTAAAACAAAAAGACACACAGTGTTGCTGGCAATTGGCTCTTGTCCTAGGATTCACTTTCATTGAGCTTTGTCTCTATCCCAAGTCATGGTGAAAAATTAATGATCGTTAACTTTTTATAAAGTCTCTTGAATTTATATAATCATTATTTATCAAGGACTCTCTATTTGTCGACAAAATGACTCAGAATTAGAATTTTAATCACAATTTTATTTACTTTAATTTCCCCCAAATTTCAAAGGTTGTTCTCTTTCCTTTTTCTCCTCCTTCCTCATTTTCAGCGAATGAGAGGAGACTTAAAGAACAAGGGGATCCCCATCTATTTCACTTGAGTTGAATTTAATTGAAGTGGAACAATTGCTTATCATTTGATCTAGTTCATCACAAATTAGAGCTATTCGATGAAGAAGTGTTTATTTCCCTCTGTATTTTGTGGAGTAAAAGCCCTTTTCCTCAGCTGCCTCCACAGGTGGTCCGGAGGAAAGCTCCCATCAAATACCCTTCGACAAAAGGCATCCGGATGCTGGAAGACTCCCATTCCCTGCCTCATCTCCTCCATCAGGACACCCCTTCTGCCATTCCCTTCCTCCCATGACCAAGGTCTGGGCTTCTCTTGTCACACTGCCACCTCTCCAGAGCCTTCCACTTTGCTCCCAGCAATGACATCACACACCAGCCCCACATATGGGCATCAACCACAATGCACCAGGATCATGGGCACCAACAACCACCACTGCACACCAGGATCACGGACATGACCAACCACCGTGAACTGGGATCATGGACATGACCAACCACCATGAACCAGGATCATGGGCATGACCAAACACCATGAACCAGGATCACGGATATGATGAACCACCATAAACCAGGATCATGGATGTAACCAACCCCATGAACCAGGGTCATGACCAACCACAATGTCCAATCACCACCCATCAGGGCTCAGTGCCGTTACCTTTTCTAGCAGCTGTAGTGATGTCGCAGGTACCTGTCACAGCCTGATTGGCTGTCAGATGCTGGAGGAGTGGTCTTCCTGCTCCACCACCCCTTAAAGGGACAAAACGCCCCGGCCCAGGAGGGATGGTCCCTGCTGGGGACAGCCTGGCAGCATCTTTCCCTGCCAGGAGAGCCTGCCTGCACATATACATACTTACATACATTATGATATCTTGTTTTAATTACATTAGAGCAAATGACTCCTTCCCCTATGGTTTATATCAGTGCTTTAGGTTTGTAATTTATCTTGGCACAGTCTAGACTGGAGCCACTTTGAAGCTGTTTCAAACAGGATGAGAACAAACAATTTTTCCAAAGTGGCTGGATTAAGAAAACTGGCAGCCATTCATCTTTGGGGGAAGGCTTGTGGCAGTGCCATGCCCCTGCTGGAGTCCTGCCAGCCTCCTGCTCCCTGCCCTGAAGGGACGGAGAGGTCCTAACCCTGCAGACATTGGGAGATGGCACCATCAGCTACTTTGTGCAGGGGGGCTGACAAAGGGCACCATCAGGGGGGTCTGCGCAAGGAAGAGCTGATTTATTGCTAGTTGTTCACACTGAGTTTATCCCCAAGTGTTAGAGGTGAGGATGGCTGAGCAGATGGTGCTGCAGCAAGAGATGCAGCATCCAGCATCAGGAGCATCAGCTGCAGGTGCAGGCCATGGTCTCCCCATCCCAGTCCCTGAGCATGGCTCCTTCACACATTCATCGACACCTGCACAGAGCTTTTCCTATAAACCTCATTGACATCCTTACTACAGGAAATCTCTCCTTATTTTCTTCAGATAAAAGTAATCCTGAAAATGTCTTGACTAACTTCTGCAGTTTCCCCAAGATATTTTTTGTCTTTAAATGAATAAACCAACACCTAACTCCTTCACTAATTGGGAATGGTGGTTTTCTTCTAGATCACTGTCTTCAGACACCCCAAAATTTGAAGGGCTCATTTTAGGACAAGTGCAGTAAAGGGAATATATCTCCTTAAACCTTGCACTGGGATTATATGGATGCCCTTCCATGGGCAGGGTGAGGGTCCCAGGGGGTCCTCAGGGTCACCCAGACCTAATAGTGTCCTTGAGCCCTGCCAGAGATGGCTCTTCATCACCTAGGACATGCCAGGCTCCACAGCTGCCCTGCACTGCCACAAAGCCAGCTCTGCACAGCAGCAGAGCTCGCATGGAAACACACGTGTTTTCTATATTTTTCCACCCAAATGCTGGGGGTTTAACTGTTCTAGCAGCACTGTTTGCTCAGTGAAAGCTGCCAGGGTTTATGACAGATCCTTCCTCCTTAAGGCTTTGAAATAAGGCTGTAAACATGCTCGCCAGGCTGAAGTGTTACCTGTAAAGGGGGTTGCTCCCCTCGTGATGTGCCTATTGGCTCCAATTAGCACTGGCAGGAGTCAACCGCAAAAAGAAGGCAGAGCTTATTCTGGGAGTGAACTGATTTATTTGCAGCATTTTCAAAGCAAGATGAATGTGGCCATTTTTTACTTTTTCTGTTCTTTATGAAGCTACCCATTTGCAACAGAGAAAAAACCCCAAACCTTCAGCTATCCCCTAAATAGGTGGAAGCAGGAGGATGCTGTCTGCTTTCCCCAAGAAGGAAATTCAGCTTTGTTTAATAAGGGTGGGATAAGATTACCTGGTGTTTTACTGGCCGTTACCAGAGGGGGGGCAGGGAATCCTGCCCAGCCATGCTCAGAGCAGGGGACAAGCTTCCTGACACACCAGGAGGTCAGGAGCCAGGGCAAAGGAGCTGGGTTTCCTCAAGATGCCACCAAGGTACCATGAAAGTTCACTTGGGCAGGTGCTGGAGGAGGTCAGCCCAGATAGATTTTAGATGCATCTCATCCAACCATCCTGTCACAGAGTTACTGTGTGGAAAATCTGTGGTAGCCCCATGAGGAGACAAATCTCCTCGTGCAGGAGAGACAGGGAGTGGGATAGATGAGCCTCCCCATGGGGATTTCTGCTCCCATGACAGTGTCCTCAGTGAGAAGCAATGGAAGGGAAAATCTGAGCCCATGGGCTCAGCCATCCTCCCACCCCACAACACCACATCCCACCACTGCTTCAGGTTTGCTTGGGTTCATTGCCCCACCAGCACACCCAGGCACCCACCTTCACCCTTCAGGATCCTTTCACCTCCATTACTCCACAGCTCAAAGTTCCCTTCTGTGTCAAAGCAGCTGCTTTCTGTCACAGTGCTGTTGGGAAGGAGCTGGGCAAGGAGGTGTTTAAATGTGTGGGAGTTACAGCCACGGCACCTCTGCTACCGATGGCACCTCTGCTCCCCCGGCAAGAGCCGAGAGTCACGGCCGTAACTCGGTGCTGAAGCTGCCTGGGTGAGGTGACAGCTGACAATGGGGTTTATGGGCTTAGGAGGGGACTTGGTTAGTGGTAAACTCAGGGATCCTGGATGGCAGGAAATGCTGGGAGCTTGTTGTGATCGTTAAAGGAGGGGAGCAATGAAGTCGGGAAAGGTGGGCGTGCTACCAAATGCTGCTCGCTGTGCCGTGTTCCTGCAGGTCCCTGTGTCACCATGGTGGGTGGCAGCTCCTTTCCTTGCTGGGGCTCAGGGTCCTCCAAGAGGAGCATGCCCTTGGCCCCCTTTCTCATGCTCACCAGTGAAGGGAAAGGGTGGAGCACAGCTGGAAAATTAAAGAGGATAAAATCATGACTCCTTTGGGTCTGCCCAGGGATAACCTGTGCCTAAGTTTCCCTGCAAAACCTGCTTGTGACACACTGCTGCTCTCAAGACAGAGGGACAGCTGGAGCTCAGCTCTGCCTCTTGGGACAAAACAGGGGAGCCCGAGCCCCGGCACCCCAAAACTGACAGCAGGAGCATCAGCACCCCAGTGCTGACAGCAGGCGAGGGCCAAGGCCCTGCTTTGGAGCTGGGCTCTGCTCAGCAGCTGAATCAGCAAATAATTAGCAGCCCCAGAGCCGGGGGATTAACATCCCTCTCCTCTCCAGCCGTCCAGTCCGGCTTAACCCTTTCATCTGAGTGTCTCCGAAGTCCTGAAGCTTTGGGGTCTCCCAGGGGGAGATGCTGCCGTGGGGATTCAGCGGGCGGGAGCTGCGGGAGGTTGGGTGGGAGCCGTCAGTCCCGTGGCTGGCGGCTCGTTTGTTCACCTCCGGGCAGCCCGATGACAGCACTTCCCTTTACTACCAGCTGCAAAAACCTGGCAGCTGATTTAGGAGAGCTCCCGGGGCCCAAAATGTAAACCGTTTTTCACCAGGAATGTATAAGCAAGCCATAAAATAAGGGATTTGAGTCTGGTCACATGGGACAGGCCTCCCATAAAATTGAAGCATTGATCTGTATTTTAGTGAGCAGCTTCGAAACTGCCCAGATGATTGAAGACCTGAGTTTTAACAAACTCTGTAATCTCCCACCATACATCTGAAGTGGCATGTTTGAAGTCCGAGGAGGAGTTATTTATATTATTTGTATAATACACGGTGAAAGGACATTAGCCACAGCTCGAGCACCAGTGGTGGGTATTGCTGCTGGGCAGAGGGGAGCAGCTCTGTGAGGCGTCGCTCCTTGTCGGGCTGCTCCACATGTGGGCACGTGTGTGACAGCTGAGGTGGCCTGTCACCAAAGGATCTGGTCATGCTGCTGCACACCAATGCCATCCTGGGTGCCCTGTGCCCTCTGCAGCTGCTGGGCTGGGCATCCTGATGGGCATCATGTCTTTTCTGGCATGTGTCACTCCCTTCTCAATGTCTGTCACTCCCTTCTTGATGTCCATCACCTCCTTCCCAGCAAGTGTCACCTGTTCTTGGCATGTGTCACACACTCCACAGCATCTGTGTCACCACCATCCTGGCTTGTGTGACCTCCTTCCCAGTGAGTGTCAGCCCCATCCTGGTATGTGTCACCCCTTTTGCAGTGTGCCACATCTTCCTGGCATGCATCACACCTTTCCCAGCATATGTCACCCATTTCCAGCCTGTCACCCCCTTTCCAGGATGGATCACCCTGTTCCCAGTGTGTGTCCCTGCTGTGGATGCTGTCCAGGCTCCACTGCTCATGGAGTTCCCTCTTCTTGGCAAAGTCATGCAGGGAAAAACCCCATTTCCACCCTTTCCTTTTCATGGCCCAAACTGCCCTTGCCCGTCAGCAACAAAAAAAAAACTGTTGGAGAAGTATATATTCACTATAAAAAGTGTAAATTTGGAGGTAAGCAAAATTATTCATAAATTCTAATCAAACTCCTCTCAACTCAGGCAAGGCTGGATGCCTGGAGTATGGGCTGAGAAGGCCCAAGTGCCATTTAAAAATATGACTTGGTTTCCTATGTCTGGGAGAAGTTTCCTCTGTGCCCTAAGTGCACATTCTGTGATTTGAAGGGACTCAGCAAAAAAATGGTTAAATCTGGAAAGTGTCTCCTCCAAAACCAAACCAAACCAGTATAATTTGGATCACGTAAGCACATTGCAACCTTTAAATGAAGCTTCTTGGTAGCTTTCCTGTACCAAAATCACTGATTTCCCCACTCTATATTTTTGGGGAGAGCTGTGAAACCCAAAGCAGTCAGTAAGTGTGTGGGAAAGGGAAGCTCTCAGTTTTGGTGGCAGTTCCCAAAATGCTGAGCTCAGTGAAACGTCATCTGCTTCCCCACTGTGCTGGAAGAACACCCCCAAGGGTGATGCAGAGACACCCAAAATCCAATTTTTCTCTTTCCTGTTTCTCTCTCCTGGATTATCACTAATCACAACAATTAGTGATGTTATCATCCAAGTAACCAACAGCCCCTGGAAACCCTACAAGCCCCCATCATGCGAGCCACAGCTGGGGCAGGCGCCACAGCTTGAGCTCAGCCCCAGTTTCCCACTGTGGGCTTTGGGGGTAGGTGGAAATCTGTGCAATATTCAGCCTCTAGAGAGTATTTTGTGGAGGCCAGAGCTGTGCTCCTGTGGCCTTGGCAGGACGATGGGAGGCTGTGATTACTAAATCCCTTGCCCGCTTAAGGCAGGCTCGGTGCTCCAGCCCACAGCGAGGCATATTTGAAATGCTTCGGGCCAGATTCGGACTCCTGTGCTGCTCAGGCTTCCAAATGGTTTCCCAGGAAAAAATCCTCTCCAAAATAACCCCTGGCTGTAGCACTGTATGGGGATCCTTGGGGTGGGTGCTGCTATGCCCATGGGAGCGGGGACAGGGGGACAGGGAATGCTTTGTCTCATGGAGGCAGCCCCAAACAGAAAGAGCCAGGTGAGGCAGCCAGGGCTGGCTGCTCCCAGGGCTTTGGCACCCTCATAGTGGGGTCCAGGCACAGAGGGGCCATGGGGGGGTCACCATGACCCTCGTGGGGAGCATTTCTTCTCCTCTGAGCAATGCCCCAGGAAAGGGAGCCAGTTAACTCCGTGCCACTTTAAACAGGGATTAAGCACACAAGCCTGATAAGGGACTAGGAGGGTCATTCCTCACTCCCTCCCCAGTCAGCAGGAGCACCCTCATAGTGGGGTCCAGGCACAGAGGGGCCATGGGGGGGTCACCATGACCCTCGTGGGGAGCATTTCTTCTCCTCTGAGCAATGCCCCAGGAAAGGGAGCCAGTTAACTCCGTGCCACTTTAAACAGGGATTAAGCACACAAGCCTGATAAGGGACTAGGAGGGTCATTCCTCACTCCCTCCCCAGTCAGCAGGAGGGGCTGGGGCTGCTGGTGATGGGGCTGAGCTGTGGGGTGGGCGGGGTGTGTAGCCTCTGTTTGGGGAGAAGGTGGCAGAGCAAAGCCACAATGAGTGCCCCGTGTTTCATCACACAGGGAAATTATTAGGGCGGAGTTCTGGCAGGGGCAGAGTGCCACTTTAACAGCAGTGACTTTAACAAGCATGTGTGTGTTTGCAAGATGCCTGTTAAGTTCCCTTATCCCAGGGAAAATGCTCCAGTTACCTGTTTGGCTTTCATGGACTGGGAAGAACTGGAAAGGACCAAGCCCATTGCTTCATCCATCCTGATGAGCAAAATTCCTTGCAGTCACTCACTGCTTGGCCAGAGTTAAGCCTCAACCTGCATCTTGCAGGGAAATAAGACACATCAGCTCTGGGTATGACCTCTTCTGCAGGAAGGTACAGCCCAATCTTGTCCAGCCAGCTTGTCCTGCCCTCCCTGCATCCCTGCAGCTGGCTGAGGGGCAGCTTTTACACCAAAACTGCCAGAGTCCTGAAGTTCTGTTTTCTGCATGAGAAATCAGCTTTTCTTAAAAAAAAAAAAACCAACCAAATATTTGAAAAGATTTAAGTGTGATCACTTAAAAAGGGGTGTGTGTGCATGTAAATAATTTTAAGTCAGTCTCAAGAGCTTTGCTTGCCTGACTCATGATCAGGGTTTTTTTATATATCACATCAGAAAGTACTGTAAAACATACTTTCAAAGCCTCAGAGGACCTTGGCCTCCTTGGAGTATTCAAAAGCATCAATTACACGAGCATTATGGGCAGGATAGTTTGTACGAACCCTGTTAAAAAGTCAACCTGAGACTTGTGCCTCTAAATCCCCTCACTGCCCCCAGGGCTGGAACTGATTTTTGCCCGGGCTTCGGCACTAGGAAATGTTTCAGTTTAAAAAACGTTGAAAAACATTAAAACCAGGCCGTATGCACTTATTATTGAGAAAATCCCACACAGATGGACTGCATTGAACCACGAGCAATTATTTTCTGCCGTTCTCGTGGTTAATGAGATGATCAGAAGTCCCCGGCGGCCTTCCTCTGCCTGCAGTCCTGTGCATCAACCTCCTCTTCTGCAGCCTGGGGCTGCACAGCTCTGGCACCAGCCCCTGCCAGCCTGGGGCTCCCTGCCAGCGGGCTGAGAAGGCAGCGTAGGCAGATTCTTGGTTTTCAGCAGCGGTAAAACCCAGAACACAGGGGGTTTTTTGGTCCTGAACGTGTTTGGGTGTGCCTGTGCATCAGGGACCCACGCGCTGGCAGGAGTTGGTGCCCTGTGGCAAACCCACGGCTGAGCGGGAGCTGCAGGGCTTTGGCACGGCACGGGTGGCCGAGACAAGAAAAAAAACCCCTTTATTTCCCTTTTCCTAAATCAGGTTTGGTGCTATGCTGCCAGCGAGGACGTGTTTGCCATGCTTGCTGAGCACACCCTGCTTTTGCTGAGCTCGGGGTGCGGCAGCGATGGATGGAGAGCCCTGGCCGTGGTTGTTTACATCCCCCGGTGCCTCCGCGCCGCCGGAGCCCTGCGCACCCGGAGTGATGCACACTCACTGCTCTGGCATGAGCAGAGCCCAAGGTGGCTGAGCTCTGCGCCCTTATCAGCGCCAGAGCCCTAATTACTGTCCGAACCTCTAACACCGCAGGCTCGGCCGGTACCTCGCGGCCCCGGTTCCCGCAGACAGAAGCTGTTATTGTCCAGATGAGGGGTTTGAAGTCTTGCAAACACAAACCTACCCTCAAAGGGAATTTCTTTCGCTGACACTTCCCAAGACAAAGAAACATTTCTGCTTGGGTTTTTGCAGATGGATCTGGCTTTTTTTTTTTTCCCCCCGCCCCTCTGGATATTTGCTGGGCTGCCTGCGTCTGCTTTCAGTAAGGAAGGGATACAGGCAGGGGTCAGGACCACCACCCCCGTGTGGGGCAGGAGGGCAAACCCCACTGCCAGAGGGGCTGCAGCCTGTTTTTCTGGAGGGCTGGGCCCCATTTTAGTGGGACTCCGTGGTGGGATCCATCCCACGGCTCTGGGACTGTGAGCTGGCAGCAGGCAGGTGCCAGTCAGGACAGTGAGGAGCTGCTCCAGGCTGCTTTTCACAAGGTATGGAGTTGAAAGTGACACTTCCTCTGGTGCCATCACACAGGCACAGGCTGGATGTGGCCCCAGACAGCCACTTGCCAGCCCTCTCCCAAAATTCTGTTTATAACTGGGAAATGTCTGGATCCTTTCTTTGTACCATCCACCTGCTTCCAGCAGGATGGGACACTGCCTGCTCTGGCTGAGGTTGGTTGAGCAAAACAGTGAAGGGAAATCTGCAATGGGAGTTAATCAAATTGTGCCCTGTTAGTGGCACACGAGGTGAGAGCTCAGAGCAAAGCTCCTGCTGCCCGTGCTGGGCTAGAGCAGGCTCTCATACACCAGTGGAATCAGCGATTTAAAGGAGTAATGTGATCAGATGTAGCCAGTTATTATAACGGCCTTGGTGACTTTAATGAGGTCCTGCACAGACTGGATTACCATGGTCACTCATCCATAGTTCATTAGAACCTGCGAAAGGGGATCCACAAGAAGTCATGAAATACGATCTCCTAATCTCCCCTAAGTAGGAGAAGCCCAGCTATAAAAAAAATGCCTTTTAAAAATACCCGTGGAGTGAATAAATCTCCGTTGTGCTAAAAGGCAACGACAGCGGACCCGTGAGAAGGGGATCTGCTCGTGGGATGTGTTTTCCATGCGCGCAGTTAGAGAGGCTTCGCACAAGGAGTGGCATGCCTGGGTGGAGGAACAGGAGACTTTCTAATGGTTTTTCTGGGATTCCTGGGGAAAACAAATAAATAAATAATGGCTGGGAGGAGCAATGAGACAGGCAGACCTGCTGTCCCCATGGGCAGCAGTGGGCAGAAAGCCTAGAGGAGGAAGGTCTGCCCATCTTGGAGGGATGCCCAGTTTCTGGTGTCTCTTACTGTTCCAAATGCCCTCACCCAGTTTGGGGCTGGATACATCATTTATGGGCAGTAAATGGCAGCCAGCTGGCACCTGCTCCTCTCAGGCTGTTCCCAACCAATCCCTTTCCCAGGAAAGGTGGGCTTGGCATTACCCCAGGTATCTGCCCACCAGGACAGCTTATTGGGATGAGGATGCTACTCTGAGCATAACACATCACCTCATGCCATCAGGTCATGTGTGCAAATTCCTGAGACTCACCTCAACTGGAATGTCTGGATCCTCTCTGTGGGGTGACATGGTGGCTGAGGGCTATTTTGGGGCAAGGAAGAACAAGGTATCCCCTGAGACCTGGAGGAAGAGGGATGGAGCAGCTGGGACAGAGCTGTTCCAAGAGCTAGCAGTGATTTCAACAGCTGGTTCTGTCGAGATGAGCTGTGTCCAGTCCCACTCTATGGGCAATGGAAAGTGGAACATCCCTATGAATGGAAGAGAAAGCAGAGCTCCAGAAAGTATGGGACCACATCCACAATCCCTGCATTATGGTGCAGGCAGCTCTCTTAACTGGGAAACTCACATCTCTCCATGGGCAACGGAGCTGGCATGGCAGCAGGGCTGCCAGTGTGGAGGGATGCCCATACAGGACTTCCCAAGCAGGACATGCAAAGAGAAACCTTGAGAAAGTTCCCTGTCCACCATAAACTATGCTGGCCCTTATCAGGGAGAGCATTCAGTAAGCGATTAAGTGAAGACTTTATTAATACTGCTGCAGCTGGGACTGCTCAGGGGCTTAACCTGAAGCATGTGCTCCTCTGGCTGAGGGTCTTAATGCACTTAGTGAACATCTGGATACGGCCCGCCCCTTCCAGACCTTTCTTCTCTCCACGGGCAGTCGGGTTATCTGGAGGGGAAGGAAGCCTGAAAGCTGACTCTGTCCTCCAGGGCCGCTTTCATTCCTCAGTAAGCCCAAGGGACAACTTGGCAGTAAGGAGCGTCGCGTAAAGGAATGCCCCGTGATGGACGGCGCTTAATGGGACACCTCCACATGCACCCCTGGCCACGGGTGCAAACCCTGAACTGTTCCCAGCAGCCTCCTGGTGTGGAGAGGTGATGGTGAGGCTGAAGGATGCCCACACTCACCCTCCCAGCGGGGTGGATGCTTTCCCTGCAGACACCTCTGCACAGGCACTGGTACCTCTGGACGCGCAGGCTCTGCAGACTCCAAACGCCGAGAAATGTTTGACAGAGCAGCATACATATTCCAAACATTGTTTGATTCATGTTTTAAAGTCTCACTTGCAAGCATACTTCCCCAGCTCAGGCATCAATCACTGCAAATATGTTCTTATAAACAAAGCAACACAGACTGACTGTCTCTTCCACCCTTACCATACGCAGGTCACCGGGCAGCACCCCGGGGAGAGGCGCTTCCCGGCGCATCTGAGCCCCCCTCGGAGGACACCAGCACAGGTAGCTGGGGAAAAGCAATGGGAAACCTGTCCCCAGTGGCACGGTACCATCCAAGGATATGTATCCCAAAGGAAGGCAGTTGAGTCCATTGCTGTGCCAGGAATGACTCGCTCCTGCTGCACAAGGGTGGCTGTCCTCAAGGTTACAGCTGTGCCTTCATCTCCTCATCTCACTCCATGCCCCACCAAACACACATCCCTGCGAGATGAGATCTCCCCAGGCAGGGACAGGGGAGATGAAGTTCCTGAAAGACAGGATGAAGTATTTCCCAGCACATGGGCTGCACACATATATGGATAATGAGAGCAGAAGCATAATTTCATTTTATGTTTTAACCCTGAATGCCTGATTATCACATCTAATGGCTCAAGAGACCCTCCCTCCTCAGCATTAGGGACCTGCTGTGTGTGGTGTGGGCATGGGGGTGTCATAGCTGGCTGCTCCCCACTGTTGCTGCACAGTCACCACCAGAGTTTCCCTGTCCCTGCTGCCTGCAGGGACCCAGGGAGGTGCTGGGTTGTGGTTGTAGCTGCTTCCTCCACTACTGTGGACATCCCAGACCCTACAAGCCTCAGCCCTTGCTACCACACAGCAGGGACCCCAAAGTACATGGACCTCTGGGGCCGCCCCTGCCATCAACCAGGCACCCCAAGAATCTGGACAAAAGCGGTGAGACATGACAGGGACAGTGGAAAAAAATGTCTGCCCCAGACTCACAGGTTTGGACGCTTTTTAAAGTAAACTCCCTTTCTTTAGGACACTCCAGCAAAGTTCAGGATCCTGTTGGTAGGTGACTCTTGCACTTCTCAGTTCTCTGTTTAGGAAAAATAAATAGGAAAGAATCCAGAGGCGGTGCTTTCTCCCCGCTCCGCAAGATGGATCAGTGCTTGCCACTGCAGGAAAACTGTCCCACCGTGATCCAACCCAGTGCTTTGTCCTGAAATGCTCTGCCATGGCTGAATACATGACTCCTCTGGAGCAGGGTGACACATTCCAGCCCCAGACAGTGACACTAACAGATGCAATCAGCCTGCAAGGTTTAATGGGAACATGGTGCTGGTGGAGACGGCAGTGGGAAATTTATGAGGAATTCATGAGAGGAAGAGGAAAATGAACAGCATTTGCTGATGCAAAAGGGAGAAAGATCCCAACAGGGCAGCAACTGAGCCATGGGGTGGTGGCATTTACTGGGGGCAGTTTGGGTCCTGGCTGTGGGGAGGGTACAGCAGCATGGTTGGACCAAAAAGGGGCCCTGGCCCTCAGCCATAAAAAGAGCAATTGGGAGGCAGCTCTATGGCCATCTCCTGCAAGGGAAATGATGAGCCCCGAGTCCCACCACAACTCCTAGATTGAGTAAACCCCATCCTGCTGCCAAGCACATCCAGAGCTGCTTTTTCAGAGCATCAGTGCTCTTTCTGCCTGGCTTTGGGCAGGCTCAAACTCTCCCAGGTCAGGAGCCACATCTAACAGGTCACTGGGACTCATCCAACCCAGGGCTGAACACCACACTGCTGATGGGAACCTGCTCACTGCCTAAGTTCCCTATTTTGGCCAAAGCACTAGGGCCAGGGAGATTTTAGACATGTGTATCCCAGGTTTTCTTCCTCCACTCTTGCCCTGCACCCCTGTCAGTCGGACAGAGGGTCTGTATCAGTCTGTATCTCTCCTGACTCAACCCAGCACCAGCTCTGATGGCCTGAGATAGCAGCAAGTGGCTCAGCCATAGGGCTCTGGGGGCAATTAGAGAGGAGACAGCCCCTGCCTGCACCCAGCTCCTTCCCACACCTCAGGGCAGGGCTCAGAGCCTCTGGAACCTGCTGGGATGCTCGGGGGGCTGCATGCTTTGGGATACTTCCCCACAGAGGGGTGAGGAGGGCGGCCCCACTACAGTTCCCGTAGCCAGCGTGGTCTGACAAGGCTGCGAGGAGGGAAGGAGAGGGGAAAAAATGTCTCACTGCTGTAAGGAGATTTACTGGGCTTGTTATCAGCACAGGAAGAGCCAGAGCTTAGGGGCAAATGGGAGATGCTTTGCCTATTGCGGTATTTTTTCCTACTGTGCTCTAAGCCGGCTCACGCGGCGCAGGCAGGCGGCACACCCGGCTCCACTGCTCCCTTTCCAGCAAGCTCCGTGTGAGCCCTGTCACCTCCAGCTTTCTGTTTGCCAAGGCAGGGGCTGCTCAGAGCCCAGAGCACCCGTGTTCATTTAAAAAGTGCTTTGTGTTTAGGTGCTGGTGTCCATGAGCATAGGAGAGCCCCTGGCGTGGCTGAATGCTGCAGCCCAGCTCACCTGGCTGGTGGCTGCTTCCCTCATCCACCCTATTTGGGTCTCAGCAGCTGCTTTTAACCTGGAATGGGGTTTGTAACCACAACCAGGACTGAGAGATGGGTGGTTATGGGGCTTTTGTGGGCCTTCCTGATCCTGCTGCCCGCTTGCACCTCACACCATTGTCACCACACCACTCCTGGGTTGGATCCTGGGGCTTATTTCCATGAGATCTCAAGGCTGTGGAAGGTTGGGAATGAGAGGGTTTTTTCCTGGTGAGAAGGAGGGTTATGCTTTCTGCTCATGTGAAGTCCCTGCAAACACCCAGGGGAGCACACGTGTGCTGGGGAGCCAGTGCATTTTAGGGGGCGCATTCATCCGTTACGGATGCATGTGGGAGAGGGGGAGAAACAATTTCCTCATCCCATAGACTGCATAATAGCATCCATGGAATTAAAACAAGGTCTGAGCAAGAGAAATGCATCCGCAAAGGCCTTTATCTGGCAGAATCAGAGCTCAGCAGCGGCACGGGAAGCAGCGCGCGGCCCGCAGGAGACCCAGCCCATCTAGAGTTTCGGCTCTGGTTAATGACACAGCAAATCGAGCCTGTCATCTTCAGACATGATGTTTCTTGTCCTTTCGGCCCAAGAAAACAACTACCACCCTCTAAAACTGCAGTTTCACAGCAGTGTAGCCTCTTCTCCCCCCGTCCCTTCCAGAGCAAAGGCAGTGGCGGCAGCTCTAGGGGTGGGAGGACGCGGTGCTGGGGGCTCACCACCCTCCACCCCACAATTTCAGCATCACACCGAGAGGATGATGCTGGGCCAGCTACCTCCTGGAGAGCCACAGCGAGGAGGAGTGCCCATCCAGAGAATCCCAGTTTCCCTCATAAGCTGGCGGGGTTCACTCAAATCCGTGAGGAACAACTTCTCCCTAATTCCATGAGTGTTGGGCTCCCAGCAGGGCTTCACCAGGATGGGCTTGCTGCACAGGAGGGGCAGCTGCATGGCAAAACTTCACTGCCAAAGACCCTGGGATAGAAATATTTGTGCCTAAATCACAGATTGATGCCGCTAGCAGAAAAAGCAGCACCATAAATACATATATATATATACACACACTATATATATATTTATTTATATTTACAACTGCAATTGTAATTATATTCATAGTTACATTTATTTTATTTTTATATATTAAAATATTGATTTATATAAGCAAGTATATTCTTATCTATCTGTAAATACAGTATCAGGATTGCTGGTATGTATATTGCTGGCTTAGGAATTACTGCCTTTTTTTTTTGTGCTCTAGGTATGACATGGAGCATGTTAAAAAAAAAACTTTAAGAAGGGTTTAAACACCTTGTTGGAGAGTGGTTTTTGTTTGTCCCAGGGTGAGTGTTCTCAGCTCCTGCATATGATGGGCCCTTTAGAGAGGCCACAGGAGCTCTGGGGCAAGATCACAGCGGGGCTGAATGCTGGTACAAATCCCTCCCTGCCAGAACTCACCCCACAAGCCTTCACCCTGATGGAAAATGCACTGTGCTGAAGTCAGGGATACTCCAGCAGCTGGGATAATCAGCAGTGAAGTGCTGGTGGTGGCCATCACCTTGCCAGCACCCACCAGCTTTGTGCATGTCCCACAAAACATCCCTGGAGCCACTGCACCGCCAGCACGGCGGATTTCACAACATTTCCCCAGGAGTGTTTGGATTTACGGTGTAAAACAAACCACTTTTGTCCAAACAAGATGCTCCTTGCAGAGATGGCTATTTTGGGTTGGGTGTTTTTTATTTTAATGGCCTTTCAAAGAGCAGAACTGATTCGCACGAAGCTGCTCCAAATGTTTCCAAGCAAAGTTTAAGAGAAAACTGGAGTTTCGCTTAAGCGTGTTTTAATGGGGAAGGCTTGTTTTTCCTTCATGTTCCCTGCTCTTCTTGGAAAACCAGGAGCCAAGGGAAGAAATGTCTTCTGCTCACAGCAAATGATTTTGTTTCAGTTTTGAGAAGTAGGGAGGGATCAGCATTTTTATGGGAGCAATTTATTTCCTTCCAATAAGCTCCATTTCAGACAGTTTTTTTCTCCAGAGCATGTTAGGAGGAGTCAAATATTTACTGTATATATTGATATACAATAAAAGCGTTATTCTTTGGAGGTCTGGATTCACTTTTTACAGCATGTCCTCATCCTGTGACTCCCTAAAAGCAAGGAGGTAGTGATACCCATGGTGACACCATGGACCATAGTGACAAAAGGACACTCAGTGTCTCTGTGCCTTTTTGCCCCAAAATACCCCCACCTCCCCCTATGCCTGTGAAGGCAGCAGCACAGCCATGCTGGGTGCTGGATCCCAGCTTGGAATGGGGAATAATGAGCCCTGGGGAGGCTTCTGCCACCTCCCATTTATAAAACAGGGGAAAAAGGGTGGGAAAAAGCACTAAAATTATTTAAAACCCCCAACTCCCAAATAATTTTCAGTTGCAAAAAAAGTATTAACAGATGCTTGTTAATTCTTAAAACCATCTCAATCTGCAAAAAACCCAACCTTGGAAAACCCGTCTTGAGAGTCTTGCTGTAATGGCTGGCCCGGAAGCTGCACAGACATCTCAGGATGCAGTGGGGGGAACCAAGGGAAAATCAATCCCTCTGCTCCCATGGAAGTGAGCAGTAACTCCTGCACCTGAGGGGAGAGAAAACCTGGAATTTTGAGAGAGCCAATGATAACCAGGATAATAAGGCACCACTAATTGTCCTCATCCTCCTACCCTGCAACAGCTGGGAAGGCATAGCCGGACCTGGCACGAGGCACTGTGTGATGAGACCTGGAGTTGCCCTGAAAATCTTAGAAACAAAATGAATTAAAAATCCCGTGTGGATCCACACAGAGGGGAAGGTGGGAGGTTGGGATACCAGGACATGGTCCCACCACAGGGAAGCATGGACAGGATGCTGTTCCCTGGCTCTGGTTGCTCCGCAGTGCCAGCACATCACACTGAGCCTGTGACACAGCAGAGCCCTGTTAAAAGCATCCCAACCTATTTCAGTGGTCTGAACCACTGTCAGCAGCCTTTTCCCACCACAAAGCCATTTACCTGCAATGTCACACAGATGCGGTGCAGAACAGGAGCTCACCCACCGAGCCATGTCAGTCTCTGTGCCAACGTGTCTCTGTAGCAATGGGACAGGAGGGAAGCCCCTCTTTCAAGGAATGTGGGATGCTGGTGTAAGCAGGGACCAGGGAAATCCCTCATGCACATGGGGCATTGTGGTACCTGGAGTTGGAAGGAGTGTGAAGAGAAGTCCCCACAGTGGCAGCACCAGGATGAGATGGAGAGCAGGGGGACAGGGAGAAAGACACATCTCATGTCATGACCCACCTCCCTTTCCCCACCAGCACACAGGAGATGACCCAAACCTGCACTCATGTCTGACCAAGGGAAAAGTTGGAAGCAGCGAGTCCAGCTCTGCCCATCCAGACCCAGCAGTTCGTCTCCAGCTATGCCCCAAACCAGATGCTTTTGACGAAGACGCCAGGAGCTGCCTTAATAAGCGCTTATGCAATCCTTCTCAGCAGAGGAAATGTCTTTCCCAATCCCCAGCCATTAGCAGTTGGCTGATGCCCTGGAGCAGGACATTTTAGAGCCCTTGTAAATTTGCTTCAGGAGTGGAAAGTGGTTTGAGGAGGGAAAGGCACTGGTTTTTGTCAGGGACCTGAATCATCTGGGAGCTCTTCTCCACAACTTCCCACGAGTGGAGAGCTGCCACCACGTGTCAGCAGCCAAACCCTGCCCTGAGCCAGGTGATCAAGGATGGGAGAATGACAGTGGCAGCTCCTGCTCCAGGGTCAGCAGCCAGCCTCAAGGCTTTGGGGAACAGTGTTTGTCTCAGCAGGGAATCTGAGTGGGGAAATAAGAGGTTTTAAGGTAGGAGCATCACTCCTGATTCTGTGCAAAATTTCCTCTAAGAAGAGAGGTCAACCAGGGAGCAACTGGATGGGCTCTCCAAGCACATGGCTCACCTGGGCTGCCAGTCAGAGCTCATGGGCTGGGTTTTTCTGTCATCTCCAATTACGTGCCTATGACAGATAATGTAATATAAAAAGAAATTCCCCTTATGGCAGGTGGAGCCTCCTTCCACTGATTTCCAGGGCAATCAGATGAGGGAACAGCTCTGTTTTAAGTGAGATTCAGAGCACCCATGCCAGCCTAGAGGAATGATTCTGGGGCTGGTTCCAGCAGTTAGGCTGCTGTTACCTTCCCTTTACCTGTTGTTTGCATCCAAACTTAATTGCAAATTGACATGAGCCGTCTTTGGGGAGCTGCTGTTCTATCAGCACAATGAGCCATTGTTGAAATGGCCGCAGCAATTTTCCAGGTTAATTTATGGCCGCCACACCCCATTAGCAGCAATAAATGTGGAGCCCGGTTTTGCCGAAATTGTGAGTTACGATTTTTCAAATAAATACATTTTCCTATAAACCAGCTCTCTGTTTAGTTTGAATGTTCCTCACAGACACATCCATCTACATAAAATACACAGGAGAGGAAGCTGAGCTGTGACTTTGCTCTGATGACATAAAAACTTTTGTAAACACAGTGTCACTTACAGTACTAGCAAAGAGAGAGCCCAAAAAATAAACAGCGAGTGCCTGGCCCATCCCTGCAGGAGCACATGGAAAATTTAATACTTTTTTCCGTAAAGCTTTGTTTTCCTCTTGATTTATCCACGCAAGACAGTGGCTGTTTGGCCATAAATAGATGGTATTTCTTGAGGGGCAATGGTTGCAGTCACCCTTTGTGTCGCCATAGGGGCGGCACGGGAGGGGTGTGGACAGAGGAGATGCTGTGGGCTGCTGCTGAGAACAGGAACATCCAGGCACAGCACCGTGCTCACCCCCAGTTCCTCCTGCTCCTTCTGTGGGGCTTTAACAGACTGAACCCCACTTGGAGTCGCTCCTGTGATGCTGATGTAGGATCAAGCAGCCCAGTGAGGTCGTCTGGGGCTCTCAGGCAGTGTGTGGGTGCAAGAGAGCATGGGCACCAGCAAGCATGAGCTCTGCTGCACTCCAGCACCTCCCACCCCTATGAAACCCATCCTGGCACAGCAGGACACGTGGCAAACCCTGCTGGGGTAGAGGGATGCCCTGAGTGGGCTTTTGCAGCCCAGCCTTAGCTGTGACCCCAGGGCTGAGTTCATTGCTGATCAAACTGACTTGATTTCATTCACTTCTGCAGGTTCTCTCGCTCATCACATTGCCAGGAGGAAAATAATCCCCCAGAGCAGCTCTCTGCAGCTCTACTTGAAGCAGACTCTGCTCATGCCTCAGTTTCCCAAGGGTTTTTGCCACCATCCCCTGAGGCCTCTGAGAGCAGAACTGTTAGGAAGGTGCTGAGTGATTATTATTGCATTATTTCAGGCAAGTGCTATAAATACCCAGGGGCACCTTTAGACACAACCCAGCTGCCCAGGGGAGCTGGCTCAGCCCTGCTCTGCGCCTGCAGTGGCTGAGGAGGGGATCGAAGGCCGTGGCCGAGTGAGGAGGTACCCTGGGCATAACCTGATGGGGGACGTGGTGTGGGGCTGTGGGGTGACAGGGCTGGGACCCTCCTGGCCGCACCCTGGGGCTGCAGTGGAGCTTGGGGTGGGGGGATGTGGGTGCAGGAGGGTGCCGGGATGCTGCAGGGAGATGCTAACAAGGAAGACAAGGGGAATATTTTACGGGGCTGCAATGTAAACAGAGCTGGAGCAGAGCCCCTTTTTATGGAGTCCCTGTCCTGCCAGGGCATCTGCCAAGGCCCTGATTTACGCTCCTATTTAGATAAGGGAGCCAGAGGGGGGGAGCAGAGCTGGCGTCAAAGTCACAGGACACCCGGGGCTGCCGCTCGCTGGGCGCTGATAAGGAGGTGGCTGAGGGGCCAGGGCCAAAACCTCAGCTCCCGTCCCAGAAATGGGGATGGATGCAGAGCATGGTGGCTCCACCTGGGTTTGGGGTGCTGGGGCTTACAGAGACCTGGGATAACCTCACTCCCAACATGCAGCATTGGCCCCCTCATCATTGCCTGGCCATGAGGGCAGAAAATCTTTCTCTGGGAAGGATTTGAAGGAAAACAGGTGGAGAGAAACGTGGTTCCGCCTGCCATGCCAGCCATAAATCGCCTAATCCAAACTGCCCGGCGTTTTCTCCCCCATGTGAGTGGGGAGATGTGAAATTAAAGAAACTCACCAAAAGTTTGAGAAGTGCTAAATTTGGACGCCATGACAAAGGCAGTCTGGTTTGATTTAGAAGGTGTCGGCATGAAAAGGGCTCTGGTTTTATTATTTTATTAAAACATGAAAGATTAGAATGATTTTCCAAAGGAAAATCAACCCTCTGGTCCCACTATTTGCTCAGCTGAGCACTTCCAAACTCTGCAGAGTCCAGGGACCTCCATCAGGGGGTGGATTAAGCAAGAGAATGCCCAGGCTTGGGCTGGACTTACCTGGCTCGGCAGCTGGAGGCTGGAGGTGACTCTGTTGCATGGCTCAAGGTGACAGCTCCCAGCAGGATGTGGCTGTAAGTGGCCTGTGCAATGCATACAGGGATACAGGGATGAAAAGGGTATTTTTGAGGAGTGTTTCTAGAGATGGGGTTTGGTGGCACAGACTCTAATCTGGAAGTTTGCAGGGTTGGAGAGAAGCTCAGTGAGGAGCCTGGGGTTTCTAAGAAGAGCAGGGCTCCACAGGTGATGTTCTGCCAGCATGGAGGGGGTGAGGCATGAAGTGGGACCCCTGAACTTCTCCCAGATGGGCACTGGCTCCCACCGGCGGTCAGCCGGGCTCGGGGATCCCACCCAACCACGGCTGTTTTGAAGGAAATCGGGGACACGACGCCCTACCCAAGGCCTGGCTCTAACAGGAGAATAATCACTAGCAAATGTTTGCAGGGCGCTTGTTTTAAAGGGGGTGGGGAAGGGGGGTCTTTGGCAGACCCGGAGACCTGCTTGCACCCTGCCCCGGCCCCCCCAGCCTCCTGCCTTTGCAACTCGCCTTGTAACAACTAACGATGGAAAATCCGAGGCATTTAAGTGGCTCCCGAATCCGCCCGGGAACCGTGATTGAGAGAAGTCAAATAAAATTTGTCATCTTTAAAATGCAGGAGGACGTTAATGGTGTGTTAGCCCGGATGATTAATACAAGCGCCTGCAAACAACCCTCCAACGTTTCCACCCTCCACTGCAAGATGAATCGCTGGAAAGCGCCGTTAATCGCTAACATACCTTGGGCCCAAAGCCCCTTCCTGCCCCGCCGCGCTGTGATCACCACTGCCGTGCCCAGCCTGTCCTCACTGGGAGTCACTGCAGCAAGAGCAGGGGTCGGCCCCAATGCCACCAGGCAGGGCTGGGGGTGAAGCCCGAGCTCTGGGACGCATCCTCCTGGGGATCTGTCTCCCATGGGTGCAGAGAAGAGCAGGACGTGCTGTCCCCTTTAGGGCCCCACCCTGGGCTTGAGTTTGGGGCTGCAGTGAAGTACAAGATCCCGACCTCAGCGGGTCCCCCCAGCCCTTCCGTGGCCAGGCTGGGACAGGGAAACACAGGGCAGGTCCCCACCTCCCTGTTGTAAATCGGTCAGTGTGCATGGACAATATCATTTTTATATATCTATGCATCTATGCAGTGTCTGTGCACGGGTGAGCAGCACACAGACGTGTGTTTATAAGCCACGTGTGTGATAGGTGTGCGTGTGCCATACGTGTGTGTGTAACATACTTATGTGTGTGTAGCACATCCATGCTGCTGGTGTATGTAACACCTATGGGTGCACGCGTGTGATGCGTTTGTGGAGTGTGTGGTGTGTGCAGCATCTTTGTGGTGCATGTGGGCAACGTGTCCAGTGTATTGGTGTGAGCAGCAGTGCGTGGTGTAACCAACACAAGTGCAGCGTGGATTTGTGCAGCGTGCATTGCACAGCGTGGGCGTGTGCTGTACGGGCATGCAGTGCACATCCCTGTGCAGTTGTGCAACGCACGGAGCAGGCATGGGCCAGGAACGTCATGCACAGGGAGGGAGCCCCCCAACCCCAGGGGGGCCCAGCCCGGCCTCACTTCGCCCCCTTGTCTCCCCATCCCCCGGCTGCGGGTGCGGCCCCGAGCACCCCGCGCTGCCCACCCG